>NW_024582054.1:31623354-31802675 GCF_017639235.1 Corvus kubaryi
AGCATTTAGATCATGCTCAGGTCTCACAGTATCCAATATATTTTCATTACTCAACACCACTCTTCCCATCTTTTAATGTAATACACGGATACTATTCCCTTAGTCTACACATTGCCCCTGTGAAATGTCTGCAAAATGTCCATAAAGGTCCACAAATGTCCAATGAGTTGGTTTAGCCCATGACTTTGGGATCAATCTGCTAAAGTGGTCACTCAGGATAGGAGAGGAGATGTGTTGGGGGGAATTAATGAGCACCAAAGCCAGCTCAGGTCGGGTCACTGCTGCACTCCAGTTGCTTCTTGCCAGGCTTCTCCTCCTCTGGTTCCCCTGGCTCCTGCTCTAGTAATTCCCATAACATGCAACTTAAATCATGGGTTACAACAATTTAAAGGTATTTCCATTACAATCTCCACCCCTGGCCCCTTTGAGCCAGGTTGTATCATTTAACAGTGCAATGAACTCTTCCCTTTGCTCTACTCCAGCTTGGATTTCTCCACAGACTGTGATCCCTTAGATTGTATCTGCTCCAAATGAGGACTTACCTGTGAGCCACGGTCCCTCCAGGGTGTTCCTGCTCTGTCGTGGGTTTGAGCAGCTTTGAGCTGCTCCAGCCTGGCCTCACACACAGGTTCCCATGCTTCCCGCCTCACCTCGAGTGCTGTGTGCAGTTTTGGGCAACACAAAATAGAAAAGATATTAAGGTATTAGAGAGTGTCCAAAGGAGGCCATGAGGATGGAGAAGGGTCTGGAGGGGCCTTATGAGGAGCAGATGAGGACACATGGTCTGTTCAGCCTGGAGAAAATTGAGGGGAGGCCTCACTGCGGTCTTCAACATCTCCATGAGAAGAAGTGGAGGGGGAGACACTGATTTCTTCTTTGTGGTGGCCAGTGATAGGACTCAAGGAAATGGCCTCAAGTCGTGTCAGGGGAGGTTTAGGTTGGATGTAAGGGAAAGGTTTTTCACCCAAAAGGTAAATGAGCACTGGAACAGACTCCCCAGGGAAGTGGTCACAGCACCAAGCCTGACAGAGCTCAAGAAGCATTTGAACAATGCTCTCAGGCACAGGGTGGGATTCTTGGGGTGTTCAGCATAGGGCCAGGAGCTGGACTCGGTGACCCAGATGGGTCCCTTTGAACTCACCATATTCTCTGGTTCTATGATCAGAGTACCTGCTGCAGCAGGGCCTCATCCCTGGGCCACAATCCCTTCAGAGGTGCACCTGCTGTGGCACAGACATAACCATGGCCACATGCACTTTGAAATGTACCTGCTCTGGCTTGGTCTTATCCAGACCCACAGATGCTTCAGGATGTCCTGCTCCCACATGGATTCATCCACAGGTCACAGCCCCTTTGACTCAAGTTCACACTGGAGCTTCAGCCTGTCCAATGCAGCAGCAGAGGAGCAGCCATCACTCTGAATATTTCCCACTTCCTTCTTATTCCCCCATGTTTTAAATGTCGCTGTGGTCAGCTGGGTCCACCTGTGCCAGCCTCCTCATTGGTGAGGTGGGGGTTACAAAGCAACAACAAAACATCTCTGAATTAGCAAGACTGTTTCCAGGACAAATTCAGGTCACAGCCCCATACCAGTTAATATGATGAAAATTAACTCTCTCCCAGCCAAAACCAGTGCAGGAACACAGGCTGTCCCAGGAAATGTCCAAACCTGCCTTTTTCTCTGCTCCTTCATCACAAATGTCTGTTATGAAGGTACATCAGGTACTTCCACTCCTCTTCACCAGCTTTTTTTAAATGAAAATGGAATATTTATGCAATAGGGAGCACAAGACAGCTCATGCATTTGGGGATCTAGTAGCCAAAAAAATCACTCAGTTGTTTTGTCTTTTCCCCCAAAGAAAACATTGCATTTTCCAAGTAATGGATGCCTTTAGATGAACTGTGCTTGGGAAATGCCTTTTCCCAGGGTCACTGATAGCGTAAAGACATACACAAAGTTCAGCACTCTTGCACTCAGGGATATTCCTCATGGGGTCCAAGAGTCTCGAGACTAAACGACATGTTTGGAGTTGTCCCACTACTTACATAAATCCTCTCTTAGTAGGACTTTAAGACAAATATCTCTCTGGCATGAATAAGTTAGCCACCAGCGAGGCCTGGACTAATTAGCACCATCTATTCTAATGCACACTGCACTGCCTTGGGACTGGAGTCAGTGTCTGAACATACCAACTTCCTGGGATTTAGCCAGGGAGGTCACTAACACACAGGCAGATTGACAAGAAGCTGGAGATGGCTGCCTGTGATTCTAGCAGCCTGGGACTCCAGCCCTGATGTCTTCCAGATCTTCAGACTTCTATTTTCTGACTTCCCATGTATTTATCACAGGGCAGAGCATGTTTCCCATAACTGCTTCTTGATTGTATTCTTGTTCCCATTAAGGCTGTGTTTGGAACACACAGTGCTCCCTGCATTCCCCCAAACATGCAGGGCGAACCACTTCATTTGCCTGCTGCTTTTTTCAGAGGAAAAAAGAGTGCATTTGGGCTGAGAAGCACTAGACACTTCTATTAGGGTCAAAGGCAGGCTGGATTGGGATAGGGGAGAATGTGACTGTGGATTGCTCCAGTTCTTTGGAATATCTCCTCTGACCCATCATTTTTTTTATAGGCTATGGCACATTACATCCTAAAACTGCCGGGGGACAGATCTTTTGTGTGTTTTTTGCTCTTTTTGGAATCCCTCTGAACATTGTTTTTCTGCACCGTGTCGGTAAGATGCTCTCACTGCTCTGTACGAAGCTGGGGAAATTCCTGTACGAGAAAGGAATGAGAAAGGTAACTGGTTTTACTTACTTGGGCACAGTTATGTGCTCATTTCTAGTGTTTTTCTCAAGTTTTATGCTGCCTTATCCTCAATTACATTTGTTCTCATGCTGGGTTAGACACTGTGCTAGGACAAGAAAAGAGACATTCTTCCCTTGCTGAGCTAAGCAGACCTGTCAGCCATTGAGGAGATATTCGAAGAAAGGGATGCATTTTGTCTTCCCACTTAGATGGCAGACACCCAGCCCCCTTCAGCAATCAGTGGAGAGAGTGAGCATCCCACCCCACTTGGTGAGACACTTATCTCAGGAGCTAACACCCTAGGGAAGTGCATGGATCCCTTTAAAACCAGTAAGGGTGGTTAAGCATCTCCCCTTGAGGCAGCAAAAAGCAGGTGAGCTGTGAAAAGCTGTAAAAATTAGGTGAGGTGTAGAGGTTTCAATGGATATTGACTCAATGCATAGTGTGTTACCCTCCCTAACTACCCAGTCCTTCAGTCCCTCTCCACCCTTAACTTTGACTGAAAGGAAGCGTCAGGCTGAAGTTGTCCATTTGAGCCCGGCTGCTGAAAGATGAGGAGACACCTGTAACAAGCTACAGACAGGATGTCTCTTGTCTGATTTATGCCCCATTTTATTTGCAGCTCCTCCCCTTCTCTCAGCACTGCTGAGGAAGTGAGAATAGCTTTTCTGTGTCTCCCACTGTAATTCTCTTTCAGGACAAGGTATGATTGCGACAGATAGCCCTGTTCAGATTGCTGAATTTCTTGTCATATCTGGCAAACTTAAATAGACTATAGGGCTCAATCAGATACAGACTCAAGCATGTACACAATGCATGAAGGCATGAAAAGTTATCCAACAGTTGCCATTAATTTCCAGGTTATCTGGATTTAGAAAATTCTATATGTAAAAGCTATGCACGTCTGGATGATAAATCTTTACATATAACAAGCTTTTTCTCTAGTCAAAGCTTCTTCATGACTGCCGGGAATTAGAATGGCTCAAAAGTCACTGTCCAGGCTCTTCTTTATCAAGAGCTCATTAGTTAAAATTCTTCTTGTAGTAAGATATCCACTGGGTAGGAGCCAAGTTGTGGCATTGATGTAATGAGAAATAAAGTCAGTAACTGTCAGAAATGGTGCAATTATGTTTTATAAAAAAAGACTGCTTTCCCAGGAAAAGTTGAATGTTCTTTTGGTGCCAACTCTAAATACCTGAAAACTAAAAATGAAGTTGCCTTGTGATAAGTGGAAATGATTTGACTCTGGTAAATGTCATTAGATAGGAATTCCTCCTACAGTCATGGTCATTGATACAATCAGATAAAAGACTACATCTTCCAGGGTTGCTGTGGACATGCAACACCCATAACACCTGCTTCCCCCTGCTTCCAAGCAAGGTTAAGGCATATCCAGAGGAAAAGCACTCAGCAGAAATCCTTCAGTCCCTGTGGTCCTAGATAGCCACCCACTTTGAATAGCCACTATTATATATAGCTTATTTGTGCTTCAAATCATGATTCGAATTGAACTGGTTTATTTTTCAGAAGAAGATCAAATTTCTGACCCTTTTGTTCTTCCTGGCCACGGGGATCCTGGTTTTTCTGTGCTTGCCATCAGTCTTCTTCCAGATAACAGAGGGCTGGTCCTACAGCGAAGGAATTTACTTTGCATTTATCACCCTCAGCACCATTGGCTTTGGAGATTATGTAGTAGGTAAGGTTGATTCCAGAGAGGAAGCACGTCAAAACACCAGGATAATGACTGTAATTCCCATGGGTTGACTGAATGTACCGTAGGAAAAAATCTGTCAGAGTCTTTGACTAGTCTTTGCCTTGTATAATTCTGGGGGAAGTACTCATTTCTCTGGGATTGTATGTGCTGATAAAAGCACTAAATAATGTAAATATAAGGAAATGAGGTGTTTTGGGGTACAAAGAAGACAAGTATTTTGGTGAGGAGAGGGAAAGTGCAGGGAGAGAATTCAATGAGCCTGGGAATTTTTGTTACCAAGAGGGAACAGTTGATGACAGTCATACAAAACAAGGCTTATATCACTGCTTTAGCCATCTAAGAGTTATGTTTCACAGTGTAGAGTGGAGAAATAAATGATCACATTTCAGAATATATGACTTTACACAACAGACTGAGAGGTGGAAATCCCAATCATGGGAATGTGTGGGTAAATCTACTCACACTATTAGAAGTAGAGCTTCAATATATACATCACTGCAAAAGTGGCCTTCTTTAGTCTCCTGAGTATCTCTGGAGGTTTTCTATCCTCATGTGCCAGAGCTTAGGATTTCCCCTAAAGAAAAACTCTTTAAGCTGAACTCAAGCATGCTGGAATGCTTCTCAAAACATTTCTGTGGATCCACTGGACAAAATACACTCCATGAAATAAGTTTCCAGAGGAACTGCAGAATAATCACCAGGAGATAAATCAGCATCCACACAAGAAGCAGTAAAGCACCTGGACTCCATGGAGGATCCAAGATTTTTCTACAAGAACCTGTCCTGCCAGCATCTTGCCAGCCTGAACTTCTCCTCAGTGGGGATATGTGAAGGAAGCTGTAGCTAATATTTGAGCACTAGTGCTGTCCCCACAGAGGATCTGGAAGCCTCACACGCCTTTGTGGGGGACAGACATCCACCACACAACAAACCCCAGGCTCTCAAGCTTTGCAGAGGTGCTAGACAGGCCTTGGAGCATTGGAAGGATTTCTTACATAAGGCTGAAGACTTTGACAGAGGAAGCCCTCAAACTTTTCTAGACACTGATGTGTCACTGCTGACCATAATTTCTCAAAATCTATTCCTCAAAATAGTCTGCAATACAGAAAGGTGGAGAGGGGCTGGTGCCATGCAGGAGAAAAACTGAGCATCAAAATGTGGCATTGTCTTTCCTTGTCCAAATCACAGGGGTTTTACAATAATGATAGCAAGTCACATCCTGAAAACCATGACTTCCATAGCACTTTCCTCCTCTTCAGCAGTATTGCTTTATAAATACAATTAATTGTATTTTAACTTTTTAATTGTTATTTTAAAACAACAATTAGCTAGGCCTCATGGCTCTATGATTTCATCTTTGTTAGGATGACTTAACTGGAGCTAAAATATTTTTCCGTGCCAGTATTTAGCTTAATGGGCCTTAACAGCAGTAATAAAATATGGATAAGTTTAATACTTCACATCTTCACAGTGAAGCGAGCCGAATCAATGACTGGTCTGAGAATTATGCACTGAGAATTGCTTACAGATGACAAATGGTTTTGCACTGGCCAAGTGGAACAGAACAGGTTTGAGCTGATTTGCATTTTAGTAATTCAAAACTGGTTTGTAGCTGAGCCTGTTGGGGATAGGGAGACATGCTAGGAAGATGGCTCAGACTGGGTTTAACTGCTGGGAATACATGTTATCTATAGGAGATACCTCTAGGGTGAAACCCCCTGTGCATTGTAAACTGCTGAAGTCCAATTTTGGGTTAACATTACAAAGATATGACTTGTGACTTTGTTAACCCCACATCATGAACTCCAGATAAGAGCACAACAAGGAGATGCTTTGAGGCTGAGAATCCCTTTGCCAATCAAGTCCAGCAGAATAAAAAGAAGCAGCTGTTGGATACCTATCTGTGAGGACAAACTTGCCCACTGCTGTCTCATTTCCAGAGCTGTTGGATAATAAAGAACAAAAATCTTGCACATTGATCTATGCAGTACAAGGCACTGAAGGACTTGAAAAGAGTTGCCAGCACCTGGGCTCCTTCTGGGCAGGTTCACCACGAGGTTTGTGGTGATCTCCCTGTCCATGCACTTTGCTGTGTTACCAATTACGTGAAGTCACCCTTGGAAGTGGCTTAGAGCAATCCATAAGCATTATCACCAAGTGCTCCTGCAGGTGCCGGGGCCACATCATCTGTGTCATGATGAAAACATTGTGTGGGGCCAAGTTCAGTGGGAGCAAATGCTCTCTGTACATTTGGGGTGGGTTCCTGACATGTGAGGGATCAAACGAAATGACCCATGCAGAACAGCGGGTGTGAGATCCTGGCTGATGCTAAGAGGATCAGACTGCATGAAATAAGCTTTGGTCCACTGGTTTCCAGCACAGAAAGTTCTCTTCTTGGCATGTGTCAGTGAATTCTCATCAGTCACTAGTTTTTTTAATGAAGGAAGCTCCTGAAGCCATTCAAAAGCGAGGTAGGAATTGCAAGTACTCTCTTTGTATGATCGCAGGTACCTGTAATTTAAAGGAAATATTTATTAGGTTACAATCACACTCTATAGAAATACAGGGAATTACAATAACCCAGATAATAATTTAATGGTTTTGTGGTTACAGTGGCCCACTGTGCTCTGCTTTTCTGCTTTGGGAGTAATTCCAAGACAATACAATACAATTGAACATTATTTCCCACATTATTTCATTTACCTGTGCATGCAGCAGTTGAACTGGGATTGATATGCAGTAAGGGGGAAAAAATATCCTTCTCTGATGATAATTCACCTCAGTCACAGAATTATTTGCTTCAATCCCTGTGTGTCATTTGACAGGCCAGCATATTTGTATCATGTTTATTGCATATATCAGTTTATTGCAACAGGAAGAGAGTTGCCCAGCCTTAACCTAATGCTATGGAGCTGACAGTCTCCACTACAATGGAAAAAGTAATCTTAAAGTACTCACTATAAAACATATTGATGAATTCATTAGACTGTTCCACTTTACACTGGCAAGGCAATTTTAACTTTTTAATTTTCTCCTTCTTTCTATCCCCTTATCTTCAGGTAAACAGTCTGACAGGAAATACTTTTCCTACTATCGAGTGCTCGTGGCCATTTGGATTCTTTTTGGCCTTGCCTGGATTGCTCTGCTGTTTAATTTATTGACAACAGTACTAGAAGACACTGAAAAAATAATTGTCAAGGATCTCCAGCAAATTGGAAAGGTGAGTAAGGACAATGTAGGAAGCCAGCAAAGAAGATGCTGGCCTGTTCAATTCATTCCAGAAGAAGAACTGCTACCACCACATGCTGGAGGGGATGCACAGAAAATGGAGTCGTTAACAGCAGATTCTGAACACACAAAAAATGAAAAAAAAGTGTTTTATAATAACAAAACTATTGTCATAACATGTGAGAATTGAATTCTTCATTGGAGAATTGCTAGTTAATTATTCTAAAGAAATCCCCATAGAAATAAAATTTCTCCTACCTTTTGCTGAGATATGACCTTTTAGAACTCAAGACTTACAGTTACACTAAGCCTGAATATTAATGGTAAGAAATTTGCTCCTCAGTTTGCAGCTCAGTTGTGCTAACAGCCTGAGAAGTGCACCTGCTTTGCAAGGTGTTTTTAAGGTGTTTTCACAAAAATGCAGAGGAGGGGTATGGAGGAGCTTGCTGGTTCTATTTGGATTTTGCAGCTTGCAAGAAACCATGTCTCTTCCAGGAACTGACATGCACAAGCTTTTTTGAGGCATTGCATAGCACCTTTGGAAGAAGAAATAAGGGTGTATAACTTAATAGATGCCTGACTTGAGCCATCATATTGGATAAGGTGTTATGGTCTGAAAGACACGTTTAAATGACATGGCCTGAGCTCAGTTCAGAGACGCCAGAATCATCTAATGGACAGGGTTATGAAAAGGTTAGCATGTTAGAAATGATTGATTCTACCACTTCCTGTTTTATACTGAGATGAATAAAGGCAGTTTCAGCTTTTATCCCTGTGGCTCTGAAAAACCTGTCTGATGGTGTTTATAAAGAACACATAAACCCATATCTTTAGTTCAATTTTTATAGTCATTTAATTCTATAAGCTTTTTATAAGAACAGAGACCAGGTTGAAGGGAGATGTCCTTGCTGCTGTGTTTGGATTCCATAGGAACCATAAAGCCATTTAGCAATGATTCTGTGGTGCTGTGGCTTTCCAAGTGTGAGTGGCGTCTAAACCTTCAATAAGGTTAAAAAAAAAGGATGTCAGATCTGGGTGTGGTTTTTCAGACGTGCTGTCTGGCTTGCAGGCCATCTCTGGATGAAGATGCTGACCTTCAAAGAGTTGATCTCTGTGTCACGGGCCTTCTGTGTGCCAAAAGTGCATGAAAACCCAACCCTGAAGAGCTGGCAAAGCAGTTGGGGCAGACACAGTCATAGAGGTGAAACATCCCATGTGTGTCTGTGATCACAGCGAAAATCAGTCCAATCCAACACCGTCTCTGACGATGCCTAATGTGTCCCCAGCAGTGCAAGGATCAGGCAGCTCTGCCATGCCCCAGCACAGGGGGCCAACCCCTCTTCCAGCAGCTGGTGGCACAAGGCTGCCCAAAGAGGACGTGGGGTCTCTCTACATCAAAGTCCATGAATTTGCCCAAATGCTGAACTTGCATCAGCGCCCACAGGACCCGCACATGGCAGTCCACAGCTTTAGTACACAAGTCCCTCACTCTGACAGTGCTGAACCTGTCACTTGACAGGTTTTTGTGAGCCTCTCAAGCTCCTGTTTTTTCAGACTGAATAATTCTTCTTTGCTCACCCTCCCGGTGTTAGTTACAGCATGACCAGCCCATGCCAGAGTTATTCCTGCATGAAAGTGAGAATAAATTACAGCTGTAAAGCAATTTCAGGTCATAAAGATGCAATCAGCCTTGAAGTTGGATTCATTACTATTTCAGTCAAACAGAGCCATGCTTCTTGCCAATGCAATTCTGCTGGTTCAAGACCTGGCATGTAGACCTAACCAAATATGTACTTTCTTTCCCTCCACAAATTATTTTCCAGTGTTACCCTCAAGGCTGACTTCTCACCTCATGTGTCTCACTGTCAGTAAACCTTTATGAGGCAGCAGGAACAAAACCTGACTGAAATCAAGGAAGGGTAGCAGGGGTACCATAGGGCACAGCGGTCCTTGTACAAGCCAGAATCCTGTTGCTGGCACAAGACAACACCAGAGCCAGGCAGAGAAAGCAGCTGGATGCTCCCAGGCAAGGATCTCTTCACCTCTCTGTTTTCCCCTCTCACCAAGCATTAACCCACATTATTATTTTCCAGGCATCATTCTGTTCTCTTTTTTTCCCAGCCCTTCCTAGAAGGATCATTAACCCCACTCCCAGTCTAATGTAGGGACTGTCAGGGCTGATTTAGGGGGGATGGTCCTGCCTTGGGGAGCAATAGTCTTTTTGCACAGCCTCTCATAATTCCTTCCATGCCAGTTCCTGGTGTCTGATGTCACCCAGACCTAATGGAGGGTTTCTTCAACTTCTTCTCACTGTCCCACTTGCTCCCTGTTGTGCCAGATAACACAACCCAGCCCTGGAACAAGCTGCTGATGTCCCATTGCAACACAGAGCAACTGAGGATGCTTTTTTTAGACATTTCAGGAAGGGCAAGACAGATATCCTGTGGACTCTGACTGTAAACAAGAAGCACAGAGCCAGGCAGTGGCTCTTGGAGCAAAATAAGACAAATTCTCTTTCCTTTGCCGTGGTGGGTGTTTAGCAATGAGCCTTGAAACCCAAGCACTTCCCACTTCCAGGAGTTGATCTGTCCTGTGTAGCTGTTTCCAGGTAATTCACTTTTTAACTCATTCCTCCTGCCATGCTTCTGGGTAAGGATGTGGCACAGAGGGAATGAAAAAGTCATCCAAGGCCAAGGGATCCAGGAAACATTAGCCAGGAATGGCCATCGTGGGGCTGTCCTCCTTCAGGCACCAGGAACTGAGGTGTCCTTTCAACTGTAGATGCCAGCCTGGGAACACAGAAAACACATCCACAAGGATAAAAAGAAGAAAAAAAAAGATAAAACGTCTTAGGAGAAACTCAACTGCTCTGAGATAGTAGGCTGTCCATTCACAAATCCTTATTCCTGCAGAGGCTTTTTGGAGAAGGGTCTTAGCTTTGCTGCTTGTGCCCTCCAGTGGCTGTGTGCTGCAGACCCTTTCCCTTCACCTCCCTGCCAGGTTTGGGTAGCTTTACTCCACCTCCCATTGTGCAGCTCAGTTTTGTTAGGGATGATGCCTGAAGTGGCCATCTAAAAACAGAGACTAGACAGGAGTAAGGGAATAAGGCAGGTATTTATTTGAAAGGCCTTCAAAGGTACCCCTGGGGAGCCAGAGGCCACTGCCAAGATGGACCCCAAGAGGGACAAAAGGTCACGAGTTCTTCACCCTTTTATAGGTTTGGTTCATTTGCATATCAGGGTTAATTCTCCAATTAAAACTTCAGCTAATGATGTAATTTCCCCGAGCTCACCCCCCTCTTAAGATGTTGGTTTACACATTTTGGCCCTAGGACAGTCTGGGTGTCCTTGGAGAGCAGGCCTGGAGAGGCTTTGTTATATCTACCTGGCATGAGAGGGCAGAAATTAACAGGCTACAAGAAACTTCAGAGTTACACACTAGGGAGTACAGAATTTGAAAAATATAAAAGTTAAAACCTATGGCATCAGTGGGAACCAGAGGACACCGACCTGTATTTTTATCCCATTCTCACGAGCTTGCAAAAGGCTAAAAAATGCCTCATTCTCCAGAAAGAGATGGGAATGGGCACCTCAGACTGGTCCAGCCAAGGTCCCTGCCTTATACCCACACAGAGGCAGCTTTGTGGAGGCCACCTGGGGATGTGATGCCTTTCTGCCAGCAAACCATCATGTGAAGGATCCTCACTGGCAGCACGCAAGGTGCCAATGGTGGGGTGCCCTCCCATCATGTGCTCTGTGCAGAAGCTTCCTCTTCATAATATCTGCTGCAGGGTCAAGGCACACATTCCCACCCCCTCTCCCACAGGGAAAGGGATTGGTCTGGAAAAAATGTGCAAAAAGGCAGGTTTGGGTGCAGGCTTTGGGGCCTGGTGGGGCTGGCCCACTCTGCAGCAGCCTGAAGGGCAGGCAGTGCCTCATGCAGCACGAGGGGCGGAGATAAGAGGTGCAGATATGTGGAATGAAGAACCAGCACCAAAGGGTGTGTGGTCCTCTGTGCTGGGAAAGGCAAGGGGAAAGCCTGGGAAAGCTGGGAGCCAGGGTGGGAGAACAACTTTTTTGGATGTGATATTGTTCCTCGTTCTTAAGCTGAATGATAAATCTGTCTCCAGAAGGGCTTAGGCACAGCAACAAATCTCTCCAGGGCTGGAGCAAGCAGCCTTTTCCAGCATTATCATCCTCAGAGCATCGCACAACAGCAGAAGAACTTGTCCTCACATCACCCTTGGGAGGAGGAACTGTTGATTCCTGTGCAGGTAACAGGGCCCCAGAGAAAATTCAGTGTATCACCCGAACTCATGCATCAGACCTCTGGCTCTCTCAGCCAGGACCAGGTGTCCTGGTATTGCTTACTGATAAACTAGACCCAGGCATTCATTCTGTAGTTGCTGAGGTTAAAAAAAAAATAGACTTGAATTGAGAGCAGAATTAGAGCAGAGATTCTATTCCACATCTGGAGATATAAAATAATCCCAAGATTTTTAATTCATGAGTATAAGCCAGGCTTTGCTCTTCTTCTGCATGTTCTCCTTGCCCAAGGGACAGAAACCAGGAATAAATCTGTTCCAAAATCCCTGTTCTTCCAAGTGACGGAGTGACAGAAATCCTCTGGAGACCAAGCAGAAGGATTCTCCACTGGCAGATCTGTGCAGCCTGGAGCCTTTTCTGGGAGCTGCTCAAAGCCCTCGCTGTGACCCATTCCCACTGCACCACACGGGGAAATCCAGTTTTCATGCAGCAGCCTCCTGTGCAACAGCCAGCTCTCCCACTGCAGCTTGTTTTCAAATGGGAAACATTTCCAAGGCAAGCCAAGTACTTTCCAATACATTAAACCAGTTGCTGAAAAACTCCAGGAGTAAGATTGTGAAATATATTATCTAGGATTAAATGGCAGCAGCATGTTCCTGCATTCAGTCTGTGCTGCTCCTCATACATCACCCACATCTTTGCTGCCAGCTAGGAAACAGTGTGCATTTCTGCACTTGAAACCAAGCAAAAGACATGAGGAATTATTTTTCCCCTCAGAAATTTAATTGCCTCCAGAGAGAACAGGAGAAACTACACTTTGATCCGTCTTTAATTAGTATGAGGGCTGTACGGGATCGTTTGAGGTCTCCCTCAATTAATAGCCAGTTCTTTTGGAGAGATTATTTTTTTCTGGAAGCAGAGACACGACTCAAAGCAGTGGAACACCTTCCTTGGCTAATATAATATCACACAGCCAGTGGGATAAGTTTTTTACAGCCATTGCTAAGCATGGGCCACACATATGCTGTTTTCCACTCTGTCACACTTGGACTTGTGCTTTCTCACCCGACTCGTGACCAAAAGGCTGGATCCAGCTCAGAACTGGTTTAACAAACGTAACTAATCACTCTGCAAAGGCTTGTTTGTAATCCATCCCTCATGATCACATCCAAAGAAATAAAACCCCCAGGTTTTGGTGCCAGCCAAGTCCCTTGTACCATTCTAGCAGGATTCAAAGTGATCTTGAACATAGGTTATACACCAGGTCTCACACTGTGAGGAAGAGGGATCCTTTGCGATCCCTCACATGGATGTCTGGGCAACACTGGGGCAACACTGACTTCACTACATTACTAGTAAAGTCAATATTTAGCCATTCTGGGGCTAAAAAGCTGGGGGGAGCAAAAATTCTGCCTCCAGAGCCTTGCCCATGCTCTTGCATTCCTGCAGACAGTCTCACCTCCAACACAGAACATGAACTCAAATCTGTTTAGAAAATTCAGCATTTACTATCACAAGAGGTTCTGGACTCAATTAGGGTAGTTCTCCACCATGGGTTTGGAAAGACTCATTATGCTGAGTTAAAATTAGGGCAATTATTGAATCCATTTGATTACCAGTTCGACATGATTTAGGAGACATGTCTCCTGAATAAACACTTTCCAAAGTTCTCTTTCAATTACTCTTACATTTGTGGTTGGAAACTACATATGTACTTTGTGGTGAGATGCTGAAGCATGAAATAATACATCCCCAGAAAGAGAGATACCCTGATAAGCAGAACAATAATAATAACAAGCATGAGTCATTGAAAAATGAAGGGAGGTGCAATTTACAGTTTAACTTCATGGCTTCCTTGAGAGGGATTAGCCAGAAAGATGCTGATGTTCTCAAAGAACAAATGTGGTTTGAGGTGAAAGTTTTCAAAAGTAAAAGATGACTGTTCATCTTTTGGCATGGAGAAAAGGTCTTAAATTTAAAATGGCTTTGGAGATTTACTGGAAACCAAGGATGAAACCTAAGCAGATATCAGTCTATTATCAACTTCAGAAGCCCAGGCATTAATCTTAAAATAAAATACACACTGCCTGACAATTAGAAAGATGCAAGAAGCCCAGTATAGGCACCTTCCAGTTGCTGGACACCAATTCTCCCTATCCAAGCAGTGTTCACAAAGCATGCAGGATCTATTCAGCATCTCTGTTGTGCAAGTCTGTTGCAAATCAATGCTGGGGTCAGGGCCTGTACATTGCCCCAAAGTAGATATAAATAATTTAGAGTTTAATGCCAGTATCTGCAGAACTTCAGCCAGTCTCCCAATTGCCAGTATAAAATTCCAACACATAAATTGTGACCCCATTGAAATGTTTTTTTTTTAAATATATTTTTCCTTTCTTCCTTTCCTTCCGTATTTCTTTCTTCCTTACAGCCTTCAGGTTGGTGATGGGATGAAGAATGGATGCAGCAGAGCTCACTACAGTACCAGAAATGCATGGGCAGCTCCTAGAAAACATGGCCCAGCAACAAGGTCTACAAAGTGCTTAAAGGCTGAGTATAGTGACAACACTGGTAGCACAATTAGGTGATGCCAAATGGCCAAAAATTGCCAGGAGAAAGCCAAAAAGAGGAATTTCCAGCAGTGGTTGTAAAAGGCTACTCCTTGCTTGCAGCAGGTCTCTGGGCAAAAGCCTGAATACAAGCTGCTCACACTTTTTGCTTGAAGACAGGTAATTTTTAGGGCTGGGGTTTGGTAACGACACTTCCCAGTCATCATCTCACAGATGTCTACAGGAGCTCAGCCTGCCTTGGCAAACCAAGCAGTGAAGGTGGAAAACATCCTCTAGGAATGTCAAGGGAGAAGCACAATTTTTGGTGTGTGAAATTTGCATACTGGCATTTGTAGTAATGAACAGGATTAAACCATACCAGAGTGGGAAGGGCTTTGGTGTGGCAGCCAGGGTGCCTTCTAGCCACTCTTCTGGGAAGTTAAAAGCATGACTGGAAATTTCCATATAGAGCCCTGCTTTGGCACATGGTTTTCTCAGTGAATATGGTTCAAGGACAAAAACAGAGAATGGCAAACTCATGCTAAAACCCCCAAAGCCCACACTTACTTCACAAATGGCAAAAAAAGTGGAGCAGTGAGTTGCAGAAATTAGAAATGTTGTCACTCCCCCACCAAGGCCATCTGTCATACGTGGTGACAGCAAGGTGAGGAGAAGGGGCATAAAGAAGGATAGGCAGAGCACTCTCCCCTGTGGGATTAGGGATAGTGGCTGATTTTTGGGATCAGCCTACGCAATAGGTAAGCCCCCTTGAGGGACATGTGTCCATCAGCTGAGACAATAAGTGCATTGTGGCTGTAGAGGGACTTTTTATAAGGACATGGAGTGACAGGACAAGGGGGATTGGGCTTCAAACTGACAGAGGGCAGGGTTAGGTTACATATTAGAAATTCTTCCCTGTGAGGGTGGTGAGCCCTGGTACAGGTTGCCCAAAGGAGCTGTGGCTACCTCATCCCAGCCCTTTTCCAGGCCAAACTGGACAGGACTTGGAGCAACCTGGTCTAGAGGATGTCCCTGCACATGGCAAGGGATTGGAACAAGATGATCTTTCAGGTCTCTTCCAATCCAAACCAGTACACGTTTCTAGGATTCTATAAAGTAACTGTGCACACACACGACAGAGCCTCCAGATGTCACCATCAATCCAAGCAAGAAAGAGGCACAGCACAAACCATGCAGAAAAACCCCACTTGAAGGACTTCTCCGTCAGTCCCTGTTCCCCTGTCTGGGACAGACAGGCAGGAGGGTTTCCAATCCACCTGGATAAAGTGCTCAAATCACAGACAAAATCAAGGAATGTAGTTTATAGCTGTGCATGCAAGCATTTTGTATGCACATTATGCTGATGTAGACCACATGTGTGCTTCCCTGTGTGTAGGTGCTCATTACTTTTACATATGTATATATATACACAAAGTTATATATATATAACTTTATCTATATAACTTTAGGTCTTAAGAATAACAGGCTCTTTGCCAACAACTTTACCTGAAGGTAAAAGCAAGGTGTGTTCTCCAGTGCCTTTTCTAACCATATGCATATTGATCTCTTCCAGCACACATTCCTGTGTCCCATCCAGCTGATGAGCTGAGAAACAGAGTGATCAGCCCTGTATAAAGGATCTGAGAGCACAGGCACAGGTGGGATCCCCCAGAGATGGAAGGCAGCATGCCTTCAAGTCTGTGTAGTAAGGTCAGTGTTGATTTATCAAGGAATTGGTTGTCTCCTCTATTTCTCTTGGCTTGTTAAGTTCATTTTATGGCACTTTAGATTTTCAGCAATCTAAATTTGCCTGTTAGGAAAAAAAAAGGCTTACAAAATCCCAACTCTGCCTCTTCTTCCCTTGAGCTCTGCCCTCTCCCTACTGCCCACAGGATTGCAAAGTGCATTCAGAATTTATTGGGAAGGAAAAGGCCCCTAGCTCTGCTCAAAGCTGGCATTTACATCGTCCCTGTCACAGTGTGGAGCTGTGACGCCAAATAAAGTCACAAGCAGAGCCAAGCATTGAGACAGCAGAGGTGTGGGACCCAAGGGTCACCTTGTCTGCTTGTCACCCTTCCAGGGCTGCAGAGGGGTGTGCAGTGTGGCAGAGCACCCTACGAGATAACTTTGTACCTGCAGATAACTGGGGCGATATTCGGGGGCTCTTTATTTAAACACATCCTTCCCCCTGAACACCACATAAAAAAAAAATATTACTGAAGGAAACGCCAGATTGGGCACAGAGGTGTTGTTTTTACATGAAGAGACCCTCAGGGTTCTCCTGCACCAAAAGTGCTCATCCTCACAAAGTCTGAGCAGGGCCTGGAGGGATCATGACACGGACGATTAATGGATCTCTCCCAGCCATAGGTTGTCAGCTGAATCAAGCACTGCTAATGCAGGATGTTGTCCCGAGACCTCTGTTAGCACAATGACGAAGCTTTTTTTAAGTGCTCTGTGTAAAAGGCATAATCCCTGCATGCCAATGGATCATATCCTTAAGATCCCTAGGGAGCAAGGCAAATGTGGAAAGAAAGGAAAAGGAAATCCCTTATTTCATAATGGTGCAAACAGACATGTCAGGGGAATTACATCAACATGCAGCACATGTGAAATTTAATACTCCTCCTAATGCATTTAGATGAGGCAAAATGTAAAGTCTGTACTGCCTCTGGGAATAATTCTGGTAGGAAGCTTTCACCACTAGGAACCAAGGTCTTTCTACTTTGGAATGTGAGCCTTTGTTTTCAAAGCCATCCTGAGAGACTTCAAAATCAAGTTTGTTAAGTGTACGTTACTCTTTGAAGATCTGTCTTCCAGAATGAAACACTGGTGCTCTTCCCAGCCATGCTGGTGTAAATGAAGAGCAGCATGGTTGAAAATCAGTAAATATTCACAAGACAACCTGTAAAAGAGGAGAGGCTTTGCACTGCAGAAAACCAAGACAAGCAAACACAACAGAGCCCTTATCCTTTGCCTGGTATCAGCTGGCATTGCTGCAAGAGTGCTTCAGGCTTGCATGGATTTCCACCAGCTTTAAATGTGGCCCATAGGGCTCTCAAAAGCTTTTAAACACAGTATTTGCTTTGGTGTCCTTGCAGACAGGAGGAGCCTGAAATCTTCTCACTGGTTTCCGTCCCTTATATCAAACCATGGATATGGAATTCAGCAAAGGATATAGCTCATATGGGGCTTGAATTCAGACAAGTGACTTGAAGTGATGATTTCCCCCCTACCAGGCTGCAGATGATCGATGTATTATGCATGAAAATAGTGCCAGGCACAGATGGGGTGGGAGTAGAAGGTGTGAGCTGATAATGAGAGCAGCCAAGTTCTGCTAGAAAAGACTCTACAACACACTTGCATGTTGGGCAGAAAAAGCATGCAACATGCATGAGAGCCTAGCTATGGTTTCAAGGGTCAAACAGATTAATTACAGTCAAAACTGAGATTTATGCAAGGATTTGAGTGGCATGGTTGCCAGAGGGAACAGGAGATTAGCCTTGATGATTCAAGGAATCATCTTCCAATCTTGTGTTCTTGAATAACCATTAGAGAGCTGAGTAAAACACGTTTTCTGGGGTTTAAAAGCTGAAGACAGGGAATCCAAAGGGGTGACATAGTACTGCATCAGATACTGCCTCCAGCAGGATCCTGGCTCGTACTCAGCACAGTGCTGAGAACGTGGCACTAGGTCCAAAGCTGAAACAAACAGAAATTTCCTCATGGACATTTCTAGGGTTTGGATCCAAGCCACTGAAGACCAGCATGCAGGGCCTAATCCCGAAAAAACAGTCAATGTTTGGATGAGAAACGTCACTGGGTTGGAGCCAGGTGGGTACAGACTTCCATGGGAGGATGAGTCAAGAGAGCTCTGACATCATCTTCAAAAGGACCTGATACTGTGGGAGAGAGCTTAGCTAGTGTAAAAACCTATGAGGAAGCAGTGATGGTCCAAAGAAAAGCCCACAATTTCCCTGGTTGCCCTTGGAGCACTCTGGAGATCATTGCAAGACCAGGCACTTGAAATAAGCTGCTTCCCTTCTACATCTGAACCATGAGAAGGGGATAGTCTGTTCCTCCCACAACCTCTCTGAAGAAACTCCAGCCTTGAGCACAGATCTGACAGCTGGCAAGAAGCCATTGGCTTTGCCAAATCTGACCACAGCTGGTCCCTGATGCAATAAAATGTTGAATCACCAGAATCTGAGAATGTGCTTGTCTGGAGGGTTACCAAGAAAAATCAGCAAAGGCTTGCTGGCAGCTTGCAATGCACTTGCCAGTTCCAGGCTCCGTGGAAACCTGACCTGTCGAATTTCCTCCAAACAGGGCTCAGATGCTCGAGTCTGCCAGTGGGAATAAGCATTTCTGATAACACTGCCCAGTTTAAGCTTGCAAAGAAACCTCAAGTAGAGAGAGCATCACAAGGAATGAGGTTTCCAGTGCCCCAAGGGGTTGCACCCCACTCACCTAAAACCAAGAGCAAACGTGTGACGGAAAGGATGCATTGGGATACTGGAATAGCCCACACTCATGATGGTTCATGATGGGACCCATCAGCTCTGCCAGCCACTGGTCTGGGTTGTTTCTGCTTCCCCTCCATCTGCCAGCTCAGCAGGCCATCTCTGCAGTGATCCACACGTGTCCTGAGACACCTTTAAACAGGCTTCCCTGTCACTGCAGCCCAACACAGTCTCCCTAAAGCATAGGAGGATGTGAAGGGCTTCAGTAAGATCAGTTTCATTTATTATCCAGAGAAGCTGTGGCTGCCCCATCCCTGGGAGAGTTGGATGGGGCTTGGAGCAGCCTGGTGTCATGGAAGGTGTCCCTGCCCATGGAACTGGCAGAGGATGGAACTGGGTGATCTGTAAAGTCCCTTCCAACCCAAATTATTCACTGCTTTCTATGATTACTATGATTTCACTAGTTTTATACCCAATCAAAACCTGCCACAGACTAGTAAAAGCCCCTTCATTCCCACTTTAGTTGTCTTTAAGGTCACATTTTGTGGTGCCAGCACCATTGAGACCTGCACATCAGTCTGGATCTGGCCTCCATCTATCCTGCATCCTTATCTCATGCATTTTCAAGGAGCTCAGCAGAAATTTATGGATCAAAGCTAATCGATAATACCAGAGCCCTTTTACCATATTGCTTTCACTAAATTACTGCATCCTTTAAAAACAGAAATCTTAGCAGACCGCAGTACAATGCCAGACAGACTGTCACTTCCAAATTATGTTTATTTATTCTCTCTCTGCCTCTTGGCTGGCCCCATTACCAGCATATCTCAGTGTCTCTCAGTCATCAGCATATTTGCCTCCCCTCCCTTCCCCCTACCCTGAGGTACATGTCTCCTCTCAAGTACAAAGTGGACTGACACGGCAAGTTTTTGAGCCTATTTAACACCGGCTTTATCTGAGAACTAGATTCAGTGACAGAGCCTCAGAATTAATTACACGAAGGTGAATTCCCATCACAGAGCCTGGCACAGTGTCACCACAAACATTTTAACAGCCAGTCCCTAGCCCTCGACTGCCTTTGTGCAGTGTAAAGCAATTATTTGTACCTGCTTGGTGAGACGTGTCAGCCCCTTCAGAGGTGCTGTGACACAGGAAACACGCCTCAACCCTTGCCATTCGCAAGGAAAAGGATGTATGGTGTACCTTGGCTGTGCACAGTCACTGGTGCTGTTCTGCTCAAGCCCTTCAGGGCTGTGAATGCAGAAGTTTGTGTACAATCCACACAGAGAATATCCCTTGCAGATGAGATGCAGCAAGACCCAGTGATTTGGCCAAAAGCAGAAACGGGATTCAAGGCCAAAGAAGCAGAGTTCGAAGTGCGAATCTCAAACAAGCACGTCCTTGCTGAGCCCCACCAGCACGGAGAAATGGAAGACTGAACCCCCTCTTTCATCTCCCTTTTGTCAAGTATTTTCAGCCCTTTTCTCTCCCTTTTCACCTCCTGCATTCCAGGGTACCCCTGGTGGAGACTATTCTCAACTCTCACCCCAGGTCCAACTGCTTCCCCTTCCCATGCTGCAGCTGCTACAGCTGACACATTCCTACCACATTCCTTCTTTATTCTTACCAAAAAAAAAAAAAAAAGAGGACGTGTTCTGGGGTTTTCTTTACATACCTGTATTACAATTTGCACAGAGCTGAGCTGACACTGGGGTTAACCTGTAAAGTCCATTAGAGATGATCCTAGGAGACCAGAGAGGGAAAATAAGGAAAGTTGCATTACAGCCTGGAGCAAGGAAGGGAAACTGTGTTTATGCCTTCCACTGTAGCATGCTCCAGGGCAAGGAAGGAGGGATGGAGGGATGAGGTGAGGTTTGTTACAGTGGAGAGCAAAGGGAATTGACAGCATAAAGGACAGATTGGGGCACAGGGCAGTAACAAGCATTGGAGGGGGTGTCTCTGCCTTTCCTGTCTGCGCATCCCAAATTCTCCCTCCATTGGGACTAGCTGGGACTGTGAGGCTCTTTTAAGATCAGAGGCAGATCAGGCATTTGGGGTTTAGTCAGAGCTCCTGAACCTCCCCAAACTGAAGATCATCTGTGGAGCACCTTGAGATCAGCTGGGGAAGAAGTACTGAAGACACCATATTGCTCCTGGGCAGAAGGTTCCACTGGGGGGTATGTGGTGGGCTCCCCATGCAGGAGGGGGCAGGAGGAGCCATCAGCCCAGCCCCAAGAGAGGAAGTTTTCCAGCTGATTGATTGGCAGGAAAACGGGGCTATTCTCAGTGAACTCCAATGTGGCGCAGAAACAAAGTCCTTTCTCATTAGGGAGGAATTCAACAGGCCTCTCTGGGAATCAGTGCTGCGGCACACAAAAGGTCAGGTCTCATTCTAGAAGCCTTTTCTCCCCTTCTGCCAGCAGGAAATATAATTTCAAATATCCTCTAAAGAGCCTTGTTCCCCTGTACTACAAAAAGGAGGAAATTGCCTCAATGTGGGGAGCGGCGCTGGGGGGGGTGGCCAATCTCCCTATGCAGCCCATGGGACCCAGGTCCCTTTGCACCTGACAGCCTTGTTATTAAAAGACCATGCCTAATTAAGAGGGGAAGGGACAATGGGAGCATCCTATTCCCTCTACAGGGCAGAGATTGCCACATCTGTGGAGACCCTGCCAGCGTCAGCTGGCACAGTGTGGCCGTTTGGTGTGAGACTTTCTTAGGGGAAATTCAGCCTCTTTGGTTGTCCCAGTTACACC
Source organism: Corvus kubaryi (assembly GCF_017639235.1). NCBI lineage: Eukaryota > Metazoa > Chordata > Aves > Passeriformes > Corvidae > Corvus > Corvus kubaryi. The sequence continues at coordinate 31,645,134 of NW_024582054.1, forward strand.
TCTGGTGCTGTCACTGGCCTGGCTCTGCCTGTCCCAGTCAATGTAAAGTCTCCCAGTGCTCCACTAATCCACAGGAATGTCCTTTCCACTCTCATCTTGGGATGAAGACACATGGAGTCTACTCTGGCAATCAGAGCCGTGTCAACACAGAGGTTTCTCACCTTCATGACCATCTACCATCACTCAATTCTGCTTTTGTAGCCTCAGAAAAATCAGATTCATCAAGACCCATGGGGGTCCACCTTCATGTCCTGTAGTCCAGCACATCAAACCTTTGCTGAAATCGTTTTGAGTCCATGTTACATGGGAAAACTGAAAATGCTCTGTTGTCTATTGTAATCTTTCTGTGCCAGCTCCATTTGATTCTCAAATTGTTTGTAAATATTCCACTTCTGCAATTGAGGCTAATTATTTGCTTAAGATAATTTATAGTTACTCTAAACTCAGCATCTTGACTTGGTAGTTTTATGGTTTTTCAAATGAACTGGTAGAGAGCTTTAATCACACATTGTCAAAACCCCAGGACCTGAACTGAAGGAGTTTTGTTTCAGCTCCCATCAGCTACAGAGGTCACAGTTAAGTAAAATCGGCTTAAGCTGGGATTGGAAAGTTGTGTCTGCTACATTAGCAGAGAGATCAGATGACAGATTTGGTCTGGCCTCATTATCTAGCCATAAAAATGCAAGGGCCTGAAGTATTTAGGGAATAGGAATGGCAGAGAGCAGTAGGGATTTCTGGAGGATCTCTATGCAGTATTTGCTGTCTGGGAAAATGAGACCAAAGGACTCCCCCCCACCCAAACTTGTCTGATGTGAGCTCTTATCTCCAACAACAAACTGAAAGCAGGAGAATCAGTCTCTTCCTTTTGCAAACAGTTCAGGGAACAGGGGCTCCTGTATGTCTACAACATCTCACATTTATTTTTAGCTTCATCTGTTTGGTTAGTGAGGTCACTGGAGACCGGGCTTAAACATGTTATCCTCACTTGCCAAAGCTCTGGCTTGCCTGTAGCTATGCAGACCCCAAAGAAACCCCAAAGAGCTCATGTGCAAGAGAATGTTATGTCAGTATTTTATGCTAGACCTCGAATCACTATGTATCCTCATTTATTGCAACACTTTCTCTTTGGGTATGAAAAGTGCAAAATACACTTTGAGTTTTGATGTGGCTACTTCCTGGCTGAAGTGACCCCTGTGCCTTTTCCAGTTACTCCGCATTTAGGATTTAATTTACACAGTTCAAGGATTAAATCACAATTTCTAGCCTTTGGCATAAGAACAAATAAACAAACAAACAAAAATCCAGCCTTCCTTCCCCCCAGGAAACATTGTCCAAATCACTGCTAGGAAACAAATGTCAGGGTACCTGGAGCCACCACCTTCCACCATTTCCATCCTCATCTAAGCTAGAAGATGAGTTTGTGGGGGAAAACGTTCTCATGGAGCTGCAGAGGTATTAGCAAATAACGCTTTTTGGAATGATAGCTTGTTTCTGCATACACGATAAATTCCTGATGGAGTCCCCAAGCCCAGGGCTGGAAGCATGCCAGGAGAGAGGTGCTGGGGAGCAGGCAATATTCATCACTTGGTCCACAAGTGAGGTGAAGCTGAGGGGCCTGCAGGAAGCTCAGCAGGTGATAGGGGAGGTAGCACGGCCCTGGGTCTTGCAGGGTAAACTCTTGTCCTGACAGGCTTTTTGGGTGCTCTGCTGGGAATCACGAGCACACTGGTTTAAACCTGGCCTCCACACATGCTACAGCTCCTGCTCAGAGAAAACCTGTCCCCCGAGGAGAAAAACACCTCCAGAAGTGTGCATCTATCCTTGTTTTCACTCTCTCAGTCATTCTGGGAAAAGCCCTGTTCTAAATGCTGATGTAACCCTCTTTTCCCTAGGGAAATATTCATGTAGCTGCAGGTGACTGCATTAGGGAAGCTCAGAAAAAGTTCCTGCTAACAAAGTAAGGCACAGGGGCTACCCATGTGCAGGCTTTTAGAGCTCCTGCACATGCAAAACAAAATGTCCCTGCAGGGTGACTGGAGTTAATGCGCTTTGCTTTACATTTGCATTTGGCTCAGGCTCCACAAGGCTTCTTGCTGGGGCAAAAGTGATAAAGATTTAAGCTTCTATTACTCAACTGCTTGCAAGTACTTGCTATATCTCTGGTGGGAAAATGTTGCACACCTCTTGCTCGTGTGGAACCAGAAAGTGTTAAGGATTTGGTTCAGCTCTCCTCCTGGCTGCTCAGTGTGTCTGAAGTTCACACACCAAGAAGAAATTCACACTTTTCTATTACCAGAATAACGAATATTTCTGCAAGCAATGTTATTCATCTAGAGAAGGCATGGTCACTGCCATAGCAGGTTATATGAATCAAGGTGCTTAATTCTAGAAAGCCACAGTTTGTTGACGTTCATTAAGACCTTCTGGGGTTTTTTTCATTGTTTCTGTCTCCTATCCAAATTGATAAGAAATATCACCTCCTTTCCAGAATGCCAAGAGAATGACTTATCATGGAGTCACAGAAACACAGAATGGTTTGGGTTGAAAGGGACCTTTAAGATCTTCTCATTCCAACCCCCTGCCATGGGCAGGGATACCTTTCCCTAGACCAGGTTACTCCAAGCCGCATCCAAGCTGTCTTTGAACACTTCCAGGGATGAAGCCTTATTAAGGGTTCATATATGGATATCCCCATGGATCTGCTACCTATTTGCTAATCACTGGTCAAAACTGCAAATAATTTGTGATTTATTTAGTTGTTGAAAAGTTTTGATAGTCTCATTAGCCAGTGGGTGACACTATAAATGATGGGCAGTTGTTCAGAAAAACTCACTGTAAACTGCTTGGAGACCTGTGGTGTGGAAAAGAAGTTGTTTAAGATTTCCAGCCACACAGAGCTGAGCACCCAGGCTCATTCTGAGTTGTTTGAGAATGGGCAGGAAAAAAATAGAAGAAAATCCCCTGATAATTCATCTGTGGAGGGTAATTTACTGGGTCTAATCAGAGCAAACATCTCTATGGCTGGAATGCTGAAATAAATTAAATATAAAGCCTTCAAGGTCATAGCTTCCCAAGCTAATAATGCAGCACTGCTGCGCTCAGGTGGAGATGCTCTGCGCTCCACTGTGAAAAATCTCCATCAGCTGGATGGAATGGGAATATTTCAAGCAGTGATCAGGCCTGCCTGAAAGAAAATGGAGCGAATAGAGGATAGAGAGGATTTAATCTTCAAACTTGAGCAGCATAATCAATGAAGTTAAACACTCAGATTGGAAATATAATACATATAAAAAGACATTTGTATTTGGGGTGGGGGAGAGGTAGTGAGGAGAGTTTGAAGAATGCTGCTACCAAGTGTAAGCTGTAAGATGCAAATCTTGCTGTTCTGCTTCCAAAGTCTGATGCAGAAGCAATTAGATATTTCGGGGGGGGGGGGCATATTACACATCCCAACTCCTGCAGTGACCACTCCCCCAGATCAAAGGTTTGTAACCCTCTCGCAGCCCCAGCTGCCCCATCCAGCTAACCAGAGGTTACCACCCCACCAGCTGTGCAGCACAGCCATTTGTCTGCCTTTCCAATCCCAACTCTCAAGAAATGCAGCTTCAGGAACAACAACTATCACCTTAACACTGAGGTCTTGGCTAAAGGCAGCCAGGAGGAGATGGATCAGACAGGGGCAGATGAGGCAGGAAGCAGTGGAGACCCCAGACACAGGCACAGAGCCGTGCAGGAGGGTCTCCTGGCCCAGACAGGTGGGTGGACACCCTGGAAGGATCCTGGTTTCTGGTGAAATCCTGAGCCTTTGAGGTCAGCCTTAGCAGCCCTGCTTATTGTCATCCTGAATGCCTGGGTATCTGCCCTGTGCCAGAATGTGATGCCCTGAGATTTCTTTGCTACCACAGGTTATTTTTTTACTGTTCTGTTGATTTTGATGTCAGCAGAGGATCTTTCCATAGCAGGATTAGAAAATTCTCTGGTTTTATTTTATTTTATTTTATTTTGATAAATACACATTTCACAGCCACCCTCAACTTCACATCATGCCTGTGAATCTCATCATTCAAAATGACTGCTTTACCCAAGCTGTTAATTTAAAATTAGATCCTGTGCCTATATATGCACACACACACACACAGTGCCATCCACTTTGGTTTAGTCTCCTCTGCATATGTTATAGCACAGTTTTGAAAGATGTGATCACAGACCCATTTGTCTGCCCTCCATCAGACCCTGCTTTGCTCCATCCATAATGATCCAGATCCCCAGACAGGGTTGTTGTTGGGTATTTCTCTCCCTGTTCATCACACAGCCTCTCGTCCTCGTTCCCTTTGCACATCTTTCTAACCCTGGGTTCAGCATTCCTGTGAAGTGCTCTCTCTTTGAGACTGAAAACCTCACCAGCACTAATGGGTGTATCTTCAGCAGAGCCCTGTGCCACAAAATGATACCATTATCCCCGTTTTTGGAGACGGGGAGTGGAGTTGCAGAGATAGGAAGGTCAGCACCGTTAAAAGCATCTGCTAATTTGAGAAAGCACAAAGCTGGATTTTTCAGGGTGCTTTTTTCCACAGCACTTTACTTGGTCACAATATGGGTGCCCTTTGGCTGTGTCTGAAATCATGAGAGCTTCACCCTGGTGTCTGGCAGAAGGGGGTCACGAGCTGGGGACCAAAGCCACCAGCAGCATGTAATTAGTGCCCATCTCTGAGGGGTCTGACCCGAACAAAGACACACAGCAAAATTCCCATTTGAAGCAGGCTGGGCTGGCAAAGCTCTTGAAAAACAAGTGCTGCGTTTTCTGATGGAAAATATCACATCTCTCAGCTGTGGGTGAATAGTTTCCAGCTTGTGGCTTGTTTCTCTGTGAATTAAAGCCTGCTAGGAAGGTGCTTAGATTGCTGTAAAGGCATTCATGCCCCCACCAGAAAAACCTGAGTGTGAAAATCAAAGCTGTGAGAATCACCGAGTTTTGCACAGATGCCACTATAATAAGAAATAAAGAGCAGGCAAGAGGCTTTTCAGTGAGCTGATAGACTCATCAGCCAAGTTGTCAGCTGGGAAAGAGGCATTCCCCTTTTTCCAAAACAGGAGGTTCTTTTGCCAATACCTATCTGGGTTGAGGTCCACTGTGTTGGGGACGCTGCTTCTTCCTCTTCTTTGCTCTTTTTCCCAGCACAGCCACAAAATCTGATAATTTAAGCACTGTTGTGGTTATATTCAATACTTAGACACCCTGTCAGAAAAACCCAAATTGTCCTACATGTTCAGAGAAAAAGTTAAGAACAAATGGATTGAAAATCCAGGGGTTGGGAGGGGGACCTTCTCCCTCTGCTTTCTGTGGTTACACAAATTCAAGTCTTTGAATAAAAGTATGTAATTCCCCATTTTCTGCCAAACTTCTCATTGTTTCTTTAACCTGAGGTAAGATTCCATGGGGTTTTTGTGTGCTTTCCTTTATTGCTTATACTCAGCAATAACTCTACCAGCACAGGTTTCAGCTGGTGCTTACATAAAATTCCACCTGATCACATTTATGATCCAGGTTTGGTAAAATAAAACTAGTTTCATCAGGAGCAGTACTAGATAAGGGCATGTGCTGGCCAAAAACTGAAATGCTGTTGTAGAATTTGGTTTTCAGGCTTTCCAACCTGTTTCTGACTTTGCTGGGGAAGGAATAAAAATGACGGAAAGCAAATTAGTTTTAATATTTCCTAAGATTCACATTTTCATTTGGAAAAGGTGGGGGTTTTCCCCCAATGTCAGAACAAAAATAATAAATTACAATGAAAAATTCATGGAATTTCTGGTTCTGGACCTCATGTAGAGGTTTCCCTTTGGGCAGGGGTTTGCCCTGTGTGGTGCTGAGACTTCAGGGACACGTTCCTGCCCCTCAAGCGTTTTGGCAGGGTGTCAGCCTTGCTTCTCACCTTTATTTGGCTGCTTGTCCATTCACTTTGAGCCCCCACAGCCTTTTTCAAAGCCCAGCAGGGGGGTTTCTCATTAATCCAAGCAGCCTTAGGTGTGGATGCCAGTTTATAAAGCCGTGGTGGAGGAGAGAGGCACTGAGGGAGGTGGGGGAGAGACCTGCTCTGGCGCTGCAGGGTTAAGTTTAGGTAAATTCTACTCACAAAGTAAAGTGTAGGAAATAAGAATGAGTGACGGATTGGCTCCAGAAGCACCCATTTAGATTAAAACAGACTGTTGATGCAGCTGCACCCATCAGGAGCCACCTCACCTTGGAAATGCGGCTCTGAGAGCTCCCTTTGGCAAAAAATCAAGTAGTTTCAAAGAGAAAGCTCTCCTTCAGGGAGTTGTGGTCCCCACCTGTGTTTCATCAACCCCCAAAACAAAATCTAGCAAAAGCAGCAGAATGACCAGTTTTTGCCTCATCTGCTCATTCCAGCACCAGCCTGGTCCCAGAAATGGGGATCTGGTAAGGCAGAACCGGGAAGGAAAAACCTGGTTTTAAGGAACTAATGAGAAAACCACCTTACTGATTTTGGCACACATATTGCTCAAACCACCAGAACAGAGTAAGGACTTTGTTCCACCCTCATCGTCATTTGGATCTAGTAAATTGGCAAGGATTTAGGACATTGCCAGTATTTTGACACACGCAAGCAAAACCCCCCCAAAAACTCTGTAGCCCATTACTCACATCCCCAGAGAAATCATAATAAGAGACACAGAGTTTACCACCTTCAAGCAGGAAATAGCTGCCTTTCTAATGCTTGATAATTGCTTCACTTAAAACTAGTTTGATTACTTGGCACTGAGACAGTATTTTAAAACTGAATTATTGCTTGGAACTTTCCTTTCACCTACCAAGAGCCCAGGCCATTAAAAATGTGTAGCAAAGGTCTCCCTGTGAGGTGTAGGATTGCCTGTTAACTCTTTCATGAATTATAAGAGATGTTTTGCTTCTGGGATGTCTTTTTCTCTTGTTGTATTTATTAATAAGAGGTGCTATTTATTAATATTGGGTGCTGAGGGAAGTCACACTCTGGAGTTACCAGCCATATTCCTAAAAGCTGTCACCCGGAGTGGGATCACATTTTCATGTTCTGAAACCAATAGGACAAATTAGTCACTCTAAGACTCCTGTGAAAACAAATTATTTTTTAATTTGTCTTGACTTTTCCCAATCAAGCTGTGCTACTTTTAGGGGGTGAAGGACATGAGGGCAGGAGTCACAGGAGGATGAGCTGCACATACTGACCTGGAGAAGCAGAGTGGCTTGGTTGTACCAAACATTGTCATTAAAAATCTCTTTGTCACGGCACTTCTTTAGGATCAGAAATTAGCTTGCATTTTGTACTTGACAGGAAGTCATTAAGAAATCTCCACAGCTACAATAACACTGATGTGTAAATTGCAATCTTTCAAGAAAGAATTTGAATCTCAATACGAAGCATCAATAAGGTAAGCAGCAGCTATGGAGTTGGCACATCCCTGAAGTGGCTGTTCCTGAAAGTCTCCCTTCAGGTGAGACTCAGGTCTGGAGGAAAACTGGGCTCCACAGCCAGGGATGCAAAAAGCAGCAGCCCGCAGTGATCCGCCTCCCCAAACCCTGTCCAAACCCATCGATTATGTTTCCAATCAAATTCAATATGAAGTTCCTTCATCCTCTTGGCAAATGAAGTTTTCTACAGCTACACAGGAGCTGCCCTGTAGGATAGGGAACAGTTGTGGCTTTCTCCTTGCCCGTTCCACTCAGGAGCAGCCAACTCTGACCTCTAATTTATCTCTGAGGATTTTGGCAGCTTTGGCAGCCTTGCTTCAGAAAGCCAGTGAAAAAAAAATGAATGAGAAAATGGTGGTGATGTGGGTGTAAAACAGCCTGAATCTAACACAGGATGTTTTGAGGCAATTAGTCAAAATATGTGGAAGAGGGTGGGCTTTGCTATCATGCCATCACTTTTTTAGGCAGCAGGCATCCAGAATAAAATTGACACATGAAAAAGTGTATCTTAAAAATACACATGAAAAAAAATTCATCCTAAGTGCTACTCAGCCACAGAGAAAAGGCTTCCAATGGGAGCCTGCATGTAGGTCTATACCCCAAAAACCCAGGGAATTATATATATAACCCATGCATCTGCACTGCACAGGGCTGGGGCCACACTGCCCATTTCTGCTCTCACCAGGGCAATTGTTGAGAAAATTAGAGAATCTCTTGTGGCCAGGAGAACATTCTGAAAAGGGTCACTAGCTAAAATTGGCCTATTGATCGGGAAGCAGTGAAAAGGAACAAAAATATCTGGGCTTATGTGCAGTGTGAGGAAAATAACACATTTTCTTTTCATCTTAGGAAGCCACTTGCAAAACTTTCCATGGGAAGCAGGCAGATAAAACAGGCAGATCTAAGTGAAGAAATGCTTAGTGCACCAGACATGCCCCTGACTGGGAGATGTCTCATCTAATGTCCAGAGCCAGCAATGAGTTTTAGTGAGAAAAGGCACTGGCAGGACTGAAGATGGCTCAAGTCTGCATGGAAAACACCAGTTACAGTTTTTTCAACACCAGTTTTGGCACCCAGCATGACAGTAATGGGAACAGAGTTGATTGAGAACACCATGTTATTAGAAGAGCCCCTTCACTTGCTGTGTAAAAAAAAGCCACCCCATACCTCCAGGATAAATATTTGTGTTCCTATGATCTTACCTCCTCTTCAGCTCACTTCCTGCATCCTTTACCAGTTCCCCATACACTTGATGAAAGATTTACCAAGATCATGGCAGGAACTGAAACTTAACATTTTTGTTTTCAAGCTTCAAAAATATTTCCCAAACATCTCTTATTTCTCTACAGGAAATCCCTTTAAAAACATTCTCCAGTGAGCAGTTAAGAAGTTGAACCAACACACATCTCATCTTGGGTTTCTGCTGGTAATTAATAAACCAACTGAGTATCTGGCAGGATGGCAACTTTTATCATTCCTAGATAAATGTTAATGCATCTGGTTATTTCCAGACCTTCACTGATGTGATCAGGAAAGCAAATTAGACAGTGTTGTAGCAGTCTGCCTGACATTTCTTCTTTTGTGCTATTACTGTTAATTTATTCCTTTAAGCCAATTTTTGCTCTGTCACTACTGTGAAGGCTTTCTCAGGAATTTAATTACAAATAAGAACCCTCCAACGTGAAACTGCTACAGGATAAAAATCCCTGTTTAAGGTGTCATCTTAAAAGCAGCTCATACCTTCTGTGTGTGAGAGAGGGAACATGTGCACACACCCATCAAGCTTATTTGAATGTGTAAATTTACAAACTCTCCTCTTTTTTTTGTAAGAAAAACATTTGCCTTGATGTTCTATCATCCTCAGAACAAGAATGTTTCTTGGTTAACTGAATACGCTTTTTTGCACTGCAGAAAAAAAAGAGATTTTATTATCCCTTAAAAATCCTGTATGTCTGAGGAGGTCCAAGATTTTCTGAGAACCCAGCATTTTATAAAGATTTTTGAGCATGCATAATTTTTTTGCCCATAAATGCCACCCACTCAGAAACAAAGGAACCAAAGTAGGCTGTAATTACTTCCCTACACAATGGATTCCAATTGCTTCTATCAAGAAATATTACATAATTATTATAACTTAGGGCTGTGATTATATATTTGCTCAAAGGAGAATCACACATAATAGCAAGCAGTGGGACTTATGGCTCTTTGCCTATTGTGTCAACTCATACATTTAAATTACTTGATTAGAAAACTAAATAAAGACCTTGAGTCCTAAACACTTTCTCATCAGTTGTCAGGATTGAAGGAAGTGATAAGTGATGGGACATGAATATTTGTGTAGGAAAATTGGAGAAGCAGGAGAAGAGAGGAGAAGTTGTGTTTCTGCATGGGTCCTTACATCCATCCATCTCCATCCCTCTATCCATCAGAGTCTTGGGCATCCTCTCTGTGCACACCTCACAAGGAATTTGCAAGGAGCTGATAAGGAAGACCATCTCTCCATAGAGGACAAAAGTCAGCCTGTGGAAAGCATCAAGAAAACTCCACTCCTCCTCCTCATTTTGTTCTTCATGTTCTCGCAGACTCACCCTCTCCCCTCCCTCACACCATCTGGGTTCCTGGCTATTTGTACATTTCCCAGTGGAAGCAGGGTCTGCCCATGCTGGGACGTGGGAGGATGAGGAGGAGGCAAGGCTTCACAGGGGCTTGCCCTTTTTCTCAACAGTTTAGCACGTTGTATTTAAATGGTTCATTTCTGATGCTCGCAACTCACTCCTCAGATAACCCAAGCATCTTGGATGCCACCAGCACTTTGGATGAGTCCTCCAGCTCCGTGTCCTTGGATAACCTGCAAAAGATAAAAGACAGATGGCCATCAAAACCAGGACAAACTATCAGCTAAAGAGGGCAGACACTGAGGATAAGATGCTGCTGTAGAAGACGCCTGAAGGTGACTTCCCCTTGCAGACAATGTCCCTTGGTGCTGAAGTGCAGATCTATCCATGCAGTCACCTGTTGCACTTAAGACAGCAACAGTTTGCATTTTCTGGAAATCAAGAAATAGAATTTTTTAAAAAAATAAAAGGAAGATCCCTTTTGGGCCTGCAAAATACCGTGCTGGTCATAGTAGTATGAGAGAAAGGAGGGCACTGATTCATATTTTGGCATTAAATCCTGTGTCTGTGTTAGCACACAGGGTCCAGCAACGCAGCTGCAGATGAGTCTGTGACTTCTCACTGGTGCTGAGCCACAGCAGCTTCAAAGAGAAATGCCATAAGAAGCTGATTTTTCATGTGTGTGTGTGTTCTTTTATTAGGAATTTTTGTATTTTTGCCTCGTAATAGCAGAAGGAATATCATGATTTCCCAAGTGTAACAAATTCAATGTGTCATACATGCTGGATGGAAGTAATTTAACACGAGTGCTCTTTAATTTCATCGATCTCTGGCAAATGGGTCCTGGTTAATGATCGGGGGGTTGCTGTTTTGCCTTTTTAAAGTCAAATCTTTTAAAGTCCAGATGGAGAGGGTTTGCTACAGCTGTGCAAGAGCAGTGACACTGATACATGCTGAACTCCGCGGGTGGTATTTAAAAATCTGTCATCTACTTTAAAAGGATTTTTTGAAAGTCATTTTAAAGGGACATCATCAATTCGAGGATCACTCTGGATCTCATACTATTACAAGTAATATTTCAGACTATCACATGAAGCCAGCTGGGGAGAGAAGTCGATGCTATGTGCCAAACAAGGCTCTTCGTATTGTCACGATATTTTACACTGGATTTTAAAAATCTTCCAGGGAGAAGTTGCAACCCTGTGAACTGCTACTGGACGGCCAGGTAAGCCCCAGCATTGGTCACAGGCTGTTACACCAAGCCCAGCACTTCCAGCAGCAAAAAAGGGCTGGGACTGGCCTCATCCTGTGCTGAGGGGGACATTCTTGGCAGCAGCCAGTAAAGAAATGCTGGTGTTGATTTCCAGAAAAGAACATTTGTCTTTTGTAACACTCCTCAGCATTAGGAGAACATTTGGAGATGCAAGGAAGCCTCCTGGTCCCAGCTGCTTTGGCTCCCACTGTGACCTCCTTTGGTTTTTATTAAATCGTGGTTAGAACTGTTCGTTGTTCAAGGTGAGAGCTCTGATTTACAAGGGGCTGAGGCTGCACTTTACGCACAGAGAGAAAGAATGCTTGAGAAAGGGAAAGCTCTCCCCATCTGGGAAGTTTCTGGAGTGGAAACAATGACCAAATCACTTGGAAAGGTAAATCCCAGGACAGGGAAACACTAGCCAGGTTGTGGTCTAGAAGGGGATTGAGGAAACAAAACACTTTACAGCTGAAAGTGTATTTTAGAGCAGGGAGAGGCAACATGTTTTTGTGCCTTTTCACAACCACCTCTGTTGGACTTCATTTCAAAGCTCATTCAAAGCTCAAAATGAGATGAATCCACCTCATCTCATCTTGCAGAAGAAATGAGGAACATCTGGGCATGGTGGTCTCCACAGGACTGGGATGGTATGGGACAGGGCTGGATCCATCCTCTCTTGGCACCCTCCCTTCCAACCCAAACCCTTCAGTGATTCCATGATCTAATCCAAGAGCTGAGGCCTGGAACTAAAGTTGTGTGTTGGTCTGTGCTTTTCTTCCCCTTCAGAGAGCACCTGGTACCTCCAGAGGTCATGAGGCTAAATTAATTAGGGAAGCCAACAGGTACTACTGGAATTAATATGATGGTAGAAATCCCTATTCATCATTTTCTTCTGTCCTCTGGATTGATACATATTGATCAGCTGGATCCCAGCAGCTGATAACTAGTCCTCAGTATCTGCATTTTCTGTAGAATTGTTGTGTGACATGCATTTTAAAAAATACTCTTCCATTTATTGCAGCCTTTTTGCATAAATTTAAATAACTGGAGTTCATTTATTTAGTTGAAAGCATTCTGCATGACACGTCTTGCTCAGCGTTACAGCTGCAAGTGTTAAAAGCCCCCGTCAAGAACAACTGCTTATGGAAAGCTTCCCCAGCACACCATAAACACGGAGAGGACCACGGGGACGGCTGGTCTGGGCTGTGACAGGGAAAGGGGCCCCTGCCAGGCACCAAAGCCACCCTCCAGCTGTCTCCTGGGGAGCCCCAAAAGTGCCGTGGGGAGGATCTCGTTTGCCTGACTGGAACACTGTGATGCAGAGATCTCTGCTACAGCTACCCAGAGCAGAGGGAGACGAGCTTGGATGCTGATGCACGAGCCGGTACAGAGCAGAGGGAACAGAAGATTTGCCAAGAAATCTGGGAGCAAGCAGAGAGGGCTCCCAGCTGGTGGTGTGGCCAGAGCTCCCTCTCCTGACAGGCCAGCACGGTCCCTTCGGGATGTGACCTCGGCTTTTACCCTCTCTGCAGGGATGGAAGCAAAGCCAGGACTTTTCCTGGTGTCTTTTAGCTCTCTAGGAAGCACCTGACTTTACATCCAAACTCCTCTCTGGTCAAACAGCAAGCAAGAATATAAAGCAAATACATGTATCTTTAATTAAATTCCAGGCAGCACTAGTGCTGCTTAATCTTCAGAAAAGAGCCAACGCTGCTATTTCCCTCATAAGCTGGAGTTTCCTTCCAGCCTGACAAGGTGATACACTGCAGCCCTTTATTTGAGGAATGACACATTTTATTTTTCTTTTCCTTGCCCTGGTGATCCGTGTGTAATTTCATTTAGCAACACCACTGTGCTAGGCTGCCTGGATGGGAAAATCCTCACACTTAAAGAACTGATCCAGAGAACCAGTTCCTGAGGAACAGCCAAATGTCTCTTGCAACATCTTGGCATATTGAGACTTTTCTAATTTGGCTTTACATTTCCTAGACATTTTTGAAGAAATGTGTATGTCAGTGAGGTCGCAGACCCAGAGGGAGCACCCAGCTTTTTATTTTAGCCTCTGATCTCATTTGGACTTCAATTAAACTCATCGTGGGGGCAGAGAAACAAACCAAAAAATCCCTGCTAAATAACAAAAGCCATAGATACATTATATAGCCATTGCATTTTTCAATCTAATTACTTTAACATGTAGGGATGGAGGAGGGGGTTATGGCTCATAATACCGGAAAGCTTTCATGGAATAACACAGAATTATTAAACTTTTCAGAAAGAATCCAGTTTGCAGCTCCCACTGCACATTTACCTGGGCGATTTTCCCTTTTCCTGTGGCTGAGAATCACTTTGTATTACACTTTCCTGCCTATAAAAGAAGCCCTTGTTCATAGCTGCCCTGAGGTGCTCATAATGTTATTGGTTCTGCGCTAAGAAGTTGGGGTTGCTGTGAATTCCTGCCTTGTGGCTCTCCAGCTCACAAAAGTAAACACATTTGCTGAGTTAGCTCGGCTTCATGGTGCCCAAAATCCCACAGGGAATGAAATGTCCTATCGAAGGAAGCTTTGAAACCCTAGTTGCTCTACACCACTTTTCTCGGGCAGGAGAGCACACAAAGCATGCTTCTGTGCTGTATTTACTGCTTTTTTTTTGTGGATCCAGTGCATAAGAGCTGCATTGAACCTTGGCAGAGGGGAAAGGGCTCCCCTTGGAAACGTGCAGGATGCAATGGAAAAAAAAAATAAAAATCTGGGCTTTTCAGTCCTTACTGAGTCCCTTGTGCCCAGCACACAGGTGGCTGCCTGGAGATGAAAAAATCACTCACGGGTGAAGGCAGAAGCAGCCAAAACAGTAATTTTTCTGGCTTGGATGCACTTACTAAGAAATAAATAGGTAAAGCCAAGGCCAGTCAGTGCAGGGGATGCCTGGGGCATGTGTGTTGCTGCTGCCACAGCAGCTGAGTGCTGTAGGAACCCCTCTCTGTGATGCTTAGAGAGGGGACACACTGGGGAAGTGTGCCCTGACTCCATTCAATGTACACCCGATAGCCAAAAGAACCTCTGAAAAATGCCTGTTTCAGACACAGCTTCTCAAAATCTTCATTTTCTTCCAGCTCTAATTAGATCCAGGTGGATGCTAGTCTGGGATTTGGGTAGGGAAGTGTGCAGCAGGAGGAACCAGATGAGCACCAGTTAACTTAGCTGAGAGGGTGCTGCCCAATTAAAAATCATGAGCACCAGTATGAGATTTTGTTTTGGAGGGAAGATGTCTTTTGTTGACCCAGATTTTCTCCAGCACAGTTCCTGCAAGAAATGAGAGCACCCGGGAAAAGTTCCCTGGAGAAAGTTCCTCTCTAGAATGACATACCCCTACCCTGGAGCCCTCTCCTTCCATTGAAAACACATGGGACAACCTCCCAGGATGGGGAGAACCAGAGGGGATGCTGACTGCCAGGGACATGGCCCAAGGTGACAGCATCCTAAAGTGCAAGCTGGCACCCCAAAGGATGGACTGTCCTCTCCTTCCTTGCACGGCATCCTGTGGTGTTATCTGTGGCGGGTGGTGTGGACAGCTGGCGTGGGATTATCCCGGGAAGAAGGGCATTGCCAATGATGTGTCCATGCCATCCCTGCTGTGGGGAAGCTGTAACACATCTGACAGCTCGCCCTCACCCCAGGAATGGTGAGTGTGCCCAGGACATGTCCCAGCTGCTCATCCTTTCGGATTGCGGTGGATCGCTGGTGACGCCCGTGTGCTCACACCCCCAAAGCGCACGCACACGGGCAGCATAAACTGGCACTCTATTCCCTCTCTTATGATGAAATACCCTTTCTGCCTTAGGCTCCTTAATCTGAAATTAAATTCCAGCTGAGCTGCAGCTCACTGGCGAGCAGGGCGTGGGGCGGCTGCGGAGCAAATCGCAGCTCAGCACTCCAGACGCTCGCGCTCACTCGCGACGCCCATGTCGTGTTGCCATCAGACACATTCCAGAAGTCTTCATTTTCTAGGCATGAAAACATTTTAACAATAAACAGAAATTCTTCTGATTACATGGTTATATTCGGCTGCTGAAAGCAGACTCTTATTAAGCGAGGCAGAGAGCAATTAATGTCATGTAGAGAGCAGTCTTCCACATGGCAAAAAGAGGGACTAATATATCTTTCCCACATCCAGCAGCTGCGACCATGAGTTAAGGCTTCAAGTTTGCAAAAGCTTATTAAGATTCTTGTTGTAAGGATGTGAGCAGCTCCACTTAAATTGGAGCCTGGTGAAAATCTGTCTGTAATGAGATCTGTGGATGTTTTAACATTGAATTTAGTGGGAACAGTGTTTTATACATACTCTTCAAAGGGGTTTTTAACTCAGTTTCACTCTTTCCCACCACCAGCAACCTGGGTGCATCGTTCTTCATTTACATGCTGGACATTGAAATGATGCAGAAAACATAATTGAGCTGGAAGATCTTCACCAAAGGAGTCTTGAGGCTATTCCTATGTGTCTGCAGCTCCTAAAGGAAAGGAAAAAACAACATAATGAAACTGAGCCGCAAATTGCTTCACAATTATTTTTACCACCTAATTTGGTGCACAAGGCTGGAGGCTTGCTCTTTGCATACCACACTCCTGCTGCAAACTCAGGAAGAGCCCGAAAGGCCATGGAACAGACGAGATATTCATTATCATCTCTTTCATGTTGCAGCTGCGACAGAGGCCCTGGAGAATTTGCCCAGCATGATATTTGCAAATGCCTGCTTACCTCTTTATTAGCTCAGCTTGAGAACGGCTGCTGAGATGACGTTCCTCCTCCTGCCCTATTCCCATCCATCCAGCACAGCCCTACCACCTGGGAAGGGCAATCTGGACCAACTTCCATGGGTGTGTCTGCTCAACCTCTCTCCTGATGGCACACTTGGACAGGGAGCAATGATCCCACCGCAGATCAGGCTGGGGTCACTCACGCTCAGCAAGCCAGAGGCTCTGGATGCTGCAGGAGTTACAGATTTTTGCAGTGAATTATGGCACTCCTTGATAAGACAGGGAAGTTACAGTAAAAGCACCAACTCCACAATGAAAAGGCTTTTATAAATTCTGCTGCAGTGCTGGTTATGGCTGCCAACTTCGCACAATTCACTTTCAAGCACAAGAGCAGCACAAACTGGTTTAAGATGACTTCTGAATGATGAATACTGACTTGAAAGGTTTCCAGCACGACATAATTACTCTGCATTAATGTGCAATACACAATGGTCTATATGTATCTCAATGGGAATCTCAGTGGGACTTTGTGGGCTCCGTTCCAAGTAACCTCTGCCGGGAGTCACGCTCAGAGTTCGACAGGCTGACGTACAAATAGATCCCATATTCATTCCTGAATTATTCCTGTGCAGAATCAGACTTGAGAGATCCAGGGCTGTGTGTGCTGGTGTGTGGCTGCACACAACTGTAGTGCATAGAGCCCAGGTTATTTTCTCTCCTTGGCCTGATGTGTTTTCCTTGGGCTAATGTGTGCACACCTTAATCTTTAGTTGCTCAGAGACAGAGAGCTCTAATGAGCTCCCTGCACCTTCAAAGATAAGTGAGATCAGGGGGAGGAGACTCAACCACTTGTCCTGAGCAAAGGTAAAATTGAATAAAGAATTCATTTATTTATTCCCAGTTAACCAACACACACTTTGAGATTTCACCTAACCCTCAAAATGAACTGTAATCCTCTATAATGATTGTCCTTCTACTGAAAGAGTAGATTTAGATTGGATATTAGGAAGAAATTCTTGACCATGAGGGTGGCAAGGCACTGGCACAGGTTTTCCAGAGAAGCTATGATGTCCCATCTCTGGAGGGGTTCAAGGGCAGGCTGGATGGAGCAAAAGCTGATCAGGATGGGATCCTGACTAGATTCTGAATATCTCAACATCTGGCTTGTTTTACCACTGCCAGAGGCCCAGGGATTTTGGCGATGAGCAGAGGATAAATGCATTCAGGAAAAAACCCCGCTTACTAATCAGTTCTTGGTCCTGGGCTAAAACTTCTTTGCAAAGCTCAGAGCTGTTTGAAGCAGGGATTTTCCCCTGGGCTCATTTCCAATCAGCATGACAGCTGTACTGGTTTTGTCCCACTGTGCTGCTCTTAGCCCTGGAGCCATGGCAGACTCCTGCAGTTCTCCTCGTGGGAAAGAGCCAGTGGGACACTGGGCAAAGGAAAGCATCCCTCAGCACAGCCAGCAAGTCCTCTTCCCAGAGCCAGGGTCTCCAGCCCATGGGATGGAGGGGGAATATTTAATTAACAGTATGGGTGATTCCACTTCCCTGTTTGGTTTTGCACTGCCAAATGCCTGCGGTGGAGGCAAGGGCAGCTGTGAAGGGGCTGTTAAAAGGACTCGGAGAAGTAAAAACAGCGGTGCAGGGAAGTGCACTGCAGATAGGCAGCTTCAAAGGCCCAGAGATAACAATGGCTGGACACATCCCAGGTGGAGAGAGTTACTCTTCACAGAGCTGAGCTTGGGATCAAAGTAGATCTCAAACCTCCAAGACCCTGGAAGGCAGAGCAGGTTTGGGTGGTGGCAAGAAGAGCTGGAGAATGAAGGAGGGAGGATTCCCTTTGACATAGTCAGGGCAAGCTGTGAACAGATGAGTTCGTTATTAACCGCAAGCAATTAGCTGCCTGATACACAGCAAGAGAAGGTGAAGTTTGTGCAGAAGGAGTAGGAGCCATTTTTACCTCAGGAAACAAGGTTTATATGAGGATACAGCCTGCTGGTTCCTCTCCACCCTCGAACTTTTGAACCAGCTTGCCAATTTTAACCACATTTGAAAGACCGGTAGATGCCTCCCAGATAATGCTCCCACTGATTTGTTTCTCCGTTAACAGACAAAGAGAAACTCATCACCTGCACAAAAAGGAGGGAAACCCAACCGAGCACCCCTGAAAGAGGAGGAATGTCTATCTGTTCCCATTAGCACCTGGATGGCTGGCAGATCACCTCGCCCGTAATCTCCCACCCAGCCAGGACACAGAGAGGAAAAGAATTACGACCTAAAGTGGTTTCTGAGTCATTTTTCATCAGTTGATGCCCTAGGCTTTAATGCAAAATCTTTTCACAGGCTCAAAACATACTAAATTCACAGGAGGGCTAGGGCTAAGGGGGGGTTAATACCCTAAGCTTGTGACTGGGTGAGGAATGGTGCCTGGGAGGGGAAAGTTCTGAGTCAAGCACTTAGATCTCTAGGATGATTCACCCCATACTGAAATAGCAAACCATGTGAAACAAATAAATAAAATGGAATAAGGAACGGATGAAGCTGAACTATTTGGCTCCTGCAGCAGCCCTAGTACAGAAGGAACGGGGACTTGAGACCTCTTGCAGAGCAAAAGGATGTTCTGGTGATTAGGATGTTCGTTTGGAGTTTAAGACATCCAAGAGCAGTCTCTCTGACATGGATTTCCTAAGTGGCCTTATGCATGTTGCCTGCCCTCTGCCAGCTTCCCACCTGTTGAGCCTCCCCACGCCAAAATCATGAATAAATCGCTGCAACCCTTTCTGATCTCATCATATTTGAGGTCTTCTGGTTTGTTTCTGTTAAGACAGCAACCCTGTCAGTGCAGGTAGGTATATTGATACAGTTGTACTTTTATTGAAAACATGCATTTGTAACCCCAAGACTAACTCATAATCTCTTTGTCCAGAAATATTATCCTCTTCCAGCCATCCTAAAACCCACAGGACTCTTCCCTGGTTTTTTTTTTTCCAGAGCTGTGGGGCCAATGTACTTTCATCTGCATCCCTGGCTTCCTTTCTCTATATCTGCTTTCAGGGGTTTGTTTTAATTACTCCATCCTTATCAACCTGGTCCCTAAAGGTCATATGTAGTCAGGCTGTCACCAGAAATCTGTTTAAACAAACAACACCTGGTGAAAGCCCTTCTGACAACACACATTACACATGGAGAGAGGTCAGGACCATCTCAAATACTCTGCTCCCTTGGGAAACACTTAATCTTTCCAGGCCAGGTTTATAGGAAGCAAATGATATAATTTGAAAAAGCTCATTATTTCAAAAGTACATTTCTGAAAATGTTGTTTTGGTTTTTTTAGGAACAAGCACTTCCTCAGGCTTGAAATATTATCCTTCCAAACCACAACAGCTAAGCAGTTCTTGATTTTTATACTGGCAGCGTGATGAGCCAGGAAGGAGAGAGTCTAAGAGCTTGTCTCCCTTTTCTCAGAGACAGTTTTCTTGGGGTTCAGCCCAGTTTCTAATTCCTGGGTGGTGCCGAGGCTGCAGCCCCACTGGGGATATGTGAAAATGCAGTTGGGGCTTGTTTAACCCCATTTGCAGAGGACAGGTCTCCTTTCTAGACCCCATCTGCCCCCAGATGCCTGAGGACCCCATTAATGCAGTGGGGTTGTTTGCACAGACCAGCAGGAAGCCCTCTTTGGCCAGTGAGAGGAAATATTACCAGTCTCTAAGGACCTTTGCAGTGTGGTTTCTGGCCTGCCTCTGCTCTGCTCTGCTTTTTAGTTTAAAGTGCTGTCCTTTGGCACTTGCTTTCCATCCTCTCTCCAAGCACCACATCCAGCACTTGCAGATGTGCCAACAGCCCCCTCAGCATCTCAGTGATGGTCCCCCAACCCAGTCCAATCCCACGGGATTCAAAGGACAGCAGTGGGGCGGCGTGCACATGTCATTTAAAATGACACCGCTTAGAATAATGCTAACTACTGGCAGTGCCACTTTATCAACTCCAAGGCCAGGAAAAAGAATGAATGTGTCTGTTCTCCACTTTGTTTGTGGAGATGGCTGTGTAAGTTTGAAGGTGAAGCCTGGCCAAGTCTCACAGCTCTTTCCAAAGCTCAAAGGACCATCACCTTTGGGTCTCCAAATGTCTTATCCTAGCTCCTCTATAACCTTCACCCTGCTACCAAAACTGCACCCTCCAGACTGACTCATTTTGATAGGATTATCCCTGGAAGTGTTTCAGGCCTGACTGGATGGGGCCCTGAGCAAGCTGGTCTAGTGGAAAGTGTCTCTGCCTGTGTCTGGGGATTGGAATTGGATGGGCTTTAAGGCACCTTCAACCTAAATCATTCTGTGATTCTGTGATTATCAGATAAATGTTTCTGGATGCAGGAAAATTCAAAAGCAGGACAGTGGACTTAAAGTCCTTGAGCTTGAGTGGTCACAGCCTCTTGAACTGCCTGAGTTCAAGAAGAATTTGGACAACACTCTCAGGCACATGGTGTGATTCTTGGAGCTGTCAGGTGCACATCCAGGAGTTGGACTCAGTGATCTTTGTGGGTCCCTTTCAACTCCGGATGTTCTGTTATTCTGTGAGATCCAGGTCCAGGTCCACCTGAGAAATTTGCATGAGGCAGTGTGGTGAAGGTGAGCAGGAAAACAGCAAATTTGGCCAGGGAGGGCTTGCTCAGCCAGCACGTCCCAGGTGCCTTCCTGCTGGAGCTGCTCTCAGGAGTTAAAGGCAGCAGGATCTCCACTTTATTTTAAATTCTGACAATACAACCAAACTTTCTGTCAGCTCTCCAAAGACTTGTCTTCACTAGTGAAAAAGAGTTCTATTTCTTTTTACTGGAAGATAACTAATGGCCAGCAGCTCTCTTGAGGTAAACAACACAGCCAAGACAGAGGGCTTGGGTTTTACTGTGGGTAAACTCACCAAGGTCAATGCTGTGATCTCACTTAAGTTGACCCCTGCAAATTTATCTCACAGGGTGCTTCAGTTTTACTGCCTTGTTTGTGCTTCTACCTCGGGATATTGGATGAGCACTTGTTCCCCTGGGGTTGGGAAAGAAAAAAAAAAAAGATTAAAAAAATTTAGCAGTAAAGACAAGACCAAACAATCCTCTTCAAGGGGAAAATACCTCTACAGGGGCTAAAACAGCTGTTCTTTGTATAAGTGGACTGACACAGATGTATATGCTTTCCCCACTGGCAGAAAACAGTGTAAACCAAAGAGACAAGCCTGCACCCTCTAGGAAACATGATCACCAGAAAAAAATGTCACTAGGAAAGTGTGTTCAGCTTATATAAATCTACCAGCTCCTTCACTGCAAAACTATGGAGGAGGAAACACAGTGCCAGCAAGTTAACAGCACTTTGACAGGAAATACTCTACTCCTGGTAAAAGCCCAAATACAAAAACACAGCCCTGGATTTGGGGCCAATAAAATTAATGTGAAATTGGAAAAAAACAAAGCCCTTGCTGTTTGTAAAATTACATTATGCTTTGTTATGAGTAATTACACAATAAGAGTTGGGAGTTTTTTTATAAGAAGCCTGTCTCCAACACAAGACTGCCTAAAATCATTTAAACATTGTGTCTTAAAAGCACACACAGGGTTGAAAAGTGAATTAAATCACATTTTGCCCTCTGCCATGCACATGGAAACACCAAATGACACAGCTGAAACCAGGAAGCTGCTGGTTGCTTTCCAAAGCAGTTGGGGAGACTTTGGCCCACCAATATTTTAAGATTGAATCAGAAAGGGAATGTGGATGTCTTGTCTGTGCCCTGGGTTTTTGAAACTCAAGTGGAGAGTTCTGGAAGAGGTTGTAGGGATTTTCTCGACCATCATCAATTATATTGCTCCTTCCAAAAAAAGATTAAACAAACAAAAAGTTTAGAAAATAGTGTCTTTAACCTAATGACTCTTGAATTTTCATCAAGAGATTTCCAAGTTTAAATAATGCATTCGTTTGACCCAAGCAAAAAAAAAGTAAAAGTTAAGGAGAGTGCAGAACTCTCAGCATAGTTTTCCCTTTCTTTGCCCTTTCTTGTATAATAAAACCACTCTTAATCACAGACATTTTCAAGTAACAGAGCAGTACAAACACAGCCTGTATCTCTGATGTAGGTGGGGCGGAAGTTATATTATCTTCAGCTAATATAAATGAGCATAAAATATAAAAGAGCATAAAATAACAGCAATCTTTGTGTATTTATATAGCTGCATATCTACCCTCTCACCATCCATGCCCTTGTCCTTCTGGAAAATCCCCTTGGGCTCAGAATGTTCATCATCAAGACACAGGGACGGCACAAGCCCATTATTT
Organism: Corvus kubaryi; assembly: GCF_017639235.1. Taxonomy (NCBI): domain Eukaryota; kingdom Metazoa; phylum Chordata; class Aves; order Passeriformes; family Corvidae; genus Corvus; species Corvus kubaryi. The sequence goes on from NW_024582054.1 coordinate 31,667,530, forward strand.
AGGTTGTGTGTCATGTGAGGAATGAGGATACTTTCTTTAATAGGGTGTTTGCTGGCTGTTTGCTGAAGGAATTGTCTCTTGCTGGAGGTCATTTTCAGCTGTGCTGTGAGAATGGCTTTAAGGAGACTCTTTAGTGCAACCAGAGTAATGTCAGGAAGGTCTGAAAAAATAGTTTTCCAAAGGTTTTTTTTCTTTTTTTTTTTTTTTGCCAGAGGAAGTTTCTTTAACCTATATATCTGCTCAGAAAATATATTTTCTGTTCCTAGGTTATTTGACTTTAGGAGAACAATAAATTCACAAGAGTTCTTAAAAAGATCAGCCATGCCTCTTTGTTTTAATGGCATATTTTGAAGTTTTGCCTCCAGAATATTGATAAGAATCAAAGTAACTTTTGATATATGGCGTTAGATATGCTCCAGGAATAAGATCCCTCTCAAGTTAGACTGTCTGCAGACAACTCAGACCACCCACTTTCAGCTTAAACACAGCCTGTTCAAAGTCTGCAGCGATTCAGATCAGAGCAGTAGCTGTCTGCTCAAACTGTGAGATCTTGGCATTCATCAGACATGTCCAGCACACATCTGATAACACAGCTTAAACTGCCCAGGGCCATTGGAAGGCAGGTGAGGCAAAGCTAGGAAATATCAAAGTTGGAAACAGCCTAATCTTCAACTCAGCACAGTACACATTTTGAATTTCACACGCATTCCACAAAATTCCCCAAGTCCCAGAAGCTTTAATCCAGTCACTTTGCAACATATGTGTGTTTTATTTAAAAATAAATTATTCAGTATTACTTTTCCTTTCTTGTATCCAGCTGGCAGCATTTTCAGTTAGTTCTACAGGAGCCAACATAACCTCCTATTAGCTACAATATTGTCCATTTGTCTACATCTTCAACCAATTTTCTGCAAGGCCTTTGGACAATGCACTCGGTCGACTTTCCAGACAGTTAACCCAGTGCTCCAGGGACTTCACAGTGACACTTTTCCCACAGAAACTGTGGCTGCCCCATGCCTGGAAGTGTCCAAGGACAGGTTGGATGGGGCTTGGAGCAACCTGGTCTAGTGAAAGGTGTCCCTGCCCGTGGCAGGGGCTGGAATGAGATGGTCTTAAAGGTCCCTTGCAACCCAAACCTTTCTCTGATTCTATGGTTCTGTGACACATCAGCATTGAGGTTGGTAACCCTTGACAAGAACTGTGAAATATTTGATCAGGAATAGAGAATTAGCCAGAAATCCTTGCTGAACAGATGTATAAGACTATGATTGGCCTCCACCTTGAATACTGTGTTTCTTTGCCTTTCACCCTCTCAGCAAGATGAACCAGATATGGCACAGAAGAGGGCGACCCATTTGCAGGGGTACAGAGCTGCTCAGCACCAGGAGACTGAGACACCCCAGAAAAGGAGAAAAGGGAGAAACCGAAGATGACAAATGACCCAAAAGAGGTGAATGAGGAGATTTTACTCAGTACCCCACATATTGCAAAAACTGAGGGTCAGCCTGTGAAATTATCAGTGGCAGATAAAAGCAGCAGCAACAAATGGCCACCAATTTAAAAAAAGAATAGTTGCTCCATCACACTTTGTGGGTTTAAGTGTGGTGCTCCTGACCCTGGGACACAGCAATGGCTGGAAGTTTCCTTTGCTTAAGCAATTTTAAGCCATATTTATAAGGAAAAAACCTTCAGGGTCATTTACAAAGATACCAACTTTGACCTGTGAACTCTCTGCATTGCAGCACAGCAGAGGAGTCTATCAAAGAATTATCACTTTAGGCAAGTTTTGTCCTGCTGCTTTTCCCCAGGCATCTGCTGCTGGCTATGGTTGAAGGTAAACCAAAGTGTATTTTTTTACAGCACTGTGTGCTTTTCAGACAGCACAGTGCAGCTGCTACACCTGCAGCTGGAACCTGCACCTCCCCAGGTAAGAGATCCTTTCTGCACCCAGTGTGATCCATAACTTTTATTTTTTTGGCTGATGAAGGAGTTTTTCCTGTCCTGCAGAAGATCACCATTGAGCTGGAAAGACTTTTGCCACAGAGGTTTGCCTTGTTGCCTGTGCAGGGATTTTCTGCAAGGAAGCAGCACGGGAAACTGGAGGTGGTTTTACCACTGGCACGTTTGTGATGTTTGAGAAAGGCAGGGAGAGATCTCAGATGATTTAGGCATGGCTGACAGGATGTGAGTGTTTGAATTGATGCAGATGTGTGCGGGCAAGGCTGGTGGTGTGTCACTGGGAAGAGAGGGTGTGCTGGGGGACTGAACAGAGACTGTGATGTACATGACAGCACAGCAGCGGGGACAGGTGATGGGCTTTGTACTGCCACTTCAGGAGATGCCAGACATCCTTCTGAAGTCATGAGCAGCTATGTGTGGCCTTGGGTAAGAGCGTTCCTCCTCCAGGGAAAGGCCACTGAGGTGTCCAGAGCTGGACCTTTTGTCCTAAGCCAGACAGAGCCACCAAGGCAAATCTTCCCACCTCATACTACTGTCTCTACACATCCTCCAGGAGTTTAGGACATCGCTAGAGTGTCTGTGGAAGAGTGGAGACAAATGGCTATTCCACAGTTCCCCACTCAGGTCCTGCCATGTGGGCTTCTCTGGTTTTCCAGGCAATGTCTCTTCTGCTCTGCAGCCTGCCCTGACTTCCCCTGCTCAGTAGGAACAATAACCACCATGGGCCACAATGGGGTGGACCTGGATGACATGTTCTGTCAGACAAGATTATTTTCCACTATCTAGCAGGGGACAGCATTATTCTGCAAAAACTGGTGCCTTCCCACAGCCAGAATCACGATCTATCATGACGTTTGCCTTGCAATGCTTGACACGGTCAAGTGCAGGCTGGCCAGAAGCCTGGTGCCTGTTCAGCCTCTGCTCCTTCCAGAGCCCCCTGAGCAGGGAGGACAGAGGCTGGAGGATTGTTTCCTCCAAACATCATTGTTTGAGAGTCACCATGCATGTCTGCAGCTCGCATGATGGGAAACTCTTGTGCCTGTGGGCCAAGCTGAGCTGAGATCATGGAGACGAATGTATGGAAATGCTGCAGAGTGCCAAAGGGAGGGGAGGAGGAAAGCAGGAAGGAAAAATCTGAACTTCCTAACTCCTAGTGGGGAAAGCAAGAGGTTTAAGAAGGTGATATTGTGAAGCCAGGTAGAGAAAATCACCAGGACCAAAAGAATCCCTACGTAGGATGGGACAGAGCTGCAGTGGGCATGGGACCATCTCTCCCTGCGGCCATAACTTGCTTGAACACCCTGCCCATGCCTGTAAGGCAAAGTTTGTTTGAGAAACAATTTTTCCTCCCATTTCACGCCTTTGACTTTCACCCCAGGCCGTCTGCATCTCACATCCTGCCTGCCCAGGGCTCCCTTTTCACCCCAGCCTCTCCCCGCGTGCCACGAGGAGCCGTGCTCTGTCTGTAAATGTGAGGAGACACACGGCAGCGGGTGGTGATGAAATGGCTGTTTCAAGAGGCCACAGGCAGCACTGAGAGTTATTGCAGGTCCAGCCCATCTATTTTCTGCAGCTTTACATATTTTCAATAGCTGCTCAGCCACATCCTTACCTATGTAACACAGGGCTGCTTTGAGCAGCGCTCACAGGAGGGAGGGGTTGCAAATCAAATGTTGTTTCTGAGGGAGCTCTCTTTGCTCCGGGGTAGCCTGGCTTTCACTTAATTTAACAAGTTTTCTAAGAGGGTTTCCAGCTGTGCATGGAAGGAGCTGCAGGGCTGATCAGAGCTGGAGGGCTCCAGGCTGCCACCGGTAGCTGAGGACATCACCAGGAAAAGTAGGGACTGTGGAACTATGACTGCTCCTGGAGAAGAAAGGCCTCCACAATATCCTGCCCCAAAATTTCCTTTGTCTGACTCGTAAGACCATCCAGGATGCTCCATACCTGTTTCATGTCAGTTCTTACAGTTGTTCATGAGCATGAACAGGAGTCTCAGCCACTTGAATCATAGTGAATGTCTCCTTTTTCCAGGGGAGAAATCTTTCTGGCCTTCTACACTCTGGAGGAAAGAACCACAAAACTACAAACTCACTACAATAGAAACAGGATTCAGCTGCACTCAAGAGTGTAGAGAAGGTGGCCAGAAATTAAAAAAAAAAAAAAAATAAATCATAATATATTACACTAAGCATTTGATCTTTTGGCCCCAGCAAATCAGGTTTTGGGAGTTATTCTATATATGCACCAATATTCCTAGCCTGAATATTGGCTAGAATTGAAAAGTGACCAGCAACAATGTAGGGGGACCTCAGGGTACGAGCAGGAGTCCCTCAAGCTGTGTCAGCTCCAGTGGTGACTCCTGGGCTGGGGAGGTTGCACAGAGGGATCTGCTGATGGCACATGGGGGGGAATCCCCTCCCTGGACCAGTCATTTTGCAGAAGCTTAAAGTCCACATAAGACTCAGAGCCCACTCACACCCCACCTCCATCATGCCAACATCTCCTCTGCTCTTCAACTTTTTGTTCTCCCCAGTACAGAGCAAGAGTGATCATTGCAGGAAGACATAATAGCTGGTTTTACAGAGAAAGCCACTGAAGAAAACACCCCTGCAGGGGATTTTGAGGTCAGTGCTGGAATGGCAGAAAGATCCAGCATCAAGCTGAAACAAGGGATTAAATATGAAAATGGGATTTTAAAATGGTATTATTGATTTTACATTATGGAAAGCAGTTTCCATGTTCTGGTTAGAAAGAAAGAAATCCAAATTAGACAGCCCCTTATTAAAATCCTTCCACTCTATTTCTTGGTCGAGTGAAAATCCCAAGTGTGATTTTTTATTCTGCTGTCTTAAATGATTGTCTCCTTTTAATCATCAGCGAGAAAATTAACCTGCTGAACAAAGACGCTTTCAGCGTTTTCATATTCAGTCGCATAATAAAAGACAAACTTATGCTAAAACATCAAAATTGCTGCAAAACCAAAGGAGAGACAAAGACATTCCGCCGGGAAAGAAAAAGAAGCTGTGTCCCTGAAGTGCACCAACGCACTAAACTTCTCTGAATCCCCACCTGCACAGCCCTTCACTTGTCATGCCCCATCCCCACCTCAAGCAGGAGAGTGAATTTATCACTGCATCACTTCATTACTTCGTTAGGCATAAACACAGCAAAGCCCACGCCTATAAAAAACATGTTCAAGGGGGTAATTACAGCAGGATAATTGACCAGCTTGAGGCTGCAGGAGGGAACAGAGTGCCGATCTGGTATTTTTATTAATAGGAGACATCACCCAGCGCCCCGTAACAATGACGGCGGGGCTGGAAGGGGGCTGCGGGCAGAGGGAGGGCTCGGTGCAAAGTGCCTGCGGAGCGTGAGCTGAATTCAGGTGCTCGCCGGGAGCGTCAGCTCTTTAATCTGAAGGTCCCCGGAGAGGTGCGGTGGCTGTAGTTTAATCAGAGCCATCTATTCGTCCCCGAGTGAGAGGGCTCCTTTCCCCGGCGCGGCTGAGCAAGGTCATTGTGCGGTGCCGGCGGTGCCCGATCGCGGCGGCTCCGGAGGGTGCTCATTAGTATTCCCCGCACCACGCCAGCTAAATTTGCCATTTCATTTAGAAGGCTCCTGTTTGCATTTTTCTTCCCTATCTCAGGCCTCATCAGAAGAAACAGGTGCTACTGGGTAAGATCCAATAAGCGTTTATACATATTTGCAGCAAATACTGGACACGGCTTTTTCTTTTTGCTTAATATTCTGAATATTCAGTGAGCGGCTCGTTCTTATGCATTACAAAAGGCAGAAAGGCTAATTTGGAACCAATGCTGTAAATATTTGCAGGGAATGAAGGATAAAAATCACAGCAGAAAGAAATCGTGCTATATGCCAGGATGGGAAAGAATGGCCCAGAGACATCCTGGTTCATAGAGTCACGGAATATCCTGAATTGGAAGGGACCCACGAGGATATTCCAGTCCAAGTCCTGACCAGAGCCAGCCTGGATCAAGTGCAGGGCCCATTTCAGGGCTGGGTTGCACCTCAAGATGCAAAGCACCACATCCTGCAGGGCTGCATTAGACCCCTGGTAAATCCAATACCCAATTGTTCACCAGCATTTATTCCAAATGCCTGATGAAACAAGGCACTGATGAGTTAATGCACTTATGCATTGAGTGCAGTGCTGTCCAGAGCAACTCTAAATAGGTACTTTCTCTCTGTTTCTGCAGGTTTCTTTCTGAACCATGGAACACCCCTGGCTCCTTGAGGTCCTGCTTCCATAGAACACCATTTGCCAATAATTCAGTGTCAGTGCAAAAACATGCTTGAAGGGATTGCTGAGTCCAGGCAGATCAGCCCTGGATCTGCTCTGGATTATCCCCAAACCCAACAGTTTGTCCCATTTTCCATCTTTTTTCTGCAACAGCTTCCTGGACAAATGGCCACCAGGCAGGAGGACTCCTGCCCAGGCAACATGAGCAGGGGACACTCACTGAAACCTCTCTGCTCCACAGACTCAAGGCAGAGGCAGAGCTGTCACAGTGATTGAGATTTCTGCAGTGCATTATCAAATTGCAAGCTCTTCCTTTTATTTTTTTTTTTTTTTAATGATTCCGGAGGTGCTTTTTGCCAATATCTATTTCTAGGTCTAATTCATTACAAACCCCACCCTGTGCCGGGTAGGGTGTCAGCCATTTTTGCATTTAATTGCCTATTTCAATCATTAGTGTGTGCCCATGTTCTTATGGAGGCTGCTAAAAGGTAAACTCTTAAATTTCCCAGGCTCTGGTAATAACACAGAAAATGCCGTTTTTCACACCGGCTAGACTGGTGCCACAATTACACATTGACTGGCTTGGCTCTAACATTATATCCCTTCCTGGTATTTCAAATATTCAGTAAAAAAAAAATGTAAATAAATAAAAAATCTTGTCCCACCAGGAAACAGAGAGAAAGTCCCAGAGCCTCTGGGACTCCTTACAAAGAACTCCCTTAAAATCCTTCCATGAAAAAAAAATAAAAAGAAAGAAAATAAAGGAAACTCGGCTAATAATACTTTTCCACATAAATAATGTAGATTATAACTGGTCTTTGGAGAAGACTGTGCATAACAGAGGTCTCTTTGTAAGGCTGAGCACAGATTACATGCTTCTGAGCCCTTTCATCATGATAGCTTTGCAAACTACAACATCTCAAGCACACTTAAAATTAATAAGCCAGGCTGCCTCCTCCTGGGCTCCACTATCCCAGATGTGTCTTGAGATGGATGTAACCCTGGCAGATGTCATGCACAAGGACCGTGGGCCTTTCCCAGTGCCATTTCCAGGCTGCACGGACTCAGATCCCTGCTGATGTTTGCCTCTGCCCTTGTACAATAATAAAGGGATTAACAGCATGCCTACCTGCAATGGCAGGAGACAGGATTTGGTGACCCCTGAGGTTGCCCTGGTCCTATTCCTTAATGAAGCAGTGAGATAAGCCCTAATGCATACATACCTTTGGGAGAGGAGATTGCTATTGGAGCCTCTTGCGAGGGCTTTAATCCCAGAGGTGACTCTGCCGAGGCTGTGAGCAGCCCACACAGCAAAGATCCCCCTTCCAAAAAATCAGCATACCCCTGTCCTCCCTCCCCTCTATATTACATGTGCAAGAATAACCTGGGTTTTTTTCCAGTTATTTTTCAATGGGAAGATATGTGTGCATGTAGCACCTCAGCCCTGGCGGGAGCTGCAGCTGGGAGAAAAGTTGACCTGTGTAAGCCTTTGCTGTTGCACCATCCAAGTTCACCACCCAGTTTTTGAGGTGCTGGGCACCCCACAGTCTCTTGTGTGAGATGAACAGAGCCAGATTACTTTAGGAGGACTGCACCTGGATCCTCTCCTAACAGGAGCTGTTTTCCTGGTCTTTAAACCTACGATGCTCAGCTTTAGGTACCACTTTGAGAGGTCTTGGTCCTCTTCGCTGACTCTACAACAAGGTGGCAAAGAGCCTCTTTTAAACACATAAAAAATTCCAAGAAATCCAAGTTTCCTATCATAAATGGGAAGCAGAATATCTAAATCAGAAGCTGGGGGCTGAAAGGCACCCAAGGGCCCAGGCTTGAGGGCTTGGATTGCAGCTGCGTTTGGAAGGGGAAAAATCGAAAAAATTTCTTAGCAAGAAATCCTTGGCAGAAATCATCAAAGTTTTCAGGCAGAGGCAGGTCAGACACTTAGATGTGTGTTGAATTGATAGGTTATTGCTGCGAAGAAACTCCAAACCTAAAAGCTGAAAATAGCTCCCTCCTAAATGTGAGCACGAACCTTGAAATTAAGCACAATATTGCCTTGCTGCCACAAAAGAGCTCTATTTTCTGACAGCCAACATCCCAAATTAAACAGCTTCCATGTGTGTCAATAAAAGGCATTGGCTTCATTATTTGTAGTCCCCCAGTGATAATTTCTACTCCCCTTTAGTAAATGTCATTACAGTTCCAGACAGACATCTGCACCATGGGCAAATTGACTGATAAATGCTCCTTGCTGGAGAAACAATTCGGGAGCAATGGGAGGTTCCTCATGCTGTGGGCAGCTTTGTGAGGGCAGGAAATGTAGGCAGCCTGTCCCAGAGCTGCACCCTCTGTGCCAGTGGGGAGAGGCCATCGGGTGTGCACAGGGCGCTGGGTGAAACCGAGCTGGTGGGTAAAACAACCTGCTCCAAAGACACCAGAAGGGAGAGGATCTGGGTTTTTCTGTCCCAGTCCTCCTCCTGTTCACTCTGGGTTTTCTACTGCTCTTCCCCAAGTGGTTTGCAGGTCCTTTCCTCACTGTTCACAGCTTGCTTAGCTCTAGACATAACTCGTCCTTTTCTGTTCCTCACCAAAGTGAAGGTTATCAGCAGATAACTGGAAATTGTGGGTTGTTTGTTACCAGCATGACACAGCTGTGAGCACACCTGGGGCATGCTCTGTTTCTCTTGAGGAAACCAAGAGTCTCACCTACAGCTTGTGGCTCTTCTTCTGGGTCCCAGGACAGGACTTGCAGCTCTGGTGAACACCAGAAACAAGACCCAGACTGTGCACAGAGGGACATGCTGGATTCACTATCCCTTTTCCTGCCTATGTTCTGGCTCATGACTTAATTCTTACACAGCATTGGGTAGTATCTCCTGAATAAAAGCTGCTTAACAGGAGAGAAGGAGCTTATAATTTTGGTCCAGGACAGCTGGCAAGTCTTTCACCTTATATTAAAAACTCATATTGGGTTTAGCAAGCCCTCACTTGGGCCTCCTTTCCCTTCAAAGTATCCCACACTCAGTAAATCTACCTGAACGGTGAGCAGGAAAGACAATTTAGTTCATTCCCCAAAAGAAAAATCTTGATTAAAAAACTCTACTTGCCAAGTTGATTGGAGTTGCTAATTGATCAGCAGAGCCACTGTTAGCCCAGGTACTTGGCAGTGGCAGCAGACCATTCCTGACTCCTGCTGTCACTGCCACATGGGAAAAGACACAAGGAAAGCAGTGGGGCTGACTCTGTCCCCACTCTCTGCACTGGCCCAGGACTGATTCCAAATTCCCCTTGCATAACTAACATCTAAAGCAGGCCCAACATTTTCTGTAGCAAAACTGTCTTTGTGCAGAAAAATTACCTGCTAAACTCTGCTTTCCAGTAAATGCCAGACTGCTTTTTGCTCACCCCACCGCTACAGCTTTTCTTGGTTTGTTATTTATGTCTCCTTTCACAATTTCCCACCTGCACCATCTCTATCAATATGCATGAAATAAAAATCAATAGCAGCTGGTCGAAGAGCACAGCAGCAGCTCTGGTGTTAGATCCCAGCCAGGAACCAGTGGATCATCCTGCTGAGAAAAGAGGAGCATTTTGTACATGCGTGGTGGTTAATTCCTCTGCAGACCAAGACATTCTGGGGGGTTGATGCATGGGAAGTGGGAAGCAATTGGTCTTTAGGGATATGGGGAGCTGGTCACACACCTGGGAGACTGCAAGGAGCATCATATCTCGCCGGTCCTCACTGTCCCTTATCCGTGATGCACCTCTGGTTCATCCCTTCCCAGCAGAGACCTGTTCTTCGAAACTGCCATCTACAGGGATTTCTACATGCAACATACAGGTGTCTCACTGTCCCCCTTACAAGTTCTTCCTCAGCTCTAGCACTTTGATTCAACCCATGTTGGATCCTATGGATCAGTCCCCTATGGCACGGGGAGGCTGGGTCTTGAGGGTACATGGCTGAGCCTGCATGAAGTTCCAGTTCAACTTTGCAGAAGTACTTATGCCCTCACATGGTTCAAAAAAAAAAATGTATATCCCACCTGGAATGAGCGATCCCAAGTCTTTGAAAGCAATGGCAACTGGAGGTGTACGTCTTGCAAAGAGTGAGAAAGAGCAGAGGATAAATTTGGCCGCTATTCCTAGCAGAGAAACTGGAGAAAGTATTTGGTACCTCTGGTGTCCCCAGTGCAGTATCCAACTCAGTCAGCAACATCCTGTTGCAATACAACAAGGGATAATGGTTTTAAACTAAGAGAGGGTCAATTTAGATTAGATATAAGGAAGAAGGTTTTTTACTGGAAGGATGGTGAGGCACAAGTCATCCAGAGAAGCTGTGGATGTGAGTTCCTGGAAGTATTCAAGGCCAGGTTGGAAGGGGCTCTGAACAACCTGGTTTAGTGGAAAGGGGGATGGGATCTAGATGGTCTTTAAGATCCCTTCCAGCCCAAAATGTTGTAGGATTCTATGATCAGTCCCAAGAGACCCCAAATTACTCAGGAACCACAGTCAGTGCCAAGCAGGAGGATATGTTAATCCCATTAATCACATTAATCACAGCAAAACACAAATGAGGCCATGGAACCACTAAAGAAATCTATACCACAACAGGTTCTCTTTTAAGCTACACTCTTCCCTTTCCCACCAGTTTCATCTCTCTGTGTGCTCTTTTGCCTCGTTCCCTGTGGCACCAGCCTTATTTTCATCAGGAAAGAGCACAGCTCAGACAGAGAGCAGCTTGCTGAAACCTGGCACCTCCTGTATCTGTGGCAATTATTGCTAAGCACGTCAGGTTGCTTTGGGAACACCGTGGAAGTAATGTGACTTCTGACGGCTGCCAGGTTTTCCCCATGTTCTCACCTTGAGAGCTTGCCCCCAGGAGATGGCAGCTTGCTCTCTTTGATGGTGCAAATGGACTGGAGGGCACCAAACCTGGGCAGGCACCAGTGAAAGAGACATAGAGGTGGAAGGAGGGGGAGTGTGAGTGACTGGAAGTGCCCCATCCCCAGCTGTTCTGCTCCCCACAAGCCTTTACACCAGCCTGGAGGCACCTGGGGCTCCCTGGGACAATGCACAGGCCCTGCCACAAGCCTGCCATGGAGAAATGAAGGGCAAAATGGGCAATGGAAGGAACAGAAGACCTGAGATTGAATGAAATCATACCAGAATCCAAGTAATTCCTCTACAACAGAAAGGATTATTAATATTCAAGGTAGCCCATGGCTCCTAAGGTGCATCCTTCCCTCTGAAGGATGTTGCACATGCACTGTGTTAATGATTTGAATTGATGATCTTAGAAGTCTTTTCCAGCCTTGATGATTCTATGTACCCTGCCTCCTGTGTATGGAGCTCTTTACACATCTCACTCTGAGTTTTAGGGCTGGAAAGAAGTGGGGCAGCTTCAGGATTCTCTGCCAAGTCCTATCTCCAGGCCAGGAACCAAAGTGGCAGGTGTTGGGCCCAGGAGCGTTCCTGTGCAAATTCAAGAGCCCTGCAAACAAAGGGAAAAACTTCCCCCATGTTTTGAAAAACTGCCTCAAAGAGAAGCACTGGGATACAGCTGGGCCCAAGCAAGAGACACCTGATGCTGAGGGCGCATCCTTCCCCTAGCAGGGATTTAGAGCACTGGTAATTGGTATACCAGACCTTATCCTCCTTCTACTCACACTTTCTGGCTGTGGAACACAGGAGAGCCTGGACAAAACCTCAAATGCAAACAGGATGAGTTTGCCTGAAAACTGTTCTCCAGGGTTCAAAGGCAATGGCTCCAAAGGCTGTATTCCTGCTGGGGTAGAACTTCCCTAGGGGGAGGAAAAAAACCCGACACCTCTGAAGAGGATAAGGAAAGTATCCAGAAAGAGCTATGCATGAGGTTTTCAGGAGATACATCCCTCTGTGGGAGATTTCACCCACATGTGCTCCTGGCACTGAAGCGGGGGTGCACAGGACTCCTGGGATGACTGTAAAAGCAGCATCCCCTCTCTGCCTCTAACTCAGACCTAATCTAGCAACAGCAGGCTCCTGATTTTATAACTTGTAAGGCAAAAGCAGACTCACAAGAATTTTTCAAAATAGTGTAAAAAGCCTCATGTCTTTTTACAAATGAATAGTACAGTTGGGATCTGTTTCTCATTTTTTTGTACAACACACTCTTGCACTTTGCTGTTCCAACCTTTAAAATAAACCTGTGCTATATTTGCAAGAATCTCTCCGCAATCACAAGAGAGAGAAGAAAGGGAATTCTTAAAACAAAAATTCACAACTTCCACAGTAATCACACCTTCCTAAAACACCAGAGCTTGGTGTGAGAGGCAGTTCTGCTGTTTGCAGGAGCAGAGACGGAAGCGGAAAACTCTGAAAAGATGGTGTGGCTTCTGCTGTGCCATCTCCCAGCAAAGCCCAGCCCAAGACTAACGCAGTTCTTGCTCGAGGCATGAGCTCTGCCGTGCCCCAGGTCAGAGAGAGTCCAGCTGGGTTCTTCTGTGTGTCGCTGGAGCGACTTGGGCATCAGGAAAAGAGCTGCTGGCTGAGCTGGCTAGCTGGCTGGCTGCTTTGCAGAGGAAACACGGCAGGAGCCAATGGGATCGGCTCTCGTTAGAGGAGACAGAGAGAGGCTGTTCTGGTCCAACTCCTAACAGGTTTTATTGTTAGAAGTTTCGCAACCTGAACAAGCTCGGAAGGGATGGAATGCGATGGGATTGTGATGGGAAGTGATGGGATGATCCCCCGAGGCTTGTCCTCAGTTATATAGGGAGTTTGAAAACCCCGGTGAAAGGGGGAAACAACCAATGAGTTACAGTCCAGAGGGAGGATACAATTTAACAAGAACCACTGGGGTAAACCGAGAGGCGGGAGTTATAACAGACAGCCGCATAACCGGGAATTTTCCCGAACCTTGGACCCAGGCACCGCCCAGGGGGTGCGGCTTAGGCTCCTGAGCCGCCCCTCGACCCACCCTCTGCCTCTTGGGGAAATTCGATCCGGGGCATGGGCTGGGATTGATGGGCATCTCGCTGCCCCAGCCCCGCAGTGGGATGGGTCACTGCAACGCAAAACCGGCTGCACTCAGAGCTGCCAGGCCAGCAAAGCTCAGGAATTACCCCAGGGCTTTTTAGGAGCCCTGTAAGTCCCTGCTGAGGTTTTGCTTTTGAGGGAAAAGCCATCCTTTCCAGTGGCAGCACCTGACTGAGGCCTTGATGTTCCCAAGCTCCCCAAATCACACATCTGTAGAGGGGGTCCTGCCTCCTCAGCAGTCCCCAGCAGCAAATTAAACCAACCTGGGCACCATCTCTTGTCCCTGTCCCTGTGAGCATGGACCAAAGCTCTACAACTCCCTGAAAGGAGGTGGTAGCCAGGTGGAGGTCGGTCTCTTCTCCCAAGTAACAACAGACAGGACAAGAGGAAAGAGCTTCAAGCTGTGTCAGGGGAAGTTTAGATTGGATATTGGGAAGATTTTCTTAATGGAAATGGTGGTCAGGCATTGAAACAGGTTACCCAGGAAAGTGGTGGAATCATCATCCCTGGAGGTGCTTAAAGGACATGTAGATGTGGTACCTGGGGACATGGTTTAGTGGTGTACCTGGCAGAGCTGGGTTAATGGTTGGATTCTATGATTTTAAAGGTCTTTTCCTACCTCAATGATACTATAATTCCATGAAATGTGAAAAAGGAGCTTTGGCTTCAGGGCCAACAGGACCAGGATTTCATCTCTCCAAGGACATCACTCTGTTTAACTTCTGAACTCTGAGCTAAAGCAGCCCCGGCAGAAATTTGTGGCCTGTGCTGGGATGGGGGGAGGTTTGTGTGCAGACTCCAGCCAGTCTGTAGAACAACTCTTTGGAAAAACAGCCCATTACAAGCAGGTACTTTGTCTCAAACTTCCAGTTTGCTGTGCTCTGTTGGCCTCCTCACTGCTGTAAGGCCAGGAGTTTTGACATCTTCTTTGCCCAGCAGAAACCCTGTGTTTTAACAAGGCAGAGAAAGCATCCTTCTTTTTCTCCCTTTTATCCTACAAATGGAGACTCTGCAAGCCAGTGGGAGCAGCTACCAGCACTGCTGGGACTCTTGGTCTGTCTCCATCCTATAGCAATATTCGTGATTGGTGTACCCACTGGACATCCAAAATATGGGTCCAAGCATGGGCTGTCAGTCCTGGCTGGAGCTGAACATTACCTTGGTCATTGAGTTGCTTATAGAAACACAGGAAAAACCCACTTTAAGACTAGGAATCCTCAAGAATCTGCTTCTTCAGCTCAGTTTGCTCCTGGAATTATGTCAAGGTACCCACAGCAAGTAGAGAGGAGACTGCAGCACCCCTTAACCCAGGGACGTATTTATATGAATGTTTCCTTGTCTCTGCCCACCAGTTGGCTCTTGAGGGTTTTGTAAAAATGACTTAAGCTGCAAAGGACCGTTTCCTCAACAGCTTTAACCTTTTCCTTGCCAGCTGCCCTGAGCACAAACAGCAGCCTGCACCCTGCATCCAGCAGAGAAGGTGAGGGAGGTATTAAACCAGCATGAGATGGGCACTAGTGCTATCAATAGGCTCTCAGCCCCACTGATGGTGAGAGGAGGAAGAAAACATACACTGAGGACAAAATCTGTCTTGTTAGGACAATTTTGTCAAGCCTTGAGGTGGAGATTTACTGTCTGGGTTGTACAAGCTGGATTGAAGCTTGAAACAGCTTTCCCTTGATGGCTTTGGTTTTTCTGGCTTCAGCCCCAGTTCCTGAGCTCCCAGTCTGTTTCCAGCTCCTCCAGACCTGGGGTAAGGTATACAGGGGAAGTTCTTACTCCACTACATCACCCCAAATGTTTATGCCTGGAGCAAACTCAAGAGCACCTCCCTGACTCTCAGGCAGTGGAAGCCAATGTCAAGAGCAGGTCATGCTCAGCCGTGGATCAGAAGAGCCCTGGGAAGGCAGCAGGGTGGACAACAGTTAGGTGGGGACATAGCAGGGACCTTGCACAGCTGGTAAAGAAATCATAAATCAGGGAAAAATATATAAATCACGCATGAATGCTGACCCTGCTGCCAATAATTCCCACTCTTGTCTCAATTACCACTGCTCTTCTTGCAGCTGCACACATGCAGTCATTACTGAGCATTTTGGCTAAACTTATTTTGTCTTCTTTTAATGTCTGCCAGCTGAATCAAAGGTCTCCATGCAAGTAGTGTGCACCATGACACAATCCATGACACTTTCCTGGGGAGCTCTGAATCCCATAAAGCAATAAATTGATTACAGCATGGAAAACATACAAAATCCTCATATTTCCTCTCTGGAAAAGAGACATGAGTGTGGTCCTCATGAAAAGCTACATCTCATCCTTTCAGAGGAAAAGCACCACCCCTGAGCAGGAATAAGCTGAGTTATTGCTAATGTGATGAGCTGAGGTCATAAATAAAAACTGCCTTCCCTCTAGGATAATTTTTTGGCAGTGGCCTCTGAGCACACACCTTGCTCCTACTTTCCTGATGTGAGATGTGCCATGCACAAGGCCACAGGATTGCGTGGTTCTAATCCCACACATCAGATGCAGCATGTCAGGGGGAAGGTGAGGAAGGGAGGGCACAACAAGGGCTATTTTATGCCCCCAAAGTCCAAATGTGGAAGGTTGTAGCACAACACACCAACACAGCCACAGCCTTCGGAACACAGCCTAACTCAGGAGAAGATGACTGTGGAAGAATCTAAGCTCAGGGAAGCAGTTACTGATATTTCTCCATCTTCCAGCCCCTTTCAGCACAAGGTTTTCCCAAGACAGATGTGGCTTTTGTGCATCTCTCTTGCATGAACTTCTTTAGTGTTTGCTGGAGCCCTCTTAAATTTTTTAACACCTGTACCCACAGCTGATCAAGGAACTGTGGTTGTCCCACAAGCACCAGCCTTACATGGGAAGGTGCACTCCTTTTGTGTGTTCTGAGTTTTTACTCACTTCCTCCTGGTCTTTCTGGTGCAAAAAAAAAGGGTGAAAATCCAGTTCCAGCCCTTTCTGACACCACCAATATGTTTTTGACACTTAAGGGGCAGCCTGCATGGCACACACAGCACTCATGAGGTTTATGATTCAATCTCTTCCTTTTCCCAGTAAGTTTTCCAAAGTAGGTGTCTCAAGATGCTCATCTAACAAAGCTAGAAGACATAATTGTCCTGACACTGATAAACACGTTTGTAACCCTAATCCTAATTGCTCTGTGACCTCTGTGATATTTATGTCATGGGAAGGCTTGCTGGTTTAGAGTTCCCTTGGGTAAAACCATGCCAAACTTCTGGTGAATTACTGTCAGCTCATGTTAAGGCTTTCCCAAAGGAACTTGTCCTTTGCCAGCAATAAATCTCAAATAATGGAATAATTCAGTCAAAGTCTTGGTGTATCTACCCCTGAGAAAGCATTTCAAACAGAAACCTCCAGAGTTGCCCGGGCAGGTTTGACACAAACCTTAGCCTTGACAGTAAAATTTCAGGAATAGCTGGTGACTGGCTAGAGGACATGAGGTTTTAGACACATGAAATCCCTCCAGGTTGCAAATCATTAAACCCAGAGCAAAATGAGTCCCTGCAGAGAGCTGCAGCACTCCCTGCATGATGAGTGACCCTCCATCACTTTTTCCACACAAGCTGGCGTGAGCAGCAGGACACCCCAGAAGTGAGACTCTGACCTCACATGTGCTTGGCTCTGTAATGCTGTATCTGCAGAAAACAAGGAGTGATGAAGGAAAAAGTCAGTCCAGGAAGCTTTCTATACACATCAGGAACCATATATATATAATTAGCTCTTTTTTTTTCCCAAGGGTCAGCTGCTGGAAACTGTAAGAGCATACCAGAGAAATGTCTGACATGGAAGTGTTCCAGGCCAGGCTGGATGGAGCTTGGAGCAACCTGATCTAGTGGAAGTTGTCCCTGCCCAGGGTAGGAGGGTTGGAAAGAGATAGTCCTGAAAATCCCTTCCAAACCAAACCATTCCATGATTCTGTGATCCTATGGTCTGTCTTTCTAATTCAGACCTGGTCCTAAGTAGAAGTTTGAGGCTCTCTAAGTGGTCACGGGGTGCACTGTTCTCATGCTGCCATCACAAATCCTGCTGAGCAGAATTATCTTTATTCCCAGAGAGGAATGCACACTTGGTCTGTTCTTTTCTGACAAAATTCAGCTGTAGAAGCAAGGTGTTCTTGGAACCCTGACTGTAAAAGTGTTCTGGAAAGTGAGCTAACTAGGGGAACAAAGGATGACCCTACAAAAGCACTGAGATTTAAATATTACAGGATAATTAATCCTGTAAGCTCCCAGTGAATTAAAGTGTCACTTCTTAGGAGAGATCTGAGCCCACAGTTTTACACTGGAACTGTCCCAGACACAACAGCAAAGATTTAAAATGTAAATTAATGCATCTATCAAGCTTATCCAGCATTATCCTGATTAATGATCAGCATGTTCAAGAAGACTTTCACACCTGAAAGTTTTAACCAACTCTTATAAGAGAGCAGGAGGGAATCGAGCACCAGGAGAATACATCTGCAGGTGGACACTGAGATGGTCCTGCAAGGCTGTCCATGCTAACAGTTCACAGGTGTGATTCTCTTCAGTGTCTCTGTTGCATTCATTTTGTCTTGCATCAGTTTGTTGGGAGGGGATTTGCTTCTTCTTAGCTTTTTGCCTCCTTCTAAAACGGCACATTTCATCTCTGTGCCTCTCAGGAAATATCATGCGGCTCACAGGGACTCTCACTGGCCAGTAGCCAAGTTACCTGGTGTCCTCCCTTCATCCCCTGCCTTCTCCTCCATTTCCCAAGACTACAGACAGCCTGTTGCAAGGAAATCCTGTTCTTCCTGATTGCTTGGAGAGCAGCTAGCCTCAAGGTCACTTTTGTATATAAATTGCAGATATTGTATTAGCACCACTCTTCAGGCATTCAGAACCAAGTCTAAACAGGAGAGCTCATCAATTCAGCTGTCTCACGGCTAGATCTTCACCATTATGCATGGCTTCCTTTCCTTACTGATTACAGTACAGCAGATTCATTATTATTATTTTAAATTTGGTTATATACAACTGCATGGTGTCTTTTAATTGCCTTTTCTTTTTCCAACTGAACCGCTAAGGGATGTAAGCAAATTATATGGCTTAACAATTCTGCCTGCTGCAGACAGACTTGTGTGGCCAACACACCAAAGACACAGTGAAAACATTACCTTTTACTCGAAGTGTAAACTCAATAAACCCCCAGGAGAGCAATAAAAATGCAGTAGCCAGCAGATTTAACAAGGACATGCTCAGTGCACAGTGTAATCTTATTATGTGCTTAATGCCCAGTGGAATTACAGGAATTTGATTTAGCAACATCAGATTTCAGTTTCTCAAATTATACTGACTGCTTATAAATTAAGACTGCGATTTGGGATAATTGCTTTTCATTTGCATTGGCAAAGCCCATATATTATATTTATTCTCACTACACTGTTTATATGTTTGAAGTGTCACAGAGTATCACATTTGGGACTTAAACTGGAGTGATGGAGAGCTTTCCTTTGCATCAATGACGCTCATGTTACTTCCCCATTAAATCTGGGTAAATGTTCTACCCTGGTGATCTTTATAGGCTTGAAAGGTCTATTTTATGGTTTCCCAAACCTGACTGAGCAGAGTGAAAGATGAGTGAGTTCTGGTAAAGGACTCAGTCTTCCTCTCCATCAGTCTGAGCTGTGACATATTCATTGGAAAGCCACTGACCTGCATATGTGCAGTGAAGGAATAAACACAACAGTGTCCTCCAACCATACCAGCATCATGCTCGGGAGTGTTTTCACATGACCATTTTTTGGGCTCTGCCACTGCAGGGTGTGAATGAAGTGGGGAGAATGAGGCAGTGAGTGATTAGTTACCTCTGGGGAGGGGGGTGGTGATGTCAGCAGGGCCACCAGTGGACTGGCAGGTAATGCTTGCAGGGTCATGAAGTGTATCAGTGAATGGCTATTGAACTGCATGAGCACATTATGAGCACTTCAACTCTGGGACAAATAATTTCATCTCAAGAGAAATGAATGAAATAATTAAACATGATGGAATGAGCAAAGGGCACAGGAACAACTCTGGAAGAAGACAGGAAATACCTTTGCTGCTGATTTTGGCTTCCATGTCTAAGACATCTGTAAAATCTGTAAAACAACCATCCCTGTGCAAACTACAGTGTACAGTAGAATGACTTGATTTACTGAAGATCGTTCAAACTGGCTCCCAAGCCCCAGGTTATCAGCATATCCTGGTCTGGAAAACCTCTACTGCTCCAAAGTCATTAAAAGATTATAATGAGTTGATTAAAAAATTAACAAGGCAACAATTCAATTAAGCCTTGTACCACTGGGCAACAAATGTAGCTGCAATTGGTGAACACATCAACAAATTGCTGAGCAAAATGCACATCTCTTTGTTTCCTGCACAACACGTGAATCCAATGTCTCTCACCCAAGGATGAGGGGAATAAAGTGTCATTTAAGCATTTTGGGATGCCCATGGATATTTGGTGTGAAACACAAGTACCATCCTTTTTTTGATGAAGTAGAGCTGATCCATCAAGCCCTTTAGCCTGAGATTAGGTTTAGGTGGCAGATCAGCTGTAGATAACTCAGAGAGAGCTGCAGAATTTTCCTGACTCCAGACTTATTTGGAAATTTAACTTATTCCTTAATAATACCGTGTAAAATGACAACAAAGCCCTCTAGCATTTTCCTAGGCTTCAACTCATGTTTGCTAAAGGAACAAAAAAATTTGAACACTATCCCAGCAGCTGCTGGTGCAAGGCTGCAGCCCAAGGCTTTCCTGGATTTTAGGGAGCCTTTTCCCAGGGTGAATAAGATACTAGGACATAATTTCTGTAGCTCTGAGATCTTCCATGGGCCATGCAGGATACCTGTGCTGGTGGTTAGCACTAGCCCAGTACCATGACATGGTCCATGCTGGGGTCAGCCCATGCCACCTCTCCACCTCGGAGGCTCCACAGTGGAAATTTCTCCATCTGCATGGTCACTAAAAGGGTTCCCCACGGCAAAGCAGAGCCCCAGCATCCCCCTAAAGCCCTGGAGAACCCTAACCAGGCATGTTCAGAGAAATACTGCACCGGAACTTGTCTTTAAAAGCTCAGAAGGGTTCACCCAAGATCAGCAAGAGAGAGAGAAAGCCAAAATGTCACATTTACCTCTCAGCACTCCTGGCAGCTGAAGGCAGGGAGACCCATTATAGCTCTTTTTTTCATGTCCCCAGCTCTGGTTCCCAGAAGGACTGTGTTCAGAGCTGTTTGTGGCAGTGCTCTGCATGCACTTTTAATCTGCCCCATCTGCACTTGGGGAGATGCCGTTCAGCTGCCTTTTCCAACACCGCGCCTGGCAGATTTATGCGCGTCGGCTCTGCGCTGCCATGCTGCACTGTGCTGTTAACCTTCATTAAGATGTTTTAATAATTGAATAAACGATGTGCCAGACGTGCAGTTTAACCTCAGAGTGTAACGAAACAGAGGACACGATATTAACTGCAGCCCTGGAACAAATATCACCATAAATACCACTAAGTAGGTATCACACAAAAACACCTGCCCTTGACATTAAAAAACACGCTCAGCCACACTGAGAGGAGAATACAATACATGATACATTACATCTTATCTGCATCTCAATGCCATTAAATGAGCATGGTTAATGCTTTAATAATCTGCCAGGGAGCACTGTGGGCTCTACATCTGAGCTAACCCATAAAAGAGGAAACTCTCTCATCTGTTGCCTCGAGCGAGATGAAATACCATGGGCCTCCCTTGGCAAAGAGGGGGCTTTTTTGTGCAATGACATAGAGAGGGTTCAGGAGGAGTTCTGTCACTGGCGATGCTTCAAAGAGTGACATCGAATTAGGGCAGGAGGACAAACTCACAGAGATGCTTATTTGTCCCCGTGGCGGGAGGATAAGGGATCCCACGGGAAGTGAGAACGTGTTGGGGAAGCGTGTAAGAAATGAGGGATGGACAAAGGCCCTTTCCCAGGGTCTAGCACTGTAGATCAGTCTGCTGCTGAGCAGGTGGCCATCTCCCAAATCCCTGTTTGTACCTGATGGCCACAGGTGGTTCTGTCACCCACAGATGTGTCTATCTACTTCCCATAAATGTGTCTATCTGCTTCAAACCCTTTAAAAGCCTTTGGCCTGTACAGTTACAGGATGCAGCAAGATTCCTTTTTGATCCTTTTGAAATATTTCCTTGAGGTTTTGCACCCTCCTAACATCCTCCTGGACACTGATGGGCTTTAAGGAGGTTGTTGCAGAGCTGTACTCCACACCCTGCTTCAGATCTCCATCACACCCCATTCCCAAGATTTCCCAGTTTCAGTGCCAATTTCTGACAGATCTTACCCTTTTAATCAGCCAGACTGGATCCACCAAAAGCATTCAGAGCCTCCTTGCTTGCCCAGCTCCAAACCTAGGGAAGTTTGGGTAAAAAAGACATTTTGGGACAGGGTGGGTTTGTCTGGATGCACACAGTGACCAGCAGGATGAGGACATTCAGCTTGCCAGAACTCACAGGCCAAGTTGGAGATTAATTTTCCAGCTTTTAATTTATCTGTCTCACCCAGGAGTTCACTGTTTTCCTGTCTTTAAATAAATATTTTTTTCTTGTGCTTATAATTTTTTGGGTAGTAATAAAACAGCTTCAAAGATCAAAAGCTCTTGGGGGGTCTTTCGGCACCTTCAAGGAATTAAAAAAATGAGCTGGGTTAGAGGGGGCAGCCCTGCTTCCAAGCAGACTTGCAGGCACACATGTTTCCAAGTGATGCTTTCATTTTGAAAGGAAGCAAGGAAACCAACTTGAAAGTCAGTAATTTTCTAGTTTTCTTCTATGGGATAAAAAATTCTAATGAAGAGTTTTTGTTGGAAGATTTGGGAAGGAAAATCCAGAGCCAAAGTGCAGGTATGATGCTTTCCTCATTTGCATTTGCACCTGCTAGCAATCAAACTGGAATTTGTGGGATCTAACACTTCCTGATCCGAATCATTTTACTGTAAAAGGAATTCCAGATGTGGGAATTTCTAAGTAAATTTTTAGCTAAATTTCTAATTTCTAAGTGAAATGACCCTTTGTCTGGGTCCATTTCTGGGAACCATTTCTGTTTATTTGCCCATTGCTAGGGCTACTGGTCCTGTGAAGGAAAACAGCAAAACCCATCAGAAACCAGTTGCAGGACTGAGTCATAGAGGGGAAAAAAAAAAAAAAAAAAGAAAGAAAGAAAAAAAAAATCAATGTCCCTTTGGGAGAAAGTGCTGGTGCCATTGAAATCCACATCAAAACTTCCAGTGAGTTTAATAAGGGCATGATTAGGCCCCATGCCTAGTTCTGCTGGCAAAGGAGAGTTATCAGTAAAATGCTAAGGAGCCTCAATGGAAACTGATTTCAGCAAGAAATGAATATGCAAGGCTCCCCATTCCGGCTCTAATTTTGGGTACTGCAACATGTGATCCCAATCCAAACTGGGAAGGAGAAGTCTACAAGTACAAAAGACATTACACTCCATGTTTAGACAGTAGCTGGCATGTCTGAAGCAGAGATTTTGATCAAGCTGTGCTTACCCAAAGGAGTTTTCTTCATGTTACAAGACCCAGCAGATTTTCTGCTGGGACAGAACCACTTTCTGCATAGTTTTTGGGCTATGTGGAAAGTCACACCCCACACTGGTTTTTCTGTCACCAGCCCACAGAACAGCCAGTCCCAGTTCAGCTTTGGCTCCTATAGGATTCATTTTAGTGTGCTTAGGCTGTATTTTATCCCCTCCCATATCATCCCTTGACCTCTTTATTTATTGTTTGGAAACCTGGCCCCACAACTTCTAGGCTTTCCTCTGTGTTCAGGGAAGGGACAGCCAAGCTGGGCACAGGTGGCATCCCTAGTGGCCCCTAAGGGATGCTGCAGGAGGTGAAATATGTACTGCCGGATGTTAGAAGATGGAAGAGAGCTGCTGTTCCCAGCCACATCTCCTGGGCCCCTCTGCTGGAAAGAGTCATAGACCCACTCGGGGAGGAAAGCAGCACCTGTTATCTCTGAGAGGGTCTCCAGCACCGTGGTGGGGTGTAATAGGGAAAACAAACCTCTCATTCAACCTGTCTCCAGGGGGGTTGAATGTGAAATTTAGATTAAACAAACCATGTAATGAAACATCCTAAATTCCCATTAACAGAAGTCATAGCTGCAATCAGGAAGGATGGAGCACAGGGTCACATTTCTCCTTCTGGCACTGTCCCTCTCTCACACCCACCCTCAGACACCACACACGCTCTCATATCCACAAACACACAATCTTTCTTCTCCTGCCATGCTCCCCTGTGCATTTATAGGGAGGATGTGTTTTCCAAATGGTGACCCACCACACCACAGCAGTGCCAGGGCCAATGACACATAACAGTCCACGTGCCTTGGGACTTCCTGGGCTTTTAAAAATGATGCAGGACTGAGCATTTTATGATAGATTTAAAAGTTAAAATTCAGGTGGGAGCACATCCTTCACATTGGCAGTCATTTCTGCAAGCCACTGACCCCCCTGGGCATCCCCACTGCCCCAGCTGCACCCCCTTCATCCCATTCCTCTATCGGACCTGACTTCACCTTCCAAAAAGCCTCTCCAAAAGGCTTTGCATGTCTGAGCCTAATTGTTTCATCAGAGCAAAGCTTGAATTACACTTTTAAAGTAAAGAAGACTGAGCAGAAGAGAGGTTAAAGCATAGGGGGCTGCAGACCTCCCTCCCCACCAGCGTGCCGGTGGTGCTGGAAGCGTCCCATGGTGGCAGCCTTGCAGGATGTCCCAGATCCCGCTGTGCCTGGCTCCACCTGGACAGCAAAGAGCCACCCACACCATCCTGGGAACAAGCTGAATTAAACAAACACCATCTGCCACTGCTGCTGTCAACCAGAAAACACTCACCACACTGCAAACACTGATGGAGCCGTGAAACGTCAGGAGGGTCAGCGAGATGACGCCGTGTTCATGAGCTCTAATCTTGTTACGTCTATGCCAGGTGGCTCAAAAGATTTTATTGGGGTTCTCCATAAATGAGTCTTTCCAGAGGGGCAAATCTTCTATATTTTAACTTCCAGCCCTGCATTTCCAGGTGAAGGTCATTGGCTTTATGCCATGGTGGTTTTAGGGAGAAAATCCAAGTGAAGCTGATTTAGTCAAGTCTGTGAATGAGCTGGGGACCAAAACAGCTTATTTAGCCATGGCAAAAATTAGTAAAGTTGCACACTTCCACAATGGCATGGAAAGGTTAAAATAACAACCTCATCTGTCATTCTTAGCTTCCAAGCATTTGGAGAAACTGCAACCCCTGTCTTGATCAAATATAGCAGGTACAGGACTTCGACAGATGAGGTGAGACTGCAAGAGCAGCTCAGACATCAAGTAACCAACCAGCCTTTTTCTTCCCCAAGAAGGCAGGAACACATTCTCCAAAGGCAAAGGATTCCAGGCAATTCATCAAAGAGCTGCAGCCTTTACTGATGATTGTTTATGTGGAGCCCAAATTCCCAACCAGATTCCTAAGCCAGACTCAGATAACTCACACCCGAGAAACAACAAAAAAACCCCCACCTTTAAAATTTTAGAATCATTAAGATCGGAAAAGATCAGATCATTGAGTCCAACCATTAACCAACACTGCCAGATTCATCACTAAAGCACCACCAAACCAGCCTAAGCACCACCTCTACAGCTTTTATGAGCACATCCAGAGACAGTGATTCCCCCACTTCCTCAGGCAGCCTGAGGAAGCCAATGCTTGGCCATCCTTCCAGTGAAGAAATTTAAAAATCCCAGAGAATCTCTTCGTTTTACAGGACAGCAAACCCATAAAGACATATTGCCAGTGTCAAAGTGCAAACATGACTGAAATTAGAAGGACCAAGTGTGTCCTGGTCACATGGATCCATGGCAGTGGGATCTTTGTAACTGCTCCTTGAGGTATTTCTGCTCACAGCCTCCTGCATGGCCACAGGTCTCCTTGCAAGAGCTGGGAAGCACAAAATGTTCATTCCTTTCCCACTGAGGACACGTATGGGGCATCCAGTGACCAACACCATCCCCTTTGCCCCTCTGGCTGCTGCTTCCATGGGTGTGAAGCACATTGAGTGGAGCACTTGGTTCAGCTTTCAGCCATTTTGATGGTTCTGTTACTCACTTTAATGGACACTTTGCCCAGATGAGACATGGTATTTGCCCTGCCATGAATTCACCTCTGCTGGTTTGGAATCAAAGCACTTAGCAGGACTGTCCTCCAGCTCAACTGGACTCTGCAGTGAAAACACCACAAACACAAACACACGCAAGTGCATAAATGTCATTCCCCCTGCCTGCCTCTTCCTAGGATGCCAAAGTCAGAGGGGGAGGCAAGACCTGGTGTGGAAAACAACTCCTTTTAATCATCCAATACTGCATTTCCGAAGGTTTCAGTGGTGCTGTTCCCCGTCAATGACAGATCTGCTCAGCTGGGGTTTCAGGAAGGTGGTTGTTTTCAGGATACAAGGGCCCTTCTGCTTTCCAGCCAAATAGTTGCATCTAACGAAAACATTGCTGGTAAATCGTGTGTTAGCAACTTATTCCTGATATAATCCAACCAGGTTTGTTGTTGGCAGAATGAAGATTTTAGCAAGGCACAATGTGATTTTATCAAAAGACCACACCTAATTAACTGCATGTAAAGTAACATTCATTATTCCTTTTTCCACAACAGAAACTAAATAAACAGGAACGCTGAGCAAGAAGAGCTGAGGATTTTTTTCCCTGATTGCCTTCTGTGTCCCAGAGGCTGAGTTTTGCCTTTTGTTATGAATGAGTTGACTTTTCTCAGACTGTCAACTCACAATCCTTTTTGATTTCACATCTTCCCTGAAAGCTCCCCATGCAAATGCTCTCTGCCATTTCCTCAGGGAGCTCTTCCCAATATCAATATGCAAACGCTGAGATCACAAACCCCTTATTCAATCCACGTGCTCCAGTAAAGACAAGACAGAATACAAGCATCCCCTGCATCCTACATCTACGGTACCTGTTCTGCTGCATCGGGGTTAGCCCCCTGTAGGAAAGGACTATTTTGTTAATTGACCTGTTTATCATCTACTGAGATAATCCTTTTCTTGCTAGGGAGATGTATCTGACCTCTCTCCAGCAAATCCTGCATTGCAGCTTGGTAGGAAAGGCCACATCTGGGTGCTTTTGTCACTTCACAAGAAGCATCCTGTTACAGAGATGATTTATTTAGTCCCAGATAACAAACAGACACCCCATTGCTAATACCTCTAACATGTTCACCCTCCTGTAAGTTACCAAGAAAACAGTTGTAGATCATTGCTTCTGCATAAATCTCCTCATTTGGTAGTTCCATATAGCTTTCTCCTAAAAAGCCCCTGTGGCTCTTCAAAATGCTAATTAATCTGTAAATGGCTTTTTCTTTTTACATCAAACCACCACTTACACTTTCTTCTTATTCTCCTATAAATAGTAGAAGCTCCCAACAGGTAAATGGAAAAGTCTTCCTAGGTTTGTCACCTAACAGGCACATATGTCTCTCCCATCTCTTCTCCAGGCTGTATCTTATACCCAGAGGCTGGACATGAGCTGGACACTGCTCCATGGCCAGGCAAGCCTCAGAAGGCTGAGGGAGCAGCCAGAGCCCTCAGGGTGCCTATTTCCATGTGGGTCAGGAGGAGTGTGAGCACAGCAAGGTGACTGCTGCCATCCTGGTGCAGTGCAGATGTCTGTTTGGGATGCTGATTGCTGTGACTCAGTGCGAGGTCTTCAGCCAGCTGATAGCATCATAGCACAAGGAGGGTAATCATTTCTGATTGCTACAAGGTACTGCAGCAAAAGTGTCTCAGAGCTCCTGTTCCATTTTGGCATCTGTTCCATGCAGCATTACTCATCATCTACAGAGACCTCTTGGTCTATTAAGTGAGGAAGTGGAAGACTTAGTCTTTTCCAATCCCTGTATCACGAGTGCAGCTTGAGGAATGAACACTCAGCCCAGCTCCCCTGTCCCCACCCAGCCTGTCCTCCCCTCCTCATGCTGAACACATTAACTCCGACAGAAAATATTTACCTGCATTATATTTGGTGGGAACTGGAGTCCAAGCCCCTAAAAGAGAAAAAGCCAAATCTACATTAAGCTATAATAGAGACAACTGTGTGTTCTGCAGCTTGGAGGCATGTAGCATTCCCTCATTAATACCTAAACATCAAATAAATTAATTGTAAATGGCAACAATAGGAACTAAACCTGGTCTGTGTTTTTAAGGCATCCTAATTGAAACCAGACCCGGGTTTGCACTTCCTTTGTGGTCCAGGTGGGCACTCGTCCTATGATCATAATGAAGGTGCTACAAAGGCTTTTCCCCAGCCCTGCAGCCCCTGTTCAAGATCACAGCAGCTTGCTGGGTTTGAGAGCTTTCTTCCTTTGGTTATACAATGCGGGGAGAGGAAGCAGGGGTTGTTATTGCTGCAGCGAGCTCAGGCTTTTGATAATATTAAACTGTTTAGGTTGGATGTGAAACCTGACTTTGTCGAGAACCATATGGTGCTTAAACGATGTTGTTGCCTTGCAAGTGTGCAGGGTGGAAAACAGGGCCAGATTCCACAATATCTGCAAATTACCAAAGCTGTGAGTTTAATGAAGAAGGAGGAAAGATTAAGGAAGTTCTGTCTTTGGTGGCAAAGGAGAGAAGAGGCTGCTGCAGTAAATTACAGAGCATACTCAGGTGTGGATTTAATTATGAGCAGTAAGAAAGAAGGATACTTCAAGGAGCTCAGAGCCCATAAGCCTTAAGCTGAGACCTCACCTCTCACAGGCTAAAGGGAACATCATCACCATATATCTTCTTTAATAACTACAATAATCATCATACTTTTCAAAACTATTTGGTCATGATAATGCTCAGTAGTGATCACCTGCAAAGTTTTAAAATTTCCATTTTATTATAACACAGTATTTGCTGCATCAGACTTCAGTCCTTAATAGGAGACACTCCACCCAGAGAGTGCATTGCACCAGAGGCATCTCAGTCAGGATCTGTGGGACCAGAAGGTGTTCTCTGAAATGTGCCTGTTATTTTCTGTCTCTTCAGCAGTGCTGTATGTAGGTGGTGAAGTGCCCCAGCATCCTTCAAGATGAAAAGTGTAATGTATGTGTAAAATAATACTATTAAATCAAGGAGGAAAATATGCACACAGAGCCTGAAAGCATGCCACACTGCCAGGAATCACCAATCCAGACTTCCTGACAAGCAACGAGAGCCATGGGATTAGTTTTCCCCAGTGTGCCCAGATCATATATTACTTTTCTACTACATCAAGGACTTTCACTTAAAAAGGAAAAAATTAAAAAACAATAAAACAAAACAAAACAAAACAAAAAAACCCACAAAGGGTTTTTTTTAAAGGCTCTTTAAAAATTCTCCTTTAATTTATTCTATTCATCTCGGGAAAGGCAGAACTACTGGAAGAAACACCTTTGATGCAAGAAAGCCTCTATAACAGAACTGGAGCTGGCAGATGAATCCATTGCCTTCCTTGCCTGGATCATGGGAAAAACCCTCAGGGGGCTGTTACTAGAGGACAGAGATGAATTTCTATGGCCCAAGTCTTCCAAGAGGTGCACAAAAACTGGAACTGTTCAGATAGTGTTACTGGCATCTACATCCAACTCTGGCACTACAGCTGCTGAAGGCGACGGCTCAAACAGGATGCACCCACTCCTTCCAAGCCACTGCCTTCATGGGCCACTGCTGAGGCAAGTTCTGTGACAAAACCCCATGGAAAAATCCCTCCTAAACCCAGCCCAGGGGCTCTGTTCTGTCAGACAACAGTTCCAGTTCTCCAAAGGTGAACACCTGGCATGGTGCAAACAGGACCCAAGAAGTTCAAGTGATGGACACCCCACAGCCTCCACGCTGTTCTACCACACCAGTTTACAATCCTTACCTTAAAAGCTGTGAGTAACGCTTAGTCTTGCTACAGATCAGGTTTAGTTTGTTTCCTTCCTTTTTGCAGCTACTTTTGGTACCTGAAGACCATCTGGACATCTCAGTCTTCTCTGGGCTGAAGGATCCCCAGTTGAGTGGCTGCATTGCCCCAGGGGTGATTCTCCCCTCTGAGCTAGCAAGAGACAAGTCCCTGTGGATCAGGTGGACACTTCTCCTTTATTAACACCATCATCCTTTCTGTCCCTGGTTTTGTTTCACACCATGGAGTCAGTCTGAACTCAGCTCCATGCCAAGCAAACCAGCTCATCTCGTTGTTCTCTGCCATTATGAGCTCCAGCCACCTCTTTTTCACATCAGGCTTCCTAATATTTCAGGACAGTATTAACTATTAATACCCACAGATACCTCTTTTCTCCCTTTTCTATCCAAACAAGGGAACTGGTCCCTCTTAGTGGGAGCTCCCATGATTCTGCAGCCATGCTATCCCATCCCAGTACCCTTCTTTCCCTCTCCAAAGCCACCCACTTCTCCCCAGAAGATACTCCAGGACTTTGTGTCAGGGAGACCTTGTGCTGTCCCAGTTGTCACAAGTTCACTGACGACAAATTAGACCTCATTTCAAGGCCAGTTCTTGAGGGACTTCTCTAGCAATTTTTTCCCACCCCCAAAAATTCACCTTTTAGAAAATCCACTGGTTCTTTCTTTTAGACACGTTTGTATCCCCTCACCTCCAGTTCTTGTTTTAATCTTCCCCTGTCAGCTCACCTTGTCATTTTTCACAAGGCACTATATTCACCTCACTGAATCCAGCTAGGAAATGCCATAGATCTAATCTATGTCTAGAAAAATCCATTATTTTACCAAAGATATCAGGTTTATACATCACAACCTGTCTTTGCTAGGCTCAGGCTGCATTCTCTCCAATTTTCTATTTAACTTCATGCTTTATTTTTCATTTATATCCATACAATTGGGGTCACAGCAATGGACTTCACTCTCTCATTATATACAGACCTGTCTTTCCTGTACCTTCAGTCATCATCTATTTCCCCAGTTTGATGTACTGAAGAGCCACCATTGCTCCTGACTGTGCATTTTCCATGCTCTGGGCTGGAGATTTTCTGCCTTGTTTCTGTCCCCTTGCCACCAGCCCAAGTGCACTCAAGTCTGAAATTGGCTCCTCTCATGAATGTGGTAATTTTGGCACCCACAGCCTCATTATCACTCCCCTACCTGGTTTTGCCTTAAATATTCACTTCACTGCCTTACTCACAACTGAGGCAAGGAATTTGATTTGCTTTCAGGCCACATTTAAGGTTATCTTTAATATCAGCCTCAATCTCATTACAAGAAAGAAAACTTTTCCCCCTTATTTTAAAATATGGCTATTGAACAGAACAGTATTTCTTTAAATTTTCTCAATAAAAATACTCTCTCACCTTGCTAGCAATGCCTGCTTATTTTTCCAGACATCAGCACATATGCTGCTTCCCTGATGAGCCTTACCTCCAGGAAAAGGGCCAGGTAGTCTTTTTCTTGTAGACATCCAAAGGGACATCAATAGAAAATGGTTTTAATTTCCAGCTCTGTATCCAGAGCCTGAGTCAAACCACATCCACCTGGCCTTTGGGACACATTCCCTCCTTGTTGTAATCGCAGAACCACTGATTTCTACTTCCAAATCAAATTTATAACAAGAAAGCCCCAAGGAGGTGAACAGCAGGTAATGAGTGAAAAAGACAAATAAAAGAGACAAGATTCAAAATTACAGTGTAGGGAAAGACCTGAGAGATGCCTCAAGCATCCAGAGGAGAGGTGGGCAGAGCCCATCTGTCTGCACCCCAGGCACCACCCTCGTAAAAGGCTGAGCTCCAAAAATACATGAGATCATTACAACCAGCAGCTAAACCCTTCTGCGGTGCCTGTGCTTGCTGTAAGGGGGAAAAAGTGCTTGTGCTAGCACTGGAGAGGTTTGCCAAGGAAAGAAACAACTGCTGGCAGCCTCAGCTCCTGAGCATGTCAAAGTGAGTGTTCAAGTCTTGTCAGAAAGACAAATTAGTGTCCAGATGGGCTAAATGTGGTCCATCCGAATGAATGGAGCTGTTTCTGATGGATACCAGTCAGGAAGATGGCCTGCTGCCTAGCACTTGAGAAAGCACGGGCATTCAGTTTTCAGGAACAAAACCACTACAGGATGAATAATCTGGAAAAGTCTCCTGCAGTTTCAAAGTTGTTGTATTTTTATTTCTAAATGTTTGGTGAGGACACAATTGGCACGTTCTCCCCACCTTCATTTCGGGCATGGGAGCAGCAGGTTTTGTCACATGTAGAGCTAACACTTTGCTTTGGCATCTGTAATGCTGAAGGACAGCTATTTCCTCCTGGGTATTTCCAGTCTGTTTTCCAGGTCCTTTTAAGTCAGATGGTCAGAGCTGTGTCTGACAGCGTATGGGGATGGAGCTAACACTCACTCCCCCTCAAAATGCCAGCTCCCATGGCAGGAGGCTGGAACTAGGTCATCTTTAAGGTTCTTTCCAATTCAAACCATTCTAGAATACTGTGATTCTGGCTTTGGTCAACCACACTGGGAAAAAAACCCCAAAACATTAATTTCACGCCAAAACCCACAAAAGCCAAACCTCCATGCTTCATGCAGGAGAAGAACTCCCAGCAGAGCCTCCTACCCAGTTTCTTCAGACCACCCGGCTTCCCTGCCAGCTGAAACGTCCCCGATAGCCTTTGCAGCAGTCAGGAGAGTTTTTACCGGCCTTTTTCCTGCTTTCCCATTGTTCCTAAAGACTTGCAAATGCTGCAGAAATTCCCGGCATTGCAGTCTGACCACAAACCTTCTCTAAAGAGACTCTCACACAGTTTATTACAAATCTGTTTTATTAAATGAATGTGATGGTAGGCTACTAATTAATATCTGGCAGGAATTAAGTGAGAGCAACTTCTAATGCTGCTGCCTCCCTGACTGGTCAGTTCTATTCCTCTGTGCATCAGTCACAGAATATCCTGAGTTGGGAGGGATCCACAAGGTCCATCGAAGTCCAGTTTCCTGCCCTACACAGGAATAAATGCTGACTTACAGAAACTGCAGGTAGAGTTTGGTCAAAAGACTCAGCAAGTTCAGACCTCGATTTGGATGGCAGGGGAAAGGCTGGTTCTCCAGGAAGAGACCTTCCAAAAATCTCTACTGAGGGTTTTACTCAGCTGAACATCTGGCAAACGTGAAACTTTTACTGGCTAATTTCACACAATACAGCTTTTAAGCCTGCAGAACAGAAAGTAGAGGGGAGTGAGAAGAATTAAATAGCAACTATTAAAAGAAACATAATGTTGCCTTTCATACCTCTTTTCCATTTTTCCTACCTCTTTATTTTCCCCCATCATTGCTTTGGCAGGTGTATTTGATGTGCTAAATCCATCCCTGGTGGTACTATACCAAACCAGCATTTATATGTCAGGAGAGGAGCAAATTTTGGCAGTAAATAGTCCACAATGACATTCATCTGTGTTCCTTAAATGCATCAGGTGAAGACCTGCTTAGAAAAGTAGATATAATCACTGAAATCAGAGAGCCTAAAAAATACTTACCCTATGAAAAGCAGAATGACTTCTCCAAATAACACTTCTTTTATGCAGTGAAAAAGCACCTTTTGTCTCCATGATAAAGCAACATCAAAACATTATCTCTGGAACCATTTTTAAGCAAAACACCCATTGCAGCTGGTTAGATGGGTAATCTACTGTGATTTAACCTCAGCTCAAAATTTACTCTAAGGCCCTGGCCTTTTTAATACATTATAATATTCATATAAACATAGCTCTGCTTCTAATGGGTACCTGTGAGACTGATTTACCAAAAATAAGTGTGTATTAGGACTCGACTAAGATCAATTCAGATGGAAATAGCTTACCACATGTTAGAGGATTTGGCCAGGGAGTATAAACAACAGCATGTGCATGAGTAAGAAGTCAAAGCATTAGGAATAAATTATGAATATGGCACAAGCTGCACAGTTGTAATGGCTATTCCACACCTCAGAAGATGCTCCTCACAGAATTTCCAATAATAAATGCCTTTATAAAATGTCTGACTGGATTAGAGATGGTTAAAGGAATACTGTACTTCCTGGAAAGTCTAAGGTGAAACCTACACCAGGAAAAAAGGGATTTGTTTTAGGAAACATTGCAGGTTTTACTGTGAAGGAGCTGAGGGCCTGGCACAGGTTGCCCACAGGAGCTCTGGATGCCCCATCCCTGGAAGTGTTCAAGGCCAGGTTGAACAGGGCTTGGAACAACCTGGTCTATTGGAAAGTCCCCTGGCCATGGCAGGGGAGCTGGATCTGGATGGTCTTGAACTTCCCTTCCAGCCCAAACCATTCTGTGATTTTATGAAGTGACATTAAAATATCACACAGTATTTCAGCTCGAACACTTCTCCTTCACTAGTCTGGTTTAAAATGTTAGTGGATCTATTTTTGTAGTGCAAAGAGTATTTCACCAGTAGAGGGCCCGTTTCCAAACCTCGGCATGCACTGGGACTCTGATAGTTTCAAACTAACAAAAATCCCAGTGAAGGACTGGATCCTGCACAGCACTTCCCTTCCTCCCGCTGCACTGTTGGGTGGTTTGTTTTCCTTACACTCCCTCAGTGCTCCCTCTCTTTGGGCCTCCACCACCATACGGGCAATCTCACGTCTCTTGGCTTGCAGGATGCTATTTCTGGAAACACCATCTTGCAGAGAGCCGCGGCATGGAAGTTATGATTCATACATTTCATAGGAGCAGAAGTGTTAGTGAATCTGGGCAGGTGGTGGGGTGGCACCGCAAGTGTGAGGTGGCATGAGAGATGTCAGCAGCCAGGAGAGTATTCTCCAGAGGTGCAAGACATGAAGAGTTACAGGTTCCTGGGGAGTTACATCCACTTACATCAGACTTGGGAAACTGGGCATCATAAGCACGCTGATATTCAATGTTTTGCCTGCCATTTTTGCAGCTTATGTCACAGGAAAGTGCTGTGTCCCCGCTGTCTTCTGTGTCTGAAATGTTTCTTCTTGGTTTCTGTCTGCCTCCCAGTTTCACCTTCACCACCTCTCTCCCTCCTTCCCATGCTACTGCTCAGGCAGGACCAAGACATTACACCATTTCCCCTGCCCCTTTCCCCTCTCCAGCCTCAGCCACCCCTCCTGCTGCCCCTCTAGACTGGAACTTTCCCTCTTGCCTACACAATCACCTTCTTGAATGCAGCTCCTTCCCAAGCTCTGTTGCTTTCTCACCCTCCAGATCCAGTCATTTTTAACCAATTTATTGTAAAGATGCTTAATTAGGCAGTCACAGTCCAAACAGCAGCAAGAAATGCTTCACAACACTGCATGGTCCAAGGCATTTCAATTCTGAAATACTGTCTTACATGATAAACTCTTCAGCAGCCCTTGCCCAAAACTTGTATTGCAAATTGTTGAGGTTTGTAATAGATCACAGTTTCCACTAAAGCCAAGCCTCAGAAAGGTGTTGGCCCAACTCTGCAGCTGCTTTCCAAACCATCCATCTTCACCTCCTGCTTTGTGCTGCAAACAGAGATTTGAAACTTCTGTTCCAAGCCACTCTCAAAGGACTCTCTTATTCTGAGGAAATAAATAGGGAGTCTAAAGCGTCTTCTTATATGGTGCAAAGAATGGATGCTCCTCTGTGGGCCAGGGGAGAGAAAACAGCTCCTCTGAGAGCAGCAACACCCCATCCATGGCTCATGAGTGCATAAGGAGAGGCTGGAATAGGAAGGGGAGCCTGGGAGGAATTCAGTGGCATGAAGAGTGATAATAAACCTACAAGAAAAACCTGGCACAGGAGGGAGAGCAGCACCAGCCCCAGAACTTGTGAACTCCTCTCTTAAAAAGTGGGGCGGCTGTTATGGACTGCATACAGGCCTCATATGGACCATTATGTCCCATACAAATGGGTCAGTGGTGAAGGATGCTGAGAGCTGCTTGGTGCCTCCCTGCTGTGCCAGCAGCTTCCCAGCCTGTTTTAGGCACAGTGAAACGGAGAGCCCCAGGGTCTCTAGGGCCAGGACAAGCCAGCTGAGCCCCATTTTCTGGTGACAACCCATGAATCCTTCCCCTGCACACATACAGCCCATTTATCCCCCGGATAAACACTGTGTAGTGTGTGTGGCACACTGCAATACTTCAAGGACATTGGAATGCACTTTATCAGCACTTTTAAACACTGCAGCTTTATGAGGGGAGTCTGAGAATGTATTTACCATTCCAGACTGTGCACAGATGTGCTTTTAATATAACATTCTGATGGGGTTTTCTCTCTTCTCATGACCCCTTGCTGTCCAGGCAAGGGTGCTTGCCTTTCCCCGTGCCACCAGGTGCACCAGGAATTCTTTCTGGAGCACCAACCACCAGAGATTTCCATGACTTGAGGCAGGTCCTTCACACCTTCTGATGATGTTCTTCTATGGCTGCTGTGAGATTTGTTTCATGAGGCACCTCTGTAACCATCCTTAGTTTCCACACAGATGTTTCCTAACCCATGTCACCAGTGTTTACATCTCTCCAAGGAGCTTCCTCCTGTGTACCAACTGCATGTGCAGAGCTGTTGATTGCTCAGTGTGTGGCATAGCAGGGTATGCAGATTGCTGAGAATAGACAGATGATCTGAGGCTCTTGTGGGCTCCTCCCAGAAATAAAAAGTTGTGGAAAGGGCTCCTGTGTTGCTGAAGTCACCATGTGCTCCAAGGCAGAGCCCTCAGGATGGCTCTCCTGATCTCAGGAGCATGTTTAGCCCCCAGCATCAGCCCTGAAAATGAAAGATGAACAATGAAAGATTCACCTTGGCTCTACTGGTTGTAGTGGGTCAAGAGAAAGGAAGACTTCCAAACTGAAGAAGCAAAAGTGAAGGTTATAAAGGGCAAGAAAATAGAGGGAAGCAGGAAGGAAGAAAAAACTGCAGAAAGGTCCTCCCTCAGGAAAAGCAAGAAGCACTTAAAGCTTTTTTCTCTGATCAGATCTGCTGCTTTTACAGTTCCATTCACATAGACATTTCCCAGCTATATTCTTCTATATCTGTGTCATCTCCCTTCAATATTTACTATTTATGTAGAGCCTCCCAGGTGCTACATCAGGTGAGTTGCCAGGCCCAGCTAAGACAGATCCCTCGCTGGTGCCAGCTCTCTGTCTCAGAGAAAGCTGCTCACAGAGAAGTGGTTGTTACCAGCCAGGACCTTCTGTAACACCCAGAAAGGCATCACCTCGTTCAGAAGTTGGCATCTGATGCTAAGGCTGAGCTGTGGGGTTACCCCCTCCATTTCTGGAGCAAGGCTTACACATGTCCCCAAGGGTGTTGCAGCTGATGCCCCGAGAGCTCAGCACTAACTTGGGGTAGACAAGGCCCACTGTGACCGCTGTAGCTGGCCACAGCCAAACAGCACAAGGCAGCACGTGAAACACGTGAGGCCAGCAAATGGCAAGAATGTAAAATAAACTCATCAGGGACTGGCTCAGCAGGATCAGGATTTGTTCCCCTGTGAAGATCCACCTGTACACTATTTAATGCCTGGAGCCAGGGCCAGCTACCGTTTGTGTCACGGGAAGATTTTCCATTTACTTTGACGGACCTGGAACAGGCCCAAGCAGAATCGTATAATCAGCAATGGTTTTACTAAACAAGAGAAATAGCCTTCTCCTTGATTCCCTCCTACTCCTCTGCACCAGCTGTGGGTCAGAATCTGCCACTTCTGCTTTGGAGACTGAGTCTTCTCCTCAGGAGTTGGGTGTTTGTTTCAAAGAACCAATCAAAGTGGCGTTTTCAATGGGGACCGACATTTATCCATTGCCAGCGACAGCAGCTTCAGATGATGAGCTGGACTATGCCTGACTCAAACCTTCCAACTCATTTTCTGAAGAACACAGTGTTGATTCTATACCCCTCTTAGCTTCTAAACTAGGAACTTCATACCTCTTGTTTATATTTTCCTTTAAAAACATCTCTTATCTTGGAGCAGTAGCAGGAGCCCAGACAAATATACAAGTTGAAAAGACAACAGAAACGTTTTGTGCCAAGGAAGGATGGATGTAAGGGAACCTGGTTCTAATAACCATGGAAACAAAACTCGTGTTGTATGAAAATGATTCACACTGTTTTGAAGACTTTTCTGGAAGGCAGTAACTTACTGCCTTGAAGGCAGCACAGCTAAACAGCACAACCAGAGAGTCAGGAGAGATGTGTCAGAGCAGGAGTACAACTTAGAATCATAGAACTGTTTGGATTGGAAAGGACCTTCAAGACCATCTTGTTCCAACCCCCTGCCATGGGCAGGGACACCTTCCACTAGACCAGGTGACTCCAAGCCCCATTCAACCTGGCCTGGAACACTTTCAGATGTGAGGCATCCGTGTGTCAGAGATCAAAGCCTGTGAGCTTTGGACAAAAGAGAATCTACAAAATAGATGTTAGAACATGCCCAGCTCACATTCTACAGGTTTGTCCCACAGCATCAATCAGCCCCTGTCCTCCAGATCCTGTTCCCCATTACATGTGCATGTGTGGGATCTCTCTGGCTCTGACACTTCTCACACTGAATCCTCACCAAAGAAACAAACAAACAAGAACCGCACACACCCCTCCCAGCACACTGTAAAATACCTGAAACACAGTGATAGCATTTAATCCCCCTGGCAGCACATTACAGGGGCTTTCAAACACCAAACAAGCTCTGCACCACCACAGCCTTACTCGTGAAATTATTTATCAGGGGTTGATTTATAGAGTCTTTTATAAGCTTCATATTGGCTAATAATGGCCTGGAGGTCTCACATCCTCCAGGCTTGACGGATTCCATGTTTACAAGGCTGGGACCTTGGCTCCTGGAGGAGATTTGCAGCCTGGAGCTGTGCTGTCTGCCTGGCCCTGTGCAATGAGCACCACTGGGGCAGCAAGAACTGTGCTGGGCAAGGGCTGGGCTGGGTGATGGGTGCTCCTGTCCCACTGGAAATGGGGTCCCACATGGCTCGTCCCCTCACATTGCACCAGAAGTCAGGTGTTTTTCACCAGAACAAAAATTAGAGAGGTGCTTGCATCCAACAGAGCCCCCAAATTAAGCAGATGCTGGCAAGGCTTTTTGGCGAAGTGTTTTCAAGCTGTGGTAGTCAGCTCTGGACAACAGCCACCCCTTTGGAAATTATTGGAAACTTTAGGAGCTTTATAGTTGTTAGCCACCACAGGGATCCCAGCCCAGGAGGAACCTCTTCTCTCCATCACCCATCAGTGCCTCTGTTTGATCTTTCCTTCAAATCTCCTGGGAGGTGCAGATAAAGCCAGGCCCAAGAAAAAGCACAGTTTGTTTATCATAGCAGTCAGTTCACAGCAGAGATTAACAGATGGGAAACACCACAGAATAAAAATGTTGTCATTGGGTAACAAGGTGATAGCTTTTCACTTGATGACCTAAAATATAAGTATGTTTATGACACCAGAGTGAATACACTGGGATTTGGGGCTTATAAAATAACACTCAGCTACAAGTTGCATGGTAGCTGTAAGATTACCAGAGATGCAGGCAAGAGCTTCATTAGGGGGGTTCAGAGTGCATGTATTTGCATAAGCCTATATGGAAATGTAAAACAAGCACAGTGTGGAAGGTGAGAAAGCTTTTCTATAGTTGCATTTTTTATTGACCATAACAGGGAAAAGCTATAAGGGAAAAGGTAAATGTTTTGGAAAATGACTGCCAGCTTAGGAGAGATGTAACTGGCAGGTACCACTTAAGAGCTAAATGTATTAAAAGAACCTCCCGTCTCTACATCTTAAAAAAACAACAAAAAGGAAGCACAAAAAGGAAGCAAAGAGGCACTCTTGTGAGTGGCATTATATTCTTTAACTCTTTTTTTTTTTTCTTTTTTTTTAGGGTGAGCTTTTTCTAGGCAACAATGAGAAGAGACCAAGTTCTTCCTCTCCTTTCAGGATCAAGAAAATTCTGCAGTGGGGAATGGTCAGCCAACAATATCCAGGGCAGTTACTACCTGAACACAGGGAAGGAGGAAGTGTCCACAGCTGCTGGACTTGATCCAAGGAGCAGCAAGCACCACTGCATGAAACAGCATGAGACAAGCAGATGCAAACACAGGTGTGTTTTGGCACAGGTGTGGGCACACGAGCTCAGCCATGGCTCAAGGACCAGTAAAGTTTTCTGGTCTGTGCAAGGTCTGTGGTGTCAGCCCTGGCAGCCCAGCACATCTACTTCAGCCTCAGAAGGGGAAGCTGTTGCTGGTGTCTGCTCTGCACAAGCTCCACAGCACCAAGAAAAACTAGCCCACAACATGGTTATGTCCCATGGTCACATCCATGAGTTTTATGGCTCTTTCACACTGCCAGGGTATGCAAAGGTTAGTGTGCAAGTGCACCCTCCCCAGCTGGCTGGGCTGGTGCCAGCACAGGGTGAAAGAAGTTTGTTTGGGTTACCTGCCTACATGAGACACAATCCTCACTTTTGCCACCTGCCCAACGCTGGTTGCCAAACAAATCACTGACACCAGGCACTCCTGAGGCTTTGCAGTCCCACCCCCCACACACTCTCTGCTTTTGTTACCAGCAACAGCATTTCGTATTAATCGCAGGAACCAGATGGCCCCAACATGAAGCCAGAGCATGGCAACCTCTGTTCTTTCCATTTCTAAACTTTCCCTTGAATTCATTATTCAGACAGGTCATTCTCTTGCAAGGTTAAATGAAAACCACAGCATGTTTCGTACCTGCCAGAAAAAATTAGAGCTTTCGTTGCACAGCATTCAGACACCCTTCCCTTTCTCCACGGGAAGTCACAAAATTATCACCAAGCTGCTTAAGCGTGACAGCAGAGAGGATTTGGAAGTGACATTTAGGAGCAGGAGAGTTAAATATGCTTACTGTAAGCTCATTCAAA
Source organism: Corvus kubaryi (assembly GCF_017639235.1). Lineage (NCBI taxonomy): Eukaryota > Metazoa > Chordata > Aves > Passeriformes > Corvidae > Corvus > Corvus kubaryi. The sequence goes on from NW_024582054.1 coordinate 31,707,675, forward strand.
TGAGAAAAAGTAAGATGGTTTAAGTTGCTGAGTAAAAAGTGCTGATTTTACAGTGTAGTCAGCATGTGAGGTGACATTTTCTAGGAGACTGGAAAGTGCTTTGAGCCAGCATCATATGGCACATGAGAGAAGACTGAGTCCAGGAGATTTAGGGACTTTGGAAAGACTGGTTGACTCAAATACCTTCCGTCTTATTTGACAGCCAGAGGGCATTGAAGACCAAAATTTTATAAAGCTGGGAGATCTTGTGGATGCAAAAACCACTCCAACAGTTGAAAGAGCTTTTCATTTAATATACTTTCTGAGTACACAGAAGCTTCTTCAGTTTCACAGCTCCGCCACTGATCTCCTTCAAACCCAGTTTCTAATAGTGTCTTCCTTCTAGTACCAGGTAGTGCTCAGTACACTTTCTACTACCACAGGGAGCTTCCCTTCAAATCACGAGCTCGAGAAATGCGAGTCCCATGCTCTCATTTTGGAGCTGCTAGCCAAGTTCTTAAAGCCATGCCCCAGCACTCACCATCATGATTCATGAACAGAAGAAGTGTCTAGGACCCAAGCTTCCTTGTCATCCATATTTACATGAAAATCAGTCCTGAAATAAAAATCTCTGTAATATCCTGGTCCTATCTTCTGCTTTCTGGGCAACACTCTCCCTTGCCTGCAAAATCTAAGAGAGATGCTCTTGGCTCCCATCCCTTTGCCCACCTCTTCTCTGTGAGCTCTAAGTACTGAGGTTATTTTCTTTCAGAGCTCACAATTTCACAGAGGCCTAAGAAGCTGAAATAGGTACTTTGCTATTTATCATCAAAAATGAGAAAGGGAACTGGAGAAATGCTCCCAGAATTCCCTGAAGCTGGAGTTTGCTGGAGGCACTGTCAGCTCTGAGGTCCTCTGGCAACACGGCACAAACAGCTATTTGCACATGGGGTATATAATCAGGAGTTTCATGAAGAATTTAATTAGAGTCCTTAAACTAATGGCTGGGAATAGCTACATGTGAGATGATCAAGAGAAAGTGATAGGTTATTTGTTTTCCTGCAGAGACTGCTCTGTTCTTTCTCTTGGTAATTGGAATTTGTGGACTGGAATTAGGGCACCATGCAAGCCCACCAAAGCAGGATATCACTGTTACTTCCAAACAGGCTGAATTTTAAAAGGTGAACCCAAGACATTGACTCAGGCCAATGTAGACATAAGAGTCCTGTTGCAATATTCAGGGAATGACAACAATATGTTGGGGGTTTTGTCTCATATTGTCTATCTTGACCCTGGAAATATAGCTGAAAGAATTAAACTTTAAGAGTTCATTTTTGTTTTGCCAGCTTTCCAGGAAACGTTTATTTTTGATTTCATAGTTCTAAACTCAAACTGTCCTCAGTGTATAGTTCACTATAAAATGAGGATAAGAGGTTCCTATGCTATTAAAAATTATTTGGGAGAACAAGAGAAATGGAAGACAGATTTTTTAGTGGATACAAACAATTCAAAAGCTGAATAGTCTTCTTAGAGGACCAGACTGCACTCTGGTGTCCTGTTTTCCCACCTGTGATGGGAGTACAATTTGATCTTTGAGCTCTGCTGCATCAGTCCAAGGACTTCTCAGCGGGGAGGGAAAGGCAGCACTGGGGTCAGTGGCTGCAGCCTGGTCCTTCCCCCTGTTACACCAGCACCATGAATGCTGGGATGAACATTTCTTGTACCAAGGAGGGTACAGGACAGGAAATGCCACTGTGAGAGCAAGTTCCAGCTGTGCCATGACATGTGCAAAACACTCAATATGTCAGTGAACATCAGAGGCTCTGTGTTTCCTTTTATCTCAGAAAGGAGGGGGATTGCATCCACTGCAAACCTCACCTTCTTCAGTCCGTACTTGCATCCTCAGTTATCTCCAGGGACACACTGGAAGTGAAATCTGTCCTCTGAGGTCACACATTGCTGAATGGCAGGGACACCTCCCCTGACACCAGTGATTTCCACCAGGGTAAGGAACACTGGGACAACTATGAACTAACAGCTGTGGTTTTATACCCTAACAACCAGGACTTCCATCCCAGGCCATATGGTGTGGAAAGAAGAGCAAAAATCCACCTTGGTCACACTGACTAAACTTACGAAAAGCTGAGCTTGTGTTTGACCAGCTCTAAAGTGGACATAGTGATGTCTCTGAGTGCATTTTAGGCAGAGCAGAAGTACCAGGCACTTCCTACAGTCTTGTCCTGAAACTGGTTCACAGACTGGCTTGCAACCCTACAGTCAAGCTGTTCTTTGACTACTAGCTCCCAACAGGACTTCTGGGATCCGCATTTGTGGGACAGGAAGTCAGCTCATTTTTTGCTGCACTCCCTGCTGTAAGCTGGGATTTATCCAGAGTGCATTTACACCACCACCACAGCCCTGGGTGTGCTGAGCCTTGACTCTGAAGTGAGACAAGCAGTAAACCCTGCCATGGCCAGGCTGCTGGTCCCCGAGCTGGCTAGGGAAGAGCCAGGTGAGACAAACCCTGCCCAGGACACAAGTGGCAGAACCTGACCCTGGGACACACCACCATGGAAGGTACCACAAGTCTGTTTCACTCCCTGGAGCAATGATCTTTGAGCCCCTCTTTCTTTGCCATCTCAGCCCTTCACATGCTGGTGCCTGGAGCAGAGGCACAGGCAGAAGTTCTGCCATCATGGTCTTGGAATGCCTCAGCACAGAGAAGGAAGCAAACACCAGCTAAACAGAGAAATGGATTACAGGCACAATTTCCACTGTGGAGATTAAGAGCTAAGAGCAAAGCAAAGGGCTGCTGTGAGAGACATTACCACACAACAGCAGTTTGCCTGCTCTTGGTCCCCCACTGATAGAAGTGAAGAATTACTCTTCTGCCACAAGCTAAAGATATCACACTGAGACTTACTGGAGTTCACCTTCTTGAGGAGAGGAGGGTTTTCAGTAGCCTCTCCTAGACTATATTGTCAGGTAAAGCAACGAACCTGAAATGGCAGCTAGAAGTCAAACACAATTCTGATTGAAAGAAAAGGAGATGTGTTTCAGAGAATGAAAGCAATTAACCATTTGACTCAGCCACCAAGAAAAGATGTGAATCTCTTGAGAGTCTTCAAGTGGAGATTTTTTCTGGTGGTGGGAAATGGCCAAGCACTGGTTCCCAGTGTGACCCCGGTGACCAGTGGGTAACTTTCACAGGCCCCACCAAGCCAATGTTTAATCAAGAGAGTCCCTTGCACAAAATGAAGAGGTGACACCTGTTGAGGAAGGCCAGTTTGTGCCCTGGCCAGCTGGTGGAAGCACAGAATAACAGAATAGTTGAGGTCATAGGGGACTTCTGGAGGTCAGTCCTTGCTCAGGACAAAGCCAGCTTAGATCAGGCTGCTCAGGGCATTTTTCTAGCAGAATTTTTGACTTTAATTTCCAAGGACTGAAATTCATGCCTGTGTCGATGTTTGATCACTCTCAGAGTGCAAAAAATTCCCCTAAGACCACACCAGACTTATCTTTGTTGGACCTTCTGTCCAGAGGCAGCAACTTGGAAGCCTGAGTTCTGTGTCACTGTTGCTGGAGATCAGCTCAGCTCCGAGGAGCATCAGCACGGTCGGGTTTGAGCTCCGGCATGGGGTGAGAGAAGGGTCTTGCAGGACCACGCCAGCTTCCCTCCCGTGCCTCCCCCGAGGCTCCCCAGCCCTTTCTGCTGATCCCAGCAAGCTGTTGTGTGGTCTGTGCAGGGAGGTTGCAGTCTGCCAACACTTTGCTCTTTTCGGCTGGTTTAATTATTCTCTCATAATAACTCTTCCCCTTTCTCTATGAAGAACAGATGATCAACACGGACTGCATGGCGTTTCAAAGGCTGCTGTGTACATCGAGGGAGCGCTTTCCAGCCACCTAACCCCACCTCCCCCCAGATCTGTGGGGGCTGAGCCCGCTCCACTGACTCCAGAGCCCTGACTCCAACAATGACAGTGCTGCCAATACCGACACTGACCTAAATGCTTTCCATGTTGGGGCACAAGTAACAAGAGTCAATATTTTGGTGAGGCTGAATTACAGGCAGCAGTTGCAACAGCTGCCTTCAGTTTTGGCTCCAACACCCCGCTCCCCAGTGAGGTACAACACACCATTTGATGAATTCCACACTCTGTTCTTCAGTTACAGTTTATTAAAAGATGGATTAAAACATTGGCACAACAGTGGCCGCAGGAATATTTTTCCAGCAACATCATCCCAGAGGGCTTTGGAGACGCAGAATTGTGTCTAAATTGGGAGACCATTCATACATGGTTTGAACTGGTGTTCAGGAAGACAATGCTCAGTGTTGAAGGAGTATTTTGTTACAAAAGAAAATAAATCTCTGTCCTCTGTAGGCTCAATATTGACATACGTCATTACAGATATGGTAAAGTCTGAGAAGCACCTTTTGAGCTTTGAAATCAAAGAATAGAGGCCAGTAAGACTGAGGAAACAACAGCTGTTAGACATCATGTGCGAGCAGCAAGATCTGCATGGAGTTCAACAAGTTACTCTTTCCATTGTGCTGCCTGCACGCAGAATTTCAGGCAAGTTGTGCAGGCATTGATTGGCCCTTCCAGGAGACACACATTACCTGTCCCACATGGATGAATCCTGTATCCCATTTTATAAGTCTCCAGCTCATGGCTTTTGCAGAAGAAGTGAGACTCGGTGAATATGATCCTGCCTTTAACATCATGGAAAAATCATCATGAGCAACTGAGTTAGTTCCATGCAGTGTCATGACAAGTTATAATTGAGGAGGAGACAGGGAAATGGTGGGAGCTGAAGTCAACAGAAGCCAAGAGGCAGCAACAAACTCTCATTTTGAGCTGAAATTCTCCTTGTTCACCCCCTCACTTTTCCTGCTGAGCATGCAAAATTGTTCAGGAGATCTTAGCCAAACCACTTGGTGCGAGTGAAGACACAGGGCAGAGGCTGAGCTTTCAGAGCTGTGGGTTTGATCTCTGATGCACTGGAGAAGCCCAAGTTCAGCTGTTTACTTGTGTGCCAAGCCAGCAATCTGAACACTGTCAAAGAAGTGAGAGCACTTACTCCTCTTCAGCCCAACATTCCCCAGCAGCTGAGATGCTCCATCCTTTGGACCACTCCAACAGAGGGATGGGAGGAGCACTCCTGCACACAGCACTAGCTCTCGTGGGCATCAACTTTTACTTCTTATAAGGCAGCTGCATATCTCCAGGGCCATTCAGCCAGGGACAAAGACTGAAGGGTTAAACATTAATCCAAATATATGCCAGAATTCAAGTTAACTAGCCAGTGTGAAAAGGAACTTGAGCTTCCACATGGATTTAAAGCACTCCCTGTGCAGCTTATCCACCGACGTGGCCGCAGGACTCCATGGAGCCGCTGAAACGCGCTGGCCATTGTCCTGTGGCCAGACCTCCTGGAGGATGTTTGCTGTTTCTCTTTTTTCCTTGGTACACTCCCAGCTTCACCCTAGGAAGGAGAAAAAGTGTCTAAAAAAGAACATTTCATGGAATTGTGCTGCAGTGTTCCAAAGCTGTGGGGCAGCTGCTTGCTGGCAGGCAGCAGGCGTGTGCTGTGGTTGGCCACAGAGGCTGTGGGCACCAATGAGGTGACAGTGGCAGTGAGAGGGTTTGCAAGGCACTGGACGTGCTCCAGGGTTGGGCAGAGAAAGGGCATCTCTGGCAGACTTCTTTTAGATGGTTTTTTTTGAGGACTTACAACTTTATCCACAATCCCCTGAGGGAGAGCCTTCACCAGCCCGCCCCCTCCACCATGAAATGAGGAGTTAAGGCATCAGCCTGGCTCCTCCTGCCCTCCCCGCTTGTACTTTCCATTTTCATCAGTAACATACACAGACATGTGCTAACACCCTGTTCTTTGGGGAGCTGGCCTGGATTTTCCAAAGTCTGTCCTCACACCAGAGCATGTCAGAAACCACTGGCAGATGTGTGGAGCAGTGGGAGGGAAGGAAAATTATTTTGAGTTTCATCTGCCTTTGTGCTTTTGTATTTGTTATGAGGGTGTACAAGCTGGGTTCAGTCCCATTGACATACTACTTTAAGTGAGATTAAAAATATTTTATATATTTTTAACTGCACTTGGTTCCACAAAGGCTCCCAACCCAGTCTAATAGCCCTGTTCCTGCATTGCTTTGGAAATCAGCTGGGACACGAGGGATCTTTATTCTGATGCTGTGTTGTGTCCCAAAGCTGGATTGACAAAACATGCTATCTTCAAAGTGAGTAAATATTTTCTTGGAATGGGTACCACGGGAGTCCTTTCAGCATTCCCTCCCCAAACCAGACAGCTGTTTCAGTAGCTCAGTACCAACCTTCAGAAAAGGCAGATTTCTGAGAGCTGCTGATGCTGAAGACAAGTTAGCTTGAATGCAGCCAAGAGAAAAGTGAAGGGAACAGCACTAATGTCCAAGAGACTGATCCCATCCTAAACAAGCCAGCCACACATCAGAACCCAGCTCTGCTAACCCAGCTCCTGCCAACAGGTCAGGCTCTATTGCCGAAACCAAAGTCTGCTGGAGCCCAGGCCCTTCCCTGGGAGCAGCACGAGGCCACAGACATCCTTCCCACCTGGAACAGCTCCTCTTTCCTACAGATGCACCCAGCCCAGACTTCCAGATGTGTCAAGCAGAGCTTGATCATATGCACTTCCTGTGATGGGAACAAGGGCTTTTCATTACTGTATGAGGAGAGAAGTAATTTGCTTTGCATGCAGCTTCAGCTACATCAGGCCACACGTGCGGAAGCTTGGGGTTTACATTAGCATAACTCCACTGGCTTTTGCCAGACCATAACAGATGTCCCCCATGTCTGTGGCAGGTTGAGAGCAAGTCAAGCCCCCAAAATAGCACAGATCTTTAGCAGTCAGAAGGGCAAACGTTAATTCTTCCAATCCATTTACCATATGTTCTATTTTGGTGTGTAGCATCCTTCAGTAGAGAGGAAAAAAATGTTATACTCTGACATAGGCATTCATTATAAATATTTCATGTCTGTCAGTCAATTCCCTTTCATTTCACCAGTTAAGGGAGCCTTCATCTGGACAGGGGACCTCACTCAGAGCCTGATGTGAGTGTGGGACTGGCAGTGAGAAAACACCTGCAAGTGTCCACACCTTAATGAGATCTCTTCTTGGAAACTGGAGCATTTGTTGTGTAAAGGTGCAATTGTTGAGAAGTAACACAGGTTTTCCAAAGAGGAGGGAGCTCCAATAAAAAACAACCCAGAATATGCAAGGTGGTGTTTTGTCCTGGGTGCAGCCTACAGTTGCTATTTCACTGTTTGAATGTTCCTGATGTCGCAGCTGTAAATAGTTGCCCAGAGATGCTGTGGATGGAACTGTTCGAGGCCAGGATGGGTCTTTAAGAAACCTGGTCTTGTGGAAGGTGTCCCTGCCCATGGCAATGGGGTTGGAACCAGATGATCTTTGAGGTCCTTTGCACCCCAAGCCATTCTATCATTCTGTGATAGCACAGGAGACCAGAGACTTGTCCCACCACAATGTTCTACTGCTGCTATACAGCACGGTGACATTTCTCTAGTTTGAAGGTTTTAGAGGGGTGTTTCTCCATTTCAGTTCCCCCTAAATTATCCACACGGGAGACCTGACCTCTGCAGGAATTTGCTTTCATATCAGAAAGCCCACTAAGGCATTCCAGCCTTTCAAAAGCCAGCTCTGCCCTTGTATCTGCAGCTCACAGCACTGACTGCACTGCCAAGCAATGCAGCAGGAAAATGAAACCCTGACACTCACATCAAGGAAAGGTGAAGTCCCCAGAAACACAGACATCCCAAATCAATAGCAGCAGACCCATTTCATGTGCAGAAGATTTCCTCCAGGCAGGCAACAAGTGAAAGATGAACATTTTCATTTTGCAGATCTATTCATCCCCAGCCTTAAGCTTCAGCTTCACAAATCGCTGCACAGCAGTGGAGCAGAGCCCAGAAACATCCCTTGAGCTGGAAGCAATAACAGGAATGATGCATCCCTTTACATTGACCTAAATCTCAGATCCTCACAGCTCGTGCTGGCTGCACACCGGGGGAATGTGCATGGGCAGCTGCCACAGCTCGGCTGTGGCTCAGGAAACTACATTTTCTCCTCATGGGCCGTTCACAGGCACAGTTTTCAAATGCACTTGCTTTGCTGTACAAAGTCAAAGGAAGCAGCCATGATCCAGCAGGTGCTGTCACCAGTGTCCTGCCTCCTACTAAAACAGCTGGTGCAGACAACAGCTTAGAAATTTAAGATTAGCTGGATAAAGAATGATTAATAAATAGCTCACCTAATAAAGAAGATTATTCTTCACTTCAGAAGCAGCTGTTATCTGACCTCCAAAAAGCTTGGTGATTTATAACTTGTGTACCACTAAGTCAAATAAGTCCTTCCACTCACATTTTACTGGTTTTATTTTAACCCCTCTCAGCACTGGCCTCCATGATAGTGCCTGGCACTATGGGCAAATATTCCCTTGCACCTGCAGTAGTGCCAAGCTCACTGAGGCAAGAACAGATCTCTGTGTGAGGCCAGGAGAGGTGCACTGCACACAGCAGAAATGTCACTGTGAACAATCTACAGCCCTTCCTCCCACTGAGTTTCTCTCTCCCACCATTCTCCTGGGCAGCACAGCTCTCTCCCACTTTCTAGGAAACCTCATTCTCCAGCAAGACAGCAGGCACTTCCCTGGCACTGCCAGCTGTGACTTTCTCCATCAGCATTTCTGACCACTCACAGTCCCAGATCTGTAACACTTCCTCCACTAAAACCATCATTCCAAGTCCAAGTGACACTGTGGGCTCTTTGCTGCAGACTGCAGCCCTCAAGTGCAGTCCTGTGCAGGCAGCCCTGTGCACTGCCGAGGACTGGGACCAGCACAATCTGCTGATCACATCCCAAACACACCACAAGAGGCCAGAGACTCCATTGCTTCTCTGAGCCATCTGCCTGTCACGGGAGCAGCAACCATCAATCTGGGACAAGAGCTTCTCCTCATTCAGGGGTGTTGTGCCTTCCCTCAGCAGGGTTTTCTCACCAAATAGGAGGTGGCACACAAAACTGGGTGATGGTGAACCTTCCTGTCTCTGGCAATAGGATTACAAGTGAGCAGGAGCCCTCCACTGAGCCTTCCCCAGCACACATGCCCACACTGATTGCAGTCAGGGCAATGAGGGGCCCAGGCTGTAATGAGCATCTTCCAGTGAGATAAGGTAAATTCATACCACAGTCCTCCAGCTGAATAGCTGTAAATACAATCAGGGCTGGATTTCAGCCAAGGCTGTATTCAGCTGACAACAATTTACAATTAGGCATGAGGCATGGTTTTCTTTTAAATGGTGAGACTGCCTCCCCAGGGCTGCAGGGGATTTTCTGTCAGTGGCATTATTTAAACCAGCATGGGATGTCATACAAGATGAGAGAAATCATGTTGGATTAGACAACCCCTTTTTTGGCTGTATAAACTACTACCTCACATACTAAAGGCTCATGCAAAGGGGCTCTCATGGGATAAGAGCAGAACCTTGTTTTCTAAGAGTACCTTTCTAGTCCACATAACTAAATAGCAGAAGAGCCTGGAGAGCAAATGGTGTAATTGATTCATCAACCCCCTGGCTTGCCAAGAGTTTTTGACTGCGGCACAGCCACATCTCACTGCAGTCCTAACACTGCCACAGTGGCTTTGGGCTCACCTGGGCTTTTGACACCAGCCTGGTGGGATTCTGCAAGTGGCAGTGCAGAAAGAAGAGAGCTTTGCACACCCAGAGCAATAGACCCAGGCTGCTCCAGTGGCCTTTCCTCAAGGAATCTTGTGCTTCTGGCAGGAGGAGAAAGGAGCCCCCCACTGCTATGGGTAAGGGATGGGGCAGCACTACTAACAGGTCACAGGGATGGACCAGACACTGTGTCCCAGAGCTCCAGATTAGAGTTTACATCAAGGGGAGAAGAGGGAGGAGCAGGGTAATCCACCTAGTCCTGCTAGATCCAAAGCTTTTGTGTTTGCTTCCACTGAGTTATTCATTTTGGCTTGCAATCACAAGCGAGTCTAATAAAAAAAAAGTAAACAAATAATCGCTTGTTTGCTTCTGCAAACCCTATGACCCCTCTGGAAACAAACACACAAGTGGTTACCCCAGCCACCAACATCTGCTTTAACTACAATCCCCTCAACCTTGCAAATCTCCCAGCACTGCTTCTCTCCAGAGCCGTGTCCCAGCAGCAGCCCCTCCATCACCACCACTGGCATTTCAAGCTGGGACCAAGACACACCAGGGAAGGTGCTGAAGGTGTCTGGAGGCAGAGCACATTCTCATCTCTCCTTCCTGAGGGGTCAGCAAGGACCAAAGCCAGCAGTGCTGGAGGAGGCAGAGGCCCCAGCTTGGCCCTGGTCCAGCTGAAGACATGATGTAGTGAGCACGTATCCATCTACAAGAGGTCAGTCAAGTGCCTCCCACTTAATATTTAGAAGCTGTTTCTCTTTTCAGCCCAGGGTCTCTGGGGTTCTCATGGCTCACAGCACAGCAGACCACATACACATTTTTTAGATGTGTATACATGTTAAAAATAACCTGCCAGGTTTCTCTCAAACAGGGATGAGATAAGGCTTCTGAATAGCCCATTGCAGCTACCTATCAACTTCCTGTGACCCTCAGGGAAGAAGGGAAGGACAGGGGGAAGATGGAAAGGTATTTATAGTGGAAAAATGATGAAATCAGCCAGTTCTCTCCTCACCATTTGGTGTTTAGCTGCAAGATCTCACAAGCTGAAGAGCTGAGTAACAGGAACAAGTCCATAAAGGACTCAAGGAAATTCCATCACTGCTGAGCAAGGGAGGCTGCTCAGAAGAGGCAGAGCATTACCAGGATACGTATCTCAAGAGATGGAACCTGACTGATAAAAAGGAGGGGGAAAGAAGATGTTCCTGTTGCTTGAAGAGATGCCAGGAAAGGGTGTTGCAGTCGTGGTTCTACCTGTCCACTGCTGCTGTCCGTGCCAGAGCTTTGGAAAGATGAGAGGGTGGATCAGACAGACACAAAACTGTAATGGGACTCAGAGAAAGACACAGTGGCCTCAAGAAGGTGGTGCCCAGGCTCCCCACTCTGGCTCTGGGTGGCAGCTGGAGCCCTTGGCTTTGCACACACCTGGGGGACAGAGCTATGTGACAGCCACTCTGCCAGACCCACCTGCAAGGTTACTGAACCTGCATTTTTGGGAGTCACATTTTGATGTGTTCTCTGCATAACTGAGGAAGGGAATAGCTGTTGCCCCTCCTGCTACAAAGGGATTTATGGAAGTTGAAGGGGGTCCAGGAACAGGGTTTTGTGGTTAGACTGGGAATTGTTTTTTAGGGGAGCTCAGCTTCCACCATTTCCATACCACTATTTGTCCAATAAATTTCACTGCCAGCTGGACCAGGCTTTAAGATAGCAGGCAACAGCCTGGGTGTATTTCTGCATTGGAAGCCTGACTCCAGGGTGTTCTGAGAACAGGGGGGAAGTGCAGGGCAATGATGAAAGGACTCATACAAGAAACAGGAAGAGTGAAGAGAGTGCATTTCTGGGTATTGCCTCATGCTTATATCCACACAGCCTGATCCAGACCCTCTTTCTGACCTCACACTCTTTGCTCCCTCTCGCAAGTCCCACCAGCACATGGCTGGTGGCCCAGGAGCACATTCAGGGGCTCCCAGCAGCAGCAGCAGCTGCCTGTCAGTGTGATGGATTGAGCAAGGCAGCGGCATCGACCACAGCCAAGTTCAGGCATGCGACAGAAATTCTCAGAGCAGGGGCCAATGTGAGACTGTCCGAGCGTTTCAGAAGGTGGCCTTGGAGAAATAACCCCATGGACCCACCGGGCTGCAGAGCCATCCAGTGCTTGTTTGTTTAATTGGGATGTATTTCTCTGCTCCCCAAGAGAAAGTTTAGAGGGTGTTTTTTTTGTATTGGCTGGGAAGATGAGAATTTGTGGAGGATTAAAACAGAGAAAGGAAGTTTTGTGGTTTGGTTCTCTTAGGGCTTTTTTTCCCCCTCTAGAATTTATTTTTCTTTGATTTTGGTGAGATAAATCTCCCTTCATCCCCCCCCACCCCCAGACAGACAGAGCAGGAGCAAAGGACAACAGATACGGAGAAAAGGAACTCATCTTGTGACAGGAGAGACAGGGGCAGGTCAGGCCAAGACTTCTCAGGAAAATAAAAATGCTCATTGGTCCTCTAGACCTGAAAGAAACAATTGTCTTCTCCCCACTGCCATATCCCTGCTCAGCAAACCTTCCCCCAAAATGTGACAGCTTGGAGACAGGCCAGTTATTGCCTGATTGGAATTCAGCAGCACCACCACGGCACGTGGGGGATGGAGGCAGCGAGCAGGGAGGAGGCACCGCACGGCTCTGCCCTACTCGTGCCTTCTGCAGCCCCTGCCCATCCCCTCCATGCCATGGTCAAGCTGCTGGCATGAGATATGGACCACAGATGGCCCAGAGGACCATGGGGACATGGGTCACACGTAGTGCTGAGTTTGCACACCAGCCTCTGCCAGCTGCAGCCTTTGGGACTTGGAAAAGCAAGAGGATGGATGCAGAGATCATCTGAACTGTATGAATCCTCCCCATGGCTCTCAGTCCAAGAGCTAAAACCCCAGGTTTCTTCTTCTCTTCCCGGATCTGACTCAGTGTCTGCTCCTCTTCCTCACTCCTGCACTGGGTGGGAAACCAGAGCAAGCAGGAGAGAGGAAAGGAAAGATCGCCTGTGCCAAAAATATTTGCACATGGACATGGGGACACACACAGACACACAGCTGCAGGATCTGGGCAGTTTTAGGCCAGGGAACTCCTCGTGGTAGGTCCTGCTGATGGGGCCAAGCACTTTCTGCTTTGCAGCCTGTTGTGCAGTGAAGGGACTGCCTGGGACACTCTTTTGTCACCGTTCTTCTGGTACAGGTGTAAAAGCAGAAGCAGAGCTGCAGCTGATTTCTGTGTGGCAGAAACAGGGACAGCTAGAGCCAGTCACGGCATCATCTCTCACTGGCATCTGAAAAGGTGTGCCACCCTCTTTGCCCTCTGGACTATCAGTGGCAAAGGGGACAGAGGGGACCTTGCAGCTCAGCAGGTTTCTTTGGGCTGGTGGACCCACATGAGCCCTGCACACCTGCAGCACCCAGTTTTCCAAGCATCCTCCTTCATGAGCTAGGGACTGTGGCTTCAAGGTCAGAAGAGGTCAAGTGCATCAAATCCCATACAACTGGTTAAGATTCCTCCCTATCTTGCTCTCTCCTACTCCTGACTCCTGGATTTCTGACACTGCCTCTGTACTCACTTCTGTCTCTGGGATGGACCAGACTCTGTGTTAGCCTCTTCATCTCCTTCCCTGTGTGCTCATCTCTTCTTGCCTCTTCAACTGTCATCTCTATCTCATCTCTCATGTTCTTCAGCCACGATGATTGCCAAAGTCCCTGTCTTCCAACTTCCACCCTAGATTTGCTCCAGTCCAGCTCCCAGATGAATTTTCCAGCTGCATCCTTCCCACCACTTTGGAACAGCCAGATGTGCTCTTTGTTTGCAAGCTTTCCCCCTCTTGGCCTTATGACTTGTATCCCTCCTTTTCCCCCCTTCCCAACTTCTCAGTCCCTCCCTGTGCTCCCCAGGACCGTGCTGTGAGCAGTGCCAGCTCCCTTCTGAGTCTGCCCCTCACCAAGATGCCCACAAAAAGGCATGAATAAGGCTAGTCATGTGCTAAGACCTCATTATTTCATTGCACTCCTCACTCTGTCTGTCACCATCTGAGGGCTCTTGTCTTGAGCTGTGATGGGGCTGCTTTCTGGCACACAAACATCCTTTCATTTGGAGCAGCCTGTGAAGGGGCCTCTTCAGCATGAGGATTGTGTATAAATAGCTCACAATGCACCTCACCCTGTGATCACTGCAGGGACACAATTAATGAACAAGCCCATGGTACATAAAGGTGCATTCAGACTGTGAATATCACAAGCATTTCAAAAAATGAGTTATTCTGTGTTATCTCAGCACCAAAAGCTGGTGGGATTTGCTTTCTCAGGCTCTTTCCAACAGCACTGTCTGTGGCCCTCCAAATATCCATCAGCCTGGTATGAAGCCCTAGGTTGCTATTACAAAGGAAAATTTGGATTCAGCAGTAATTTTTATGGATGTAGAGCAATGAAAGTCTGTTCAAAGAATCAGATATAGAGAAAAAGATCAAGATGCATCATCTGTTCCTCTTCCCAGTGATAACCCTTTTGTTTTCCCTGCCCTGTGGCCCTCTACAAGAGGAGGCAGAACAGACCCTCTTGCCTAAAACAGCTGCCTAAACCACCATGCACAAGGCTTATCAGAGTCGGGATCAGTGCAAGCCCAAATTATTGCACACTGAAAAATATTTAACATTTTATTGTAGGGAGAGGGGTCAGCCTCCCATTGCTTGATGAACCCTCAAGTACATCCTGCCAGCAGCTGTAGAACTAATTACAGCCCCACGCCTACCCCACGGGACCTCATTCCTTTTCCCAGAAATGGGGGAGAGGTCCCTGCTCATACCAGTCTTCCCATGTAGGAATTGGGCTTGGTTTGTTTTTATGTTCTACATATAAACAAAGAGCTAAGACCTGAGAGTCCATCTGAAAAAAATAAATTGGAAGTAGTCAATGTGCATAAACTTCATAAAATTTCAGTAAAAGTTTGTTCTGCCTCTTTGTTAGCCTCTTTCCAGTTTTGTTTTTAATGGATTTTCTCCCAGTTTTAAAATTACATTGTCTAGGACAAAATGAAGGAGAAGAGAGCCCCACTTACACGGGTTTAAGTGGTGCCTCAGGAGCATGTTACTTATCACATGCTGGAGACATGTGCAAGAGGGAAAAATGAGCTCTGGATAAAAAAGTTTTGAGGCTAGGGGAGGAATCTGTGAACCCTTTCTGTGGGATCTGAAACAGATAGCTTAGGAAACCAGCAAGTGATGTGAGTAAGGTTCCTTCAGAGGTCCTCACCTTGACAGAGATGTGGCATGTTTCCACAGAATGATAATTGCTGTCCTTTCCAGCCCCAGGGACCTCTCGGGGCCTCTAAGTGCTGTCTCCTGGCTCTATGCCACGCATGAGCACACATTTCTCAGTTCACATACTCTCCACTGCAAAGTTTCCACCACTCTGCCATGCAAACACCTAAAAAGCAGGCTCCATGTGCAGGGAACCGCTGGATCAACATGAGGGATGAGAGAAAATGCAGTGCCCAGATGTGCAAGTACCCTAATTCCTGTGCTATGGCTCACTGACTGCTCCAGGGCCTCAGCTCAAGGGGCTGATCCTGCTGCCCTCAAGGGCAAGCAGAGGCACTAATGGGGATTGCAGGATGGCAAACAAAATACAGCCTCCATCAAAAACTAACAACTGTCCTTCCTGAGAACGAGGCAAGGGCTGCTCCCCTTCTTAGATACCATTTGTGGGTGGCAATCAGGGACCGTGGGTCCTCCCACTGGGACCAGCGCCAGGTGAGGTGGTGCTCCAGGAAGGACTCTCTCCTGCAGACCACTGAGTTCAACACAGTCATTGCCTCCTCATCACCACCCCCAAAGAGCTGACCATGCAGCCTGAAGGGCAAAAAGGGTCCTTAAGGGCAGAGGGGATCTTCTCTGAGCCCTAGTGTGCATCCATGTCTGATTGGAGAGCAGGAACCAGTGATCCCACCACCCAGTAAGGTCCCGGCATTGCTGCTTCCTTCCCTGCTGTGCTCAGTGCAAAGATTAGAGCTCCTGGGATTCCAGGTGGGGGTCAGCAAAGTGCTGTTGGATACAACCACTCTTCAATACCATCACCCTCAAAAACATGGGCACATTGCCTCAGCACGCAGGGTTTTGTTTGTATGAGGTGACTGACTCTGGGCCCACCGCACAGCAGGAATTTTTAATGTTATTGTTCTGCCTCAAAAGCGTGAGATTAAATTTCTGCGCCTCTGTTTTTCTAAATGTTCATTTCTAAATGTTCAACCATGCTCAGAGAGCCTTTCCCTTATGCATTATGCACCTTTGCAGCCTGCAGGGGCTGGAGCAGAGCTTTGCCAAGCATGTGCTCTAGGAACTGGAAATTGTTTACCATTGGCCATAATGGTTATTTCACACCCACACCAGCAGCTCAGACAGAAGCTATTGATAAAATATTCCTTACACACTACAGAGAGCTTTCTTTGCTGGCCCAGCTGTGAGAACATTTGCAAATGTTATATATCATATGCCTATTAGAAATGAGTACATTCACTAAATTTTCAGAGAGGTGGCTTAACAAAGTGAATGTCACATGGAGAAATGCCAGTGTGACGAAATTACTGCACCCTTTCTTAAGATTTTGAGCACATCGGGTTTAAAGCACAGACACTGTTCATCCAAGCATATGAAGGTGATGAAATCCTGTTCACATCACACACTCCAGGAACCTAAGGCCAGGATGCCATTGGATCACCCGGCAGCATCTGAGCCTTGCATTTTCTCCTGCTCTCAGTGTGAGCCCAGTCCCCTGAGTTTGTCGGGCTTCAAGGCAAAAATAATCAACCATTTTCTTCTTTAGTTGTTCCAGTGGCTGATGGCACTAACCATGATAAGTGTGCAGCTTAATTCTGGCTTGTGTCTGTCTGCTGTCAGCTACAGGTCCTTGCTCTGCCCTCCCTGTGAGGTACTCAGAGATGTCTCTCCAGGGAGATGCTGCAGGGATAATAAGGTCACCTCACCATTTCCTTTCTGTGAAGAAAACAGAGCTCTCTGAGCCTCATGGTTCAAAGCATCTTCTCCAGTCTTTAAGCCACTCCTGTGCCTTCTTTCTCCAGGGACCAATGGCCTAAGCTGACTCTGCAGGGCAGTGGAAAGAGAACTGTGGTTTTTACCCTACAGCCAGATCCAGCCCTCCTGTGCTGCAGGGAGGTGTCTGTCACCATCCCCATGTCCCCAAGCAAGACCACAGCATCTCCAGGAGGTGATGACTCTTTTGGCATCAGTGACCTCTGCTTCTCTCTGAATCCAGAATGAGGTGCTCCAGCATTCACTGTGTGAGCAGGCCTGACTTGACAAGCAACCCAGGGCACTGTTATTATCTTAACTACTTCTTGTCTAGTCCCACATTCCTTTCTCAAGGTAAAAAAGTTGCTTTGAATGTCACAAACCAGATGGATTAAGGCATTGGGGTTACAGCTTTAAAATCATGTACAGAAGAGATTCCCATGCCATTTGCTTCTCCCCTCTATCCCCCCTTGCCACTGCCATTCATCAGCTCTCTTTCCCTCACAGGCTCAGCTGTTTCCTGCAAGAAGAGAATAAAAGAGAAGTGATGGAGGGCTGGGTGAGAAATCCTTGGGGTGCACATCATCCACCTGTGTGGTAGATCTCCTGACACCCAGCTACTGCAGCTACTATAGAACATAAAATCTTAAAAACAGTAGTTGTCTCAGAGCCCCTAATTCCTTTGGATCTGTGTAGCAAGATAGGAGGTAGGTGATGGCTGGTCAGTAATGCCTTTGGAATCAGCTCTCCACGATGGGTGTCCTCCTCTCATCCATCCACCATGGATGTCCATTCCTCCATCCAGCCCCCCACGACAGGTGTCCGTGATGGAGAAGGACATGTACACACAGCAGTAGCACAGACACACCTGGGGCACCACGTAGTCACACTCAGCCCATGTTCCAGGGGCTGGTGGGCTGATGTGACCACGGCCACCTCCTCCTGCACCTCCTCTCCTGCCATGCTGCTTCGTGCTCACAGGCACGCTCTGTTGGGGGTGGAGAGAGAGTGTCCTTTCAGCCCTTTGGCTTCAAAGTGCAGGGATGTTTTTCTGCAAGGCTACCACAGGGATTTTTAAACAGGCTTCCCATTCATACCGAGGTCAATTAACTCAGGCACCTTCAGTGGTATTTCAGAAACCCCCAGATACTGGAGGGCTTTGAAACGCTGCCTGCAATCACAGAGCTGGGCTCTGTGATCACCTGGACCCACATAGCAGCACTGAACACCAACCAGCCCCGGGTTTTGACAAACGCTCATTTACCTCTACTCTGCATACACCACCACCCCACAAGAAAAAAGGGTTGGTGTAATTAAGGTCACATAATCTGGTGGCTGCTGTATTATCCATGTCCAGAAGCTCCAGGCTGTTTTCTTCTCACAGTCATGGTGAAGAAAGAGCAACACTGTGCATGAGGGCAGTGGTGTCTGCAGGACACAAGGAGACACTGTAATGTTAAACCTATTTTTTCCTCACAGCCCAACCCCATTCCTCTGTCCTTTGAAACATCCTTGCTCTGAGTGCCAAAGAGATAGCATAAAAAAAAAACTGTCTTGAATCTCACAGAAAAGGCCAAACCTCCCATGCCCTCTGTACAATTTACATAGGGGTGAGGGGAGAAGAAACCCAAACCATCACTTGACTTGGCAGGTCTGTTCCTGGGAACCCTGAAGGATGCTTGACCTTCTCCAGACAAGCATGGCAGTCGCCCTGCGCTTCCAGAGAAAGCTTCTGCAGTTCTGGGAAATTCCGGGAGGGATTCAGAGCAGGCACTGAGCTCTCTCAACCAGGAAATAGGAGGACAGTCTGCAAAGCAGTTCACTCCAGAGAAGCCTGGATGGGGAGAAAAGAAACGAGGCGCTTTTTCCACACTAAGATTAAACCTGGCTATGGGTGTTTGTGCACAATAACTTTTTTTGGCATTGCCCTTGGTTGAGTTTTGTCAGGAAAAGAAGGAAGAACAGCTGAAACAGCAACACTTCCCTCTCTGAGAAGATGAACAGAGGGTCCTCATCACAGAGAAGAGCTGCATTTCCTCTTGCAGTGCTGAGCCCTTGGAAAATGCTCCCTATGTGGATTTGGTACCAGACATCAGGATGCTGAATGAAGGGGATATTCAGAGCAACCTCAGATGGGACACATGATGCTGATGATAAATCCATCCCCTGATGCTGGACAGATATGGGTGTCCACAACTAAAATAAACAAATGGTCCAGGCAAGCTGACAAGCTTGCTTAGATTCTGCTTGGGATGAATTGCAGTGCCCTTTGATCCCGTGATGTTTCTGGCGCCTGTGTTGCTGTCTAGCAGCAGGGTATATTTTTCCACCCCCAGGAGCAAGTGGATGCAGCTGCCTATAGCTGATTTATAGTAGGAAGTGATTAACAGGAAATCAAAGCTTCTCACACAGTAAAAATTGCTTGTCTTTTCACCTCCACCATCAGTGCAACAATTAGAGCTCTGGGGACTTTGGCTGGGAAGATCAGAAAAATGTTTTGTGCTCAGTATAAATGACTTTCTGCCATGACTCACAAAGGATGCTCACAGCAGGCTGCACCTGCCTGTACGTCCTGGGCATTGGCAGCATTTGCATTCGGTCCCATCCCAGGGATTTGAAATTCACATTCCTGTGCTCTCTGCAGCAATGCAGAGATTTGGTCCTGGATTTGGATTTGCTCTATTGATCTTGTAATTGTCTAGGATTTGGGTCTCCTGCACAATTTGTAGCTCAGAATAGGTTTGAGTGCTGTGGAGGGATTGCCCCTGGCCAAAAACCCCATGGGTTATGCCATGCAAAATGTCATCTTTTATCAAATGTCTGAAGAATGTAGCATAATAAGGGCTACATTCAAGAATTCTAGAGCCTGCCAAAGCATGCTTATCACTAACAATGGCTCTGGATTACCAGACATGTGATTTAGGAGTTGGTTACTGCTTGCAGTTTCTGATAACTGCTCCCATCAGTTTCAGAAGCCAATGAAGCACTTGTTTATTACTGCAAAAAACTTCAGACCTCATGGGACATCCGGCAAATATCTCTGTGCTTCTAAGAGAAGATTTGACTCTGGCTGAATCCCCTGTAAGTGCAAGGCTGAGTCAAAGGAGGAGGATTTGCCATCAGCATAATCAGAAACATGGTGAAAGGGAAGGATGGGATTAAGACTTGGCTGCTAGCAAGCATATGTCACTTCAATTAACTGTGTGGAAATTTCTGTGTTCAAGATAGTGATAAAAATCAAACAAAGAAGTGTGAAAATGCAGCTCTGGAGCTCTGGCTAGTTAAACATAGAGGTGTGTGTATACAAACACACAAATGCATGCTGATCTTTTTTAGTGTTTAATAGTACAAATAAAGGTCTTAGTCTTACCAAGTGAACGTCAGGGCCATCAGTCAAAATATCAGAAAAGACAGCTATAGCTCCCCAGCTCCTCCTTACCTCCCCAAATCAAGCTCCCGGGGTGACTTTTCAGCCAGTGTGACATCTCCACAGGCAGCAATTCTCCTTGTTAACCTGTGACCTTATACAGCTCACATCTGCACAGCATCCCCCGTGCACAGCAGCAGGGTAGCAGAACTACTTCTCTCAGATCTTCTTGGGTTTTCCCTTCTGGTTTTGTTCCCAAGGCACAGGCTGCATCTTAAGAGGGTGCCTACACCTGAGGAGAAGCTCTGTTTTTGGGTGGAAAACTGCCTTCTAGGTAGAGTGCTGGAGCCTGGACTAGTTTGTGTCCACAGAAGACAAGGTTTTGAAGGAGCTGGGAGAAGGCAATGCTGTCTTACCAAGAAGAGAAAGGCAAGGTAGAGAACAAGTGTGTCACACCTGTGTCACACCAGCAAATGCACCCCTACAGGAATGGGACCCCACACAGGATCTTCAGGGTAAGGGGTGTTTATAACCACATCCCTGGCAAGGTCTTGACACCACTGAAATGTAGGAACTTCTCCAGTGGGTGAAGCTGCACCACTGGCTACTTGTTGCAGACCAAGCTTCAGGCAAATTCAAGACAACAGGAGCTAGAGCAAGACCACAGCAGCCTCAGAGCAGCAAACCAGGGACAGTACCACCAGTTGCATGGGCAGACTGGAACATGTATTGGATGTAGAATCATGGAATGGTTTGGGTTGGAAGAAAGCTTAAAGACCACCTGGTTCAAACCCCCTGCCAGGGGAAGGGACATCTTCCACTAGGCCATGCTGCTCTGAGCCCCCATCTGGCCTGGCCTGCAACATTTCCAGGGACAGAGCATCCACAACTACTCTGGGCTACAAATGATCCATTGCCATTGCTGAAGACCCCAAAAGGCATTCTGTAGATTTTGGGAGGGAACCCTATAGTAAAAGCACAGGGGAACAGGGCTGGTTTATTTGGTCTTTCTGCAGCAAAGGCAGGATCTGTCCCTACCTGAAGGAAACAGCAGCTGTGGGAAGCACCAAGAAGAACAGCGTGATCCATCTTTACTCTAAGCGCCTCATGGTTTGCTGTAATCAAAGCAGTAGGTCACTCTCTCTTTTATATTTTGCAAGCCACTTTCTTTGTAATGGATATCTGGTCTGGGGAAACTTTTTTGTAATCATGGCAATAAGTTACTTTTATTGGCAGCAGTAGGAAAGATTCAAAACTCAACAAAACAGGATTATTTCTCCAGCACAATAGTAATAGGGATTTGAGAAATCTTGCCCCTGTGCTTTATCTTTCATCAACATGAGACCAGAGGTCTTTCAGCCAGGGATAATTCCAGAAGTGAAAATTGCAGCAGAAATCCTTTTTCATGTCTTGCAAGAATTGCCCGTGAAAAGGTCTTTCTTCCCTGATCTGTCCCCCTCCCACTGACAACATTGTTTTTCAAAACATACATGTGTTTATTTGATCTTCCTTTATTTTAACTGGAGGTTTGATTTCTTTCCTGATTGGGTGGGATGCATTTAATTAAAAAAAAAGAAAACGCAAGCTCACCAACATCACTCATCCTCGTGATCTTGTAAACAGTGCTGCAGTGGTAGGTAGATACAGGCATCCAGTTTTCCCTCTCTGTGTCTGTTGAAGCCAAAGAAGTGGGAGGGTAATCATGTCCTTAGGGTGGGAAAAATACATGGATTCATTTTATAGACCAACACATATTTCTCCTCTGAAATTTATGGCAACATTGCCAGCATGAGGCTGGGATGGGATAGGAAATGAACAATTAGCTGCTCTTCCAGGAGTCTTCTGTCCTTCTGATCAACAGATCTGGGTCCCTTTAGCCTCTTCAGCATAGCTTCAAAATTAAAGAGAACAGAACAACTACAAATCATAGCCCTGAGACTCCATCCAGTTCTCACAGGCACAGGCAAGTGTGTGTATTTACTGAGCTCCAATTCAAGTGTTCTACTTGTATTTTACAGCTCTTTTCCATGCCTGTCCTGAAGCAGACAGGCAGACAGTGCTTGTTAGCTTAGCCTAGGAAGACCTCTCTAAAACCTTCTGAAGACACAAGAGGTAGGATGTCATCTGAGATTAAGTGAATCTGAATTTTGGTGTCTAAAATCTTGTTATTGCATCTTAAATATTAAAAAAACTGGATTTTTTTAATAGGCTGACCCATATTAAAATATAAGGTAACATTGCCAAGTGAGGCAAGGATGAGGACAGCAAATCAGCAATCAGGATCTCCAAGTGGTGAAAGAGCATTGAGACAGACACCAAGAATTGTGTCCCTCTCTGTGGCAAGGGGGTTGGAACTGGAGGGTCTTTAAGGTCTCTTCCAACCCAAACCGTTCTATGATTCCATAATCAAAATCAATTGAGGAGAGGACACCTAAGAGCAACTGGAGACTGTTAAGCCAAGAAGATTTTGTCTACTCCTCTGGGAGGTTTTAACTCACATTGAAAAACAAAACTTCCAACATTTGGAAGGTTGTGAGACCTTGTATTCCAGCCATAAATTTTTCCTCTGTACCTAAGAGACATGACTCTTGAAGAGGTTAAGTTCTTGGTAAGTAAAGTTCTTAGCAAGCAATCTTTTCCCACTGAGTTGGCCTCTTCAAGTTTCTATTTGTGCTGCTAATGAGGTTCCCACAGTCTCCAGGAAGCTGGTCTGAATTCTAATTAAACAAGACTTGAGGAACTCTTCTGCCAAAGTAAGCGTTGGGTCTGCCCACCCCATTGACAGAGGAGTCTTGAAGGCTGGATACACGGAGCCTGGAAATGTAAATCACATATTGACATGGGGAGTTAAACTCTCCAGTGAGGGTGCTCTCTACAGCTGCAGCATTTATTAAACCTTTGCCATCATCCAAAAACAACACTCACAACTTGAACAGTCCCCAAGGCTAGACAGTCTTCCAGGATTCTTCTGGCCATGTTCTGATCAGGAGATCTGGGCTCCTCTGACCTCTTGAACATGGTCCCAGGCCATAAGAAACAGGACCTTAGACAATATGGCTCTGGGACTCCATCCAGTCCTTCACATAAAATGTGCAGGAATATACATTTACTGGTGTTAGAATATGCTCATGGAGATGCAGTATTCCAGAAACAACCATGGCACAGACATCAGGACTACAAATGCCAGCTTAACTGGAGCAACATGTCTCCATGGGCTTCCCAATTTTTTGGAATATTTACTATATATATTTTCCTATTATCCAAACCATTTTAATTGGTGAGCTCCAAAAGGCTTTCATTCACTCCAAACGGAAATGCCAAGCCATCCATTCAATGGAAATCACAACTCTGTCCTCCCCATGAGTGTCGCTGTAAGAAAAGGGGCTGACTGAAAAACCCTAAACTGGCTTCTCTTCCACTCCCATAAAAAACAGTTTTTCATGGTGTTCTATGCCAGGTCCTGTGATGAGGGGGCAGCAAAGAGAGAGTGGGATAACTCTCCAAGGAGATATGTAGCAGAGACAAGATTAGTGTCTGTTCATCCCAGGCCAATACAAACCATCCAGTCTGGGAGCACTCAGGCATGTGACAGTGTCTGCAGGCTCTGACCAGACAATGAAGTTTTTCCAGCCAGTGCTGTCATAAAATCCCATAGTCCCCAGCCTCTCTGTCCAGACTGAGGAGAAGCAATCCTCACACAGCCTGTGTAACACAAAGAAAACAGCCTGTGCATCTGTTTTAAAGGGACAGGTTATTACTCAGGCCAACCAAGCCCAGTGATGGAGGAAAATGTGTCCAGTTTCCTAATGGTAACCCTCTGTGGAGGCGACCACTTGGCCATGCCCATATTATGTGGCTGGAAGCTCCTTCGCCCCAGCTAGGGTTGACATAGGGGTGAACAGAGGAGAAAGCTCATGGTACCTCTTTCCTACACGAAGCTCAGGAAGTCTGTGCCAGGCTCAGGCCTCCAGTGAAGGTAAATCCTCTGAGCTGGTGACTTCCAAATGTTTGTGGTTCCAAACCCCATACTGTACAGATCTGGTCAGAGGGAAGAGGACACTGGAGCATCTCTGGCTTGCAAACCTGGGCACCAGGACATGTGAGGAAGAAGTGGCTGGTGCACACGCTGAGGTCTCATTCCAACACAGAAGGAAACTTTTATAAACACTTAAGTTCAAAGACTCCCTGCCAGGCATGAACAGGGAGGCTGAGCCATCCCTCACAGTCAGTACTGACTTCACCTTCAAACTGAGTTTTTATGGCTGTAAATTTGGCTAGGCCAGTGTGTGCAATAACTTGGAACAATACTTCCCAAAGAAGGGGGTCCCAGATGGCCTGTGCTTGTGTAGGACTGTGTGAGCTGATTGCAGAGCAGGTCCTACAGGATCAAACCATTAAGGGCCATATATGTGGCAGTAAAACTGTGGAAAGGCTCCTCTTGCCAGGAAAACGTTTAAAGGCTTTTTGTTGATAAAGCAGTTTTATCATGGGAGCTGAGCGCCTTAGAGGAAATATTAGCAGTATGTGTGGTCAGATAAGCAGGAAGGCGTGAGTAGGGGCTGCTGCACTGCACAGCCCACTGCTTGCTCCAGCTGCACATCAAAAAACCTACATGGAGAGGGACCAGGGAGAGAAATCTAAGGAGCTGGTAGCAAATGTTAGAAGACTCAGCTCTGGAAAAGTCCTGCCTGATAACTGGGGAGCCAAGAGACACAGCACTGAGCATGGAGAAGGGCAGGCTGTTCAACCCAGTTGCTCCACAGCCTCCATCATCCCAATCCAGGACCTGCTGGCATCAGTGGATGGACTCCCATCGATTTGGCCGGGGCTTGAATTGGGCCCTTTGGGAACCAGGACAAAAGATGAAGTGTCCGACTTTAACTGATGGCCCATCCATCACCGCTGCCCAAACTCCTCTTGACAAGTAGAGGGAAAAACCCACAAATTAAGTGACCATCGCCTGCCTTCTCTTTTCTTGCCGATTGTAAAGGAGAACTTTTGACCTTTCTGCCTCATACATCACAGCTTGGCAGGAGCTGGTCGCTCACCCCGGCTGAACTGTGCCATGCATGTAGCCCCATACAAGAGGTGCCTTTCACGTGCTAAATGATCCTTTCCCTGCTCCTCCTTTGCTCTACTACAACAATATAGAGAGGGACAATGGCACAGCTCCATGGCAGAAGGAGGAGGCTCTCATTAGGAGCCTCTTGTTAGGGTTGAAAGACTGGCTGGATCATCCTGTTCTTTTTCTGCTTGGGACTGATTTCCGGAAGAGTCTGGTGGGAAGCATAAGTCTTATCCTGAAGGCTTTTTACCCTCCAAGCAAGCTCACCAGCAACAAACTCACAGAGCATGGTCAGGATGCTGTCAGTGGGACTGAGGGATTGCACAAGGAGTCAGCAGTGTCCTGAGGACAGGATGGGAATATGGAGAGCTCTCCCAGGACTTGAGGCAGGCTTTGAAACCCTTAAGCTTGCCCTGCATTAGTGGGGTCAATTGCATCCCAGGCAGTGTGGCTGGGATAGGCCCCCTGCAAAGCCCCACAGAGGCACAAAAGATGGTAATGCCTGTGAAACGTTGTTTGGGCTGCAGAGACACTGAGTGCCTTTGGGATGTGTACATGGAAGCACAGCTCCCTGGGGAAAAAGTGAGCTCTTCCTCCAGAAGTGTCCATGTCTAAGAGAACATGCCTCTGCCATTAACTGAAGGAGGCAGCGTGGTGGCTTTGAAAGCCTCTGAAACAGATATGATGGCACAGGAAGCTGGTAATTACCAGGGAAAGTGAAAATATGCAGCCATATGACTGCAAAATTGGGATTTTCCTGTAAAATCTTTCCTACAGCTCTACACCAACGTACTGGCCAAAGGCAGGACTTCTTGTACCAGGCACACCCTCCATTGCCCCACCAAGAGCAGATGTTGTGCAGAGGCTGCCAGTCACGTGCAGTTATCACTCAGAGAAAGCCTTGCCTAGTTTGAATTCAGGGATGTGCTGCTGGAGGAAATAAAAAGCATTACAAATCCCACAGATTTAACACAACAATGTATTTGCTGCTGTACATCATCACGGTGTCTTGGTGTGGGCCAGAGGCTGTGTCACAGACCAGGAGACAAACCTGAGAGAAGAAAACGCTGCAGGTGATGCTGAAAAGGCATTTTTAAGCTTTGCCACAGAGTGCATGTTGCAGTCCACATTCCCACCTTGGAATCTGGAGCTCCTGACAACTCCTTGCTCTCAAAAAGGTCGCAGTCAATCGTCTCTCAGTGACAGAAAAAATAACCCACCACCAAAGTCTGGATGTAAGCAGAAATTTGGGGCCATTTTTTCTCGACAGTTTTCCCAACTGGGTGGCACTGGGTTATATTGCAAATGTGGGGTTTCTGCTCCCCAAGTGAAAACCTCTGCCAGATTTGTTCATGCATTTATTTAGTGTTTTGGGGCAAGTCCCACTGTCAGTGCCCATTTCCTCACGTTTTCCAGGGGACAGCATCCTTGCCATGCCCTGAGAACATTTGGAAGGCATTTCATCCCTGCTACAAGGGTAGTGATAATAGTGCATAAGATGTGAAGATCTCAGGTCATCTCCAAACTGCTCTTCACCCCTTGAGCCAGGTTTTTATGGTGGCAACTGGAAGCAAATGTTGCTTAAAAGACAGTGTTTATCACACTACAGACCAATGAAACAGTGCTAAAAATGAATCCACTTGATGGCCCTTTCCTTAAAATCATTCTGTATTGTGTCTCGGCTTGCTCTGTACCTGTGAATTTGGGAACCAAACCTGAAAACCCAAAGAAGGCAAAATAATGGAAACTGAAAAGCATAGCTCAATATTTTTAAAATCCTGAACTTTTATAACAGTTTATGAGCTAATTGGGGCTTCAATCATGACGTTGCACACAGAGAGAATGATCAGATCAGCACTCATGACCTTCCCTACAGGTGCAGAGAGTTGTTTCCATGCTCTATAAAACTGTTTAGGTTGGAAAAGTCCTTTAAGATCGTTGAGTCCAACCATTCCCCCCGGCACTGCCAAGCCCACCACTAAAATATGCCAAGTCCCACAACCACACATCTTTTAAATCCCTCCAGGGATGATGACTCCACCACTGCCCTGGACAGTCCGTGCCAGTGCTTGACAACCCTTTTCACGAAGAAATTTTTTGTAATATCCGATCTAAACTTTCATGCTCTGTGCTTTTCCAAAACAAGCATTTCCAGCATCAGTTTGGGCTAAAGGCAGTGAGGAAAGGAAAAGCACCACTGAGCATGGTGAGGAAATTCAAGATTGTGGGGTAGACACCCATCCTTAATCTGGGAGTGACTCACACAGCACAAGCTGGTGTCTGTGCAGTGCTTTTTGCAGGCACATCCACTGAAGCTAACAGAGAAGATAATAAACAAAGAAATCCCAAATCCATTTGCTGACAAAGAGATATTAAAACCATTTTGGTCTCAGTCATACATTAAATTAATGGAACACTTGCACCAGGCATCTCGACTGGTCAGTGTCAAATTCTTAGTTAATGGCTGTAGGGAAGAGTATCAGAAATTATTAAGAAAAGTGGTAAGAAAACAAATTGCCTGTAATGACGCTTTGGTTAAACAGAACCTGGGGACACATTTCCTTCCTGGAAGAGCAGACCAGAACAGGCTGACAAACCCCCTCATTTCCAAGATGTTCCAAACCCCCGGAGAGACCCAGCTCGTTGTTTGACAGCTCAGGTGATGGTGGGTTTGAAGGTGTGACCCTGTGGGATCACAGCTTCCAGGCTGAAGATAGAAGAGCCAAGCTTATAGCTGAACAGCAAAGTTTGTGTAAGCATTCAATGCCCTCTTCAGAGGGGCCATGTCATCCTTCTGTTTGATAAACGTGGAGTGTTACTCTCCAAATGAAACCTTTTTCAAATCCAGGGCTGCTGGGCTGAGCTCATACCGATCACTCTCTAGCAGAAGTATGAGCAGTTTACATGGATCCAGAAGGGGCAAATTCCTGGTCTACGACAGATCTGTGTCCTGAAAACTGATACAGTCCTGAATAAAGAAAAGGAAAAGCAGAAAAAAAGGTTTGGTGAAAGATGAAGGCATCTGAAAAAGCTGAGGGCTTGAGGCAAGCAGGAGAATAATGTTTGTCACTGTAGGCAGAAAATTGTAGAATGGTAGAGTGGTTTAGGTTGGTCCTTAAAAATCGTCTTGTTCTACCACCTGCCAAGGCCAGGGACACCTTCCACTGCCCCAGGGTGCTCCAAGCTGTCCAACCTGTCCTGGAACACTTCCAGGGATGGGGCAGCCACAGCTTCTTCGGGCAACCTGTGCCAGGGCCTCCCCACCCTCACAGCCAAGAATTTCCTCCTTAAAGACAACACTGAGCAAAGAAACGGCTGATGCCATCCCCAGAGATTCATGTAAGCAACTGCTTCCATCACCTTCTAGTGAGGGACATGGGGCTGAGAAAGAAAATCAAACAGTGGTGACACCAGTGCTGGTGTGCAGGGACAGCAGAGCTATTTCCACTGCAGGGAGTTTGGCCCTCGGTTCTTACAAGGGGGAAAGAATCATTGTTTTTATGGGCTCAGAAAGACGCATAAAAATTTTCACGAGCCTAAAAAGGAATTGTTCAAGAAGCTTTGTGTGTGTCTCTGGACATGTCATTTCTGCAAGGAAACACAAATAATAAAAAAGACCCTGCATTGCTGCATTCAGGTCCCTCTTTTGGAGCAGCCAGGGGTTAGGTGTTACCAGCAGCTCCCCACCAGCATCAAGAGAAGCAGCTCCCAACATTGATTTTTGAAAGCCTGGAAGGTATTTGATACCTTGTCCAACGCTCTCCCCCTGGCCCCCACGCTCCTTGAAAGAGAAACATCTGTTCCCCTGGGACTTTCACTCCATGTCATATGGCCACCACTAAGTGCCTGTCCCCAGGCACAGCGAGGGTCCTGCTGCTGATAAAAAGGAGGAGGGGGCTGGGAGCCCAGCTGGGGGCAGAGAGCCCTCCTGACCACAGGGAACAGAGATGAAAGGAGTGTGTATTTTCCCAGGTGATTCCAATAGCATCTCAAAGTCCCGGCTTTCTCACTCTGGCTTTAGCCCCAAAACAAACAAACTGGTGCCAATTTGAATAAGCCGAGGCCTGACTGATTTGAGCCTCTTGTTGTGTTTTCACAGTCAGCAACTGACTGGAATTCAAAGGGGAAGCAAAAAGAAAATAATAAGAGCAGAATGATAAGATTCCCCAACCCTTTCTGGTTAAAATCCCAGCCAGGCTTTGCAAAAAATGGGCCCAGAGAAGCCAGGGTTGTTCCAGCACAAGAATATCAAAGCTAAAAATGAGGGGAGCTGTCCCAGCAGGGGTCAGTGAGATAGCAGCTTGCTTTCTCTTAACTCCTGCTGCACCAGATAAGGGCTCATTTTTGGGACATGGGGCTGGAGCATCATCCATCAGCCCACCAAAGCCAACAGCACTGCTTCCAGGGCTCTAGGACAAGCCTCAAATGCCTCAGGTCAGGTGGGTCTTCCCACCAGAGCACACTGGATCTGTGTTGGTAATTCTTCTGATCACTCAGCAGGTGCTGGGTGTTTTCAGGATTGCAGATACTGATAGAAAAAGTGGGGCACAGGGAAACATGTTCTGCCATTCCCAGCTGAAGGTAGAGATCATGTTGGGGTGTGATTGCTCCAGGAATCATAGAACCACAGAGTCACTGAGGTTGGAAAAGACCCCTAAGATCATTGAGTCCAACCATCATCTGGCATCACCACTAAACCATGTCCACATGTGCCACATCCACACATTTTTTTTAATGTTTCCAGGTATGATGGTTCCACCACTTCCCTGGGCAGCCTCTTGCAATGCCTGATCACCCGTTCAGTGAAGAAAGGAGATGCTCCCCACACAGTCCCAGTCTTTTCCCATTTCACGTACAATGGAATCCAGCAGTGTCCCCATCCTGCTGCACAGCTTGGACTTGAAGTGTTTCTGTTTCAGACCCAAGGAAAGGATCACGGGCTCAGAAACTTCCCTTCCACTCCCCCGTCGTGCTGTTACAGGATCTGAGCAAAAAAAAAAAAAAAAAGGGATTCTCTAGCAAATGTTTCTTCTATCACAACCTTCAGGAATAGGAGCAAAGCGGGATAGCGGGATTAAGCATCCACCGGGTCATGCATCCCAGGCAGGGTCGCTGGGTTCTGGGGGGCAGCAGTGCCCTGACACCCCCCAGGTGTCTGCCAGAGAGGAGAGGAGACCTCTGAGGCCACCAGAGACAGACAGGGAAGGGACAAGGAGCTGCAGAGCAGAGAGACAAGCTGTCAGGCAGTTAACAAGGAGGTGAAGACTTGATGAACAACAAGCAAAAGGCTCGGTCCCCGCGCTGATCGGAAATGCCTGGCAGGCAGCAGGGGAAGGGTGTTGGAGCAGGGACAGGCTGGCAAGACGAGGACATAATTAACAGGGTATCAGTTCCCCTAATAAGAGCATGCTGGGCGAGCAGCACGTTGGCTCCTTGCTGACCGGCATAAGCTTCGTGGGCTCTTTGAAGTCGGCTCCTGCCGAGGCTGGGACACACACAAAGGCACCCACCGTGTTGGCTGCGGGGCCGGGGGGATTACCAGGAGCTGTGATTGGTCCCTGGAAAGCCCTGAGCGTGTTTTGGCTGATGCCAGCCACTCTGATGGAGTGTAAAGAAGGGGACCCTCTGGGCAAATGCGGTCTTACCGTCCCACCTGCCCTGGCTGCAAAGGGAATCAGCCTCAGCTGAGACTGGGAATTCTGCTCGTGTCCTTGCCAGGCGCTGTCTTTCCTCATCAGATCCAGTTTTGTCAGGGAGAGGGATTCAGTGCGTATCTTAAATCTCTGAATCCTGGAGTTACAGGAATTGTTAAGAGAAGTATATTGTCGGAAAGAAAATCAGAAAACCTAAACTAAATCTATCTCGGAAGTCTAAAACCAAAGGGGAGTGAAAGGGTTCCATATTAATCAAATCTGATGCCACTCTTAAGCTCACCTTTGCTTTTCTGGGATGCTGCAGGGCTGCGATCCCACCTCAGGACTGGCACTGCAGGCGTCCACATGGCCATGCAGCCTCTCATTATTCCCACCGTGGCTGCATCCAGCTCCACTGACTGCGAATTCAAATCTTGCAGCCGTATGAACCCTTTGCAGGCATGTCTGAGAATCCCCCAGTTCTGCTATAGGTAGGAAAGAGAGAAGGGCATTAAACCTGTGCTCTCACAGGCGGGGCTGCTTCAGCTGAGTCCCCATCCTCTGCTCGCTGCAGAGTCCCTGGGAATGGACGTGGTTTAGGGGGAAAGCCTCATCTAGTAGGAAAAAAAAGAAAAAAAGAGAGGTTTTATCACCTGGATGATCTCTGCAATCCGCTAGAGTGACAAAGAAGAAGGCAGAAGTGAGCAGTTGGAAAGACGAAAGACGGTCTTTAAGAGAGTGTTAATATAGTTGTGAAACCACAGCCTAAGGGGACGTGTCCCTCCATCGCGATTCATTGCCCATCAGGAACAGGGACATTTCTCCCGCTCGGCGCTAGCCAAGGGAGGAGATTTCTGACGAGTCCTTGCGAGGCAGCCTGTCCCCAGACAGTGCCCCTGTCAGTCTGTGCAGAGGCAGTGGAGGACCAGGGACACATGCCACCCACAGCAGAGCAGCGTGTTTTGGATCACGCCCTATTAAAGGATCAGCAGTAAACCTCAGAAAACAATTAAAAAATGACAATGACAGATGAGTTCAGTCTACTGCGTCTGGAAACACTGTTTGCCCTTTCCAAGGCCAACCTCTGCCCTGGGGACCAGGACTCCAGTTTGAAACTTCCAGGGGGGAGCCCCCGCTCCTGCCAGTGGGATCCTGTTGTGCTCCCTTGTACGTTCTACAAACCCTGCTTGGGGCTGCAAGCCTGTGTTTGGGAAAAAGGCCTGGGCTTTCAGCACAGGGCAGACATACTTGCTTTGACTTTATTAAAAGGGAACACAAATATGTCTGCAAATGTAGCCATCTAGGAAAGGATCCACTTTTGTTTCCTAAAAATTAGCATCCTCCAGTCTAATAGCAAGCATTATTCTGCGTTTTGAGCCAGCCCAGATCTAATCATTGACAACAAAATAATTCATCTCCCTTGCTCTGCCCAGTAATTACTCCCAATATGTCATTTCAGTGTCAAACTTCCCAGAGTCATTACCCTCCCCAGCATCAGACTCCTCAGCGACGTGCAGGGTAGCCTGAGCCAGAGACTCCTGCCACAGTCAGCAAACGAGCATGTTTTACATTAGGCACATTAGGGGGAACAGCCTATTGCAAGGAATATTAAATTAAAGGAAAGCAGCAAGGAGAAGGATTCGACCCTGGTTATATGCAGAGGAACACAAGACCAGCCCTAGATTTACAGCATGTGGAGCACATTGTAATTTCCTTGGTCTATTTGTGCTCTCTAAATTTACAGACACACTTGTGTTAAATAACTCCAAGGACAGATGGCAAATTCACTCTTATGTTACCCTCTCTGCATCTCAGGACAGTCGTGTTATGCCATAAAGTCCTTTACCCCACACCTCTAAAAAGGGAAAACCTCTGTGGTCCAACACCAGAGCTCAAATGAGGAGCACAGCCTTGCTGAAGAAGTGTGTGTGTGTGTGTGTGTGTGTAGGTGTTACCTGACACTCCTGCCAGTGCAGCAGCCCAGGGCTGGGACGTTTCTTGCCTATGGCACAGCACCAGTTTTGCAAAATTTGTGCTCAGACCCCAATAAATCAGCAAACCTGTCCCATCTGCTCACCTGGGCAGACTCCAGCTGCACCACAGCCACTCACCTTCCCCAGGTATTCCCCCTCAATCCTTGAAGACCTTTCACAAGGAGGGACACATACTTTTTCCTCTGCTCCAGGCCTTTCCCACCTCCTGTCAGCCTATAGCAGCTGGGAAAAATATGGGATTCTCCATGAGGATTTACTAACACCAATACAAAATGCAAACCCATGTGTGGTTCTGCGTCAATGCTTTGCCACATAGGATGGCTCAGCCACCAGCAGTGAAATCTCTCATGGTTTGCGGGGCCAGACCCCTCACAAAGCAAGCCTAAAAAACCTGAACTCCTTGAAACACTAAGAAAAATGGGGAGAGAAGGATTTTCGGGGTGATGCAAAACTGAGACCATGGAAAGAGAGGAGATAGCTACAAGAACAACCTGGGTGAGAGGTACTGCTTACTGTGTGTGGTGTGTGAGTTTATAGGTGAAAACTTCCATGTGCTGTCCCTGGCATCCATGGTGCATATGAGCAGTTGGGAATAAAGTGGGTAGCACTTGGACCCTCCAAGAGCATGGTGAGGAGACGTGCCCTGTAGTAATCACACACTCTCAAGCATCCCCTGCCTGCAAAGTGAAATGAAGTCATGACAGCAGCTGAAATTTATTATTAATTATTATCAACAAATGTGATTTACTTGTGGGGAGTGAAACATGCCATTACAATCTCTCAGAGGAAGGGTGGTGGCTGAAGAAGGCACAGCAATACAGCAGCATCTGAGCAGGTGCCCATTCCCTCCATGCAGCCTCTCCCCAGCAGATGTTAACATTGCTGGTCCCATTGTGGCAGATATTATCTTTGTATGGACACTTTGTACCACATCTGTTTTAGAAACATAATCCAGGGTGTACCAGAGGCCACATAGCTCTCTGTTGAATCCAAGGCACAGAAGATGAGGTCTAGGAAAGCCCTGCACAAGCACTGTGAGTTGCATATTCATGGAGTAACAGGAGATCAGAATTACTCAGCTGGAGCTTGTCCGGAGCCGAGGTGGACCCAGGGTTGCAGCAGCCGGGTTGAAATAGTTAGGGAGCTATAGGCTCAGCAATGCTGGACAGGGTGTTTTGGCTCCTTGTGAAGATAGAGGTCAGAAGGAAACTTCAGATCCTCCTCCAGATCCAGATTTTTCTGCAACTTGAGCATGCTTAGATCTGAAGGTCTGGCTTGGCCTTTTCCCTGCTGCTAACAGCATTCCGTGTGAACTGTGCAGCGTGCCGGAGAGTGCTAATGCCTTGCAGACCTGGGTTGTGTCATTCCCCAGCGTTATTTATACAGAACTATTTAAAAACACAGGGTAAAACTTGTAGCAGTGTCTACGTGGAAGGTTCACTTTATTTAATTTTATCCACCTACAAGCTGCGTGCCTTAAACTGACACCCCACTTGGACACAGCTGGAGTCTTCAAGGCTGCTTCACAAAGGACAGAGAAAAGCCTCTCCAGCAGGTCATGTGTCAATCCTAACCTAGATACACATCCTGGGAAGAGAAAAATCACCTTCTGGCCGTGTGTCCTTCTGCCCCAGCCCCACAGCCAGCTCTGAGCAGTTGCTGCAGCTAAAGGCGCGACTGTATCTGGGTAGATGGGGTAGGATGAATCGTGTTGGTGTGACTAAAGGACCTGATCCCCCTTTTCACTAGTGGCTTAGGCGGCCCTAGCCAGGTTGTTAGAGCTGTCAGGGACCTAAAAATACCGATAATGATTTGCAGGCTGTTACAGTGAGAGATGCCAGGCTGTTACAGTAAGGGATGCCAGGCAGTTCAGCAGAATTTGGGCTCATTAGTCACATAACTGCCTGCTTGCTTTCAAAGAAGTTTCTTGCCCCGTTGTCCCAAACGTCTTGCACACAGCCTGCATACAGCTCCTGAGGCAGAGCGTTGGTCTAACTTCTCTGAGCAACTGGGAACACCATCCCCCAGTTCTGGACTCTGAACAGTACCATGATACCAAGAACAGGAGAGAAAGAACAAGCCCAACAAATGCCAATGAAGACCAGTGCAAACTGGATATTAAGAGAAATTTCTTTACCGAAAGGATGGTGAAGCACTGGAACAGCCTGTTCAGGAAATGGTGGAAAAACTTTTCCTGAAGTGTTCAAAAAACCTGTAGATGTGGTTCTTTGGGACATGGTTTAGTGGTGGACCTGGCAGCGTTGGGTTAATGGTTGGACTCAATGATCTTAAAGGTCTTTTCCAATCTTAATGATTCCATTATTCTCTTCTAAATCACATCTTCCCTTCTCTGTAGACATCTGAGGAACTTCAGGCCTGTCTGGACTCTGTCTCCTGGTCTGTCTTCTCTTCTTCATGTCTGCTCCAGCAGGAGTGCAGGAGATACACCTCACTCCACTTCGTGTCCTTCTAAGAAGAAGAAACTGGGCTAAATCCAAGCACATCATGGGGAAAGCTGACAAGAAGCTTTCATGAAGTTCCTCACCCTCTACAGGATGAACAGCAGTGTCATTGGCAGAAAAGAGCCAAAAGTGCAGTGGAGACAGCAAACCAGGTAACAGCTCCTAATATCTGTCCTCTATAGCATCAGAGGCCACGTGCTCTGAGGCAGATCCTCTGCCTTTCCTTAGCTCTGGGATTATGCTGAGAGTGTCTCCTTAGACCTCCAGTGCTGGCAGACAAACCCAGCCCACCTGATGCAGCAGCAAAGTGTCCTCTCTCCGCCTGTGTTTCTGCTGCACGAGCCAGCGTGGCTGTGTGGAATCCAAGGTGGCCTGACAGTAGTTTTGTCTGTCAGCAAAATCCCGAGGAAGAAAAAAAAAAAAAGGAAAATAAGAAAAGAAACTGTAGGGGGAGCAAGCATAGCAACAAGCAGGATAATCAGCTGCAGCTGAAAGCAGGGAGGGTATCTGTTTATTCCCCTGATTTACCCACTGCGTCTCAGAGCTTTCCACTTTGCAACTCCCATCCCAATGCTTGGAGAGCAAAAAAAAATACTCCCAGAAACGAACTGCAAGAATTAGTCACTGCCAAATGTTCTTTTTGTCTGTTGGCTCTTCTCAGTAACCCCAGCAAAGCTGAAATTTTCTTTATTAAGATAATTGCTTTGCCGTAGACAATTTAATCTGTTGTCTGTAACATGAAGAATGACTGAAGGAGCTGAATCTGCTCCGTGCCACGTCCCTGTGCCAGGGTGGGAGCCCGAGGCGCTCACTAAGTGCCAAGAGTGAGCCCTCCCTGCTGTTGGTCTGCCCAAAAAAGGCTGAGGACATCCCATCAGAGGCCGCTTTCAACACTCCCCCGCTGCTCCCTTTCCACAGCCCTCCAGCCACGAAGGAAATATGAAGTGTGAGGTATTACAAACCAAAGAAAATCTCACTTTAAAGGCAGGGCATTCAGGAAAAGAAACAAAAATAAAAATGGAGAGGCACAGCTAGAAAGAGGGCTTTGAAGGGCTGGCAGGGTGCTGGTTAATGCAGAGTGTTTCTACCTCTCCATCAGATCAGGCAGGGACGGAGCAGCCAGAAGGTCAGCGCTGAGTTGAGGAGGAACAGCCAGAGCACTTCAGACATGAAACAGGGCTTGGCAAAACTTTGGGAAATCGAGATTTTTGTCAGACTTTGCAAACTATTTTTGTCACTGCCGTTGCTGGGCATTTGGAGACAAAATAATAGAGGCTGGGGGAGAGGGACGGCTGTAATTTAACCCAGGGACCTCTGTCCTCTTCGAGGCTCAGAGGAATGGATGACCTGCAGACATTTCTTGTTGGCTTGTACACTGTGTAACATACCATCCACTGCTTCCCATTTCCTCTCTGCCTTTTGTTTGTTTTCTTTAGACAGGCTCCCTAGGCTATGTTTTTGCTCTTTTCCCCCTGTTTCAAAGATTTTCACTCTGTTGGATCTTTTCTCTCTGCTCTGAAGAGCTGCATTACACTGAGACAGAGCCAAACGTGGACAAACCAACTGCGGTGTCTGAATCAAACTGGAAATCCTCCCATCTAGATGTTGCCTTCAGGCTTCTGCTCCTCAGACCTGATGCCAAGCACTGGCTTATTCTGCATCCATTGAGGGCCAGGGCAGTTTATACCATCATTCTCAAAACCACAGTGGCCACAACAAGGTGGGGTGGTTTCAATTGTATGAATATCTGGCATTTGCCACTAATGGCCTCAAAGGAGGTGGGTACCAAGAGGATGTGCTCAGCAAGAGCCTGGTGTCTTCTCCAACTGCTTCAGCTGAAGCTGCACAAGGGCTGTGGGTGGTGGCATTGCTCAAAAAGTTTCACACATCATAGAATCATAGAATGGTTTGGGTTGGAAGATACTTCAAAGATCATCCAGTTCCAACCCCCTGCCATGGCAGGGGCACCTTCCACTATCCCAGGTTGCTCCAAGCCCCATCCAACCTGGCCTTGGACACTGCCAGGGATGGGACAGCCACAGCTTCCATGGGCAACCTGTGCCAGGGCCTCAGCACCCTCACAGGGAAGGATTTCTTCCCAACATCCCATCCAACCCTGGCCCCTGTCAGTTTGAAGCCGTTCTCCCTTGTCCTGTCACTCCCTGCCTTTGTCAAAAGTCCTTCTCCAGCTCTCTTGTAGGCCCCTCACTTGCAGATCAACAAGCTTTATTCTTCTAGGACCAAGTGGGAATGGTTTCACCTGGTGGCATTTGTCCTTCTTTTTGCCTTTAAGTCTGAGGACATTGATTAGGAGCAGGCAGTGCTGAACAGGGAGATCCTGCAGACCCTGGGTTAAAAATAAGGCAAACCAAGAGCTGCAGTGTGCATTGACTCCTTCCAGACCATCTCCTCTGCTGTGTCATCACTCCCCAAAGGAACTGCTCATCATTAAACAGAAACTAATATCTAGTCCTTTTTTTTTCCTTGTTTTTTTTGGTTTTTCTTTCTTTTTTAATCCATTGCACAGGCACAGTCTGGAGAACATTTTCTGCAGCTGCCTGTGTGTCACCCATCTCTTTTCTCAGAGCCCTGAGAACAATGGGCCCTGGTGTTTGCTGCCAGAGGCCAGGGCACAGCTCTGCTGTGCCATCTGTTTGGGGCAGTGGGACAGCCACGCTCTCCTCCTCCCACCTGGCACTTGCCTGGGGGCTCCAAAAATGGAATCAGATGAGGCAGCCACAAGCATCCTGTGGTGGGCAGGGGCATGAGGGCTCTTTCCAGAATAAGGGAGAAGGTGACTCAGGGGATCCCCCTGCCTTTTGGGAAGCTGCAGTAACCAGCCTGGTGTTGGCCAGGTCTCTGTGACTTGCACCAGAGGCTGGTCTCCAAGGCTCAGATGGCTGACACAAATGATTCATCAGGGAGCTAATAAAATAGTCGATGCTGGGGATAACACCCTCAAGTAATTGTTAACTGGGGTCCTCCAGGTAACAGCTGGGACTGACAAGTAATAATGGCCAGGCCAAGAGAAAATTGCCGCAGTGCAGATCACTGTCAGAGGTGTCTGCTGCTCGTGATGGATATCTCCAGCACGTCTCTCCCCATCTCCTGCTTCCCCAACGGGGAGTGAATCCACCCTGCTGGAAACCCCCTGCCTGCCCCCCAATTACATCCACAGCAACCAGATAATTTTAGAGATTGGTCCCCAGCCACTGCCTACCCTGAGCTTTGCAAACAAAAGTAATGCTAACTGCTCCTTGTTTTATTACAGGTCTGCTGAGCTCAGAGACCTCAAAATGCCTCCTTGCAAACATTAATTCATGATGCTTCACGTCTGCCTTTGGTGTCAAGGAAATGTTCACAACCATTCTCAGCTAATCATAAAATCAGAGGCTGCTGCTCACTATTGTTCTCATAAAAAAGTGCTCAGGAGAAAAGTTGGCTCGGTCATGTGCTCCATTCATTGCTAATGTTGTCTTTAATTTATTTTTAAAAGGCATAACCACTTGCTCATATTTTTGTGCCCACTATAAATCATCTCTGTTTGAAAACTAGACAAAAAAGCATCACATTGGCTTAGCCTCTGGGTTTTTCTGTTGTTTATCCAGAGGTCTAGATAAACCATCAACTGCAGCAAAGGTTAAATACAACAAACCAGAGCAAAGTCATTCACCTGTTTGAATTAATTTACCCATGAAATCTGTTTGTGGCTTCCACAGCTGCAGGGCACTCTTGCACAGTAACCTTCAGTCCACACGCTGCACCTGCCCCTATATCAAACACCTTGGGCAACCCCAACCCCAAAAACTTAACCCAGATCCAGAGGGCAAAGGGGAAACTTCACCTTCAGCTGAAACATCTGGAATGCATCAAACTGTCCAGCAGTGCCAGTGGTCCCCTTGCACTCTCAGCCCAAAGTGCTGCATGTGATCATGTACTTAGGGGTGTGTGCAACAAAAGCACCTTAGCCTGAGCCTAATTTGAAATTGACTTCGTGCCAAGTGCCGTGCCAAGTAGAGGTGGGTGCCCTGCTAATAGAAACCATGTGTGTGCAGACTGACAGAGGAGCCTGTGCCTTGACTTTTTCTAGCCCCTTGTCAATCGTGTTTCCTTCCCTCTCTGCAAATTCCCCAGGAACAAACCCAGCACCCAAAACACACATGTCCTCCACAGTGACTTATTTATGGTGCTGAGGCTCTAAATTGATACTTGTTAAATGTCCTTTGCGTGGGAGTTGGGTCAGGGCTGTCAATATTATAATACAGCCTAATCAATTATCCGTTCTCCCCTTCACACCATCACTCCTTGTCTAACAGCTCTGGCTTTTGGCACTGAATACTAATGTGAGGGGCTCATCAGTATGCTGGAGGCTGCTTGTGCATCTCAGCCACGCATACAGAGAGCATGAAATCCATAGAGGGCAAAGTGAAAATTCTCACACAGCTCCATAATACCACCAGGACACTTCAGAGCTTCTTACCTATCACTGGCAGCAAGAGCTGGCCCCAGATGTCCCGTGAATTTGGCCCTGCCACAGGCACAGAGATACCTTTGTGAAATGCCAGTGACACACCCAGGAAAAAAAAGTCCTTTTCAGTCTGGCTGTATCTTTCTCATTTTTTATGCAAACCTTTCATTTACACACAGCTTCTCCTGCTGTCACACTGAAAGCATGACCTTGAGCAAAAACACTTTGCTCTTCTTAAGGGACCCAGCAAGCTCCTGAAAGCACCGAGAGTCCCGCAGGGAACTGCAGGATCAGCAGTCCTTTGGGATGTGGGATGGGATACAAAGCAAAGCAGCAACCACCTGGTCTGAACCACTGGGGTCCACCACTCGCTCCTTCAAGAATGACATTTGTATGAATTTTGTATTTTGATTACTGTATTTCCATTCCCTATGATGTCTGTCTGGCCAAACAAAAGGGCCAAACTGTGTTAGGGGTAAGTGTCACCTCCACCCAAGAGCAGTGGGGCTGAGGGGTGTCCTTTCCTTCCACAGCATTTCTGGGTTTGCTCCGTAGCATCCAGCACTGACAGAGCATCCGTAGTGCAAACAGCAAACCGATGTGTGACACATCCTGCCAGAGGGGTGGGTCCTGACCACATGGAGAAGCTCTCAAACCCCAATCTAAGCTGCCCAGTCTCAACCAGTAAGCAGTGAACCTCGCCTGGGTGGAGAGGCAGCCTCAGGTCTGTAAGAAAGGACAACTGCAAGTCACATCCTATTTCTCCTTAGGCAGATGCACCAGTCTTAACCCCATCCACTCCCCTGATTCATGTGTTTGAACGAGTCAGGCCTCTCATAAAAATTATACTAAAGAAGTAACAGACAGAAGAGCAAATCCCCATGGTCCCAGACACTGAGTAACCACAGAGGGACAGATGATCTCTGCCCCAAAGCACTTGTGGTATGTCTGGGTGAGAGAGAAAAGCTACAATGGAAACAAAAAAGGAAAAGATGTACCTAACATCACCCAGCAAGGTAGTGGTAGAGCTAAGAATGGAGCCAGCTCCCAACCCCGAGCTCAGCACCCTACTGACCTGCACATGTCACCTCTCATTTCAGGGACATTCAGAAGAGAAACCAAATGTAACACAGAAATTAAGCACATGAGACTAGTTAACCATCTCCTTATTACATCTCTCTGTACCAAGCGTCTGCTGCAGTGTCAGGGCTCGCTCTTTTCGTCCTTATATACAATATACCCACTGTTATCCCCTCTGACTCCAGAGTCGCATGACCCAATCATGGAAAAATGGTTCTGATTCATTTACATTAAAGATGTGGATGTTTTAAGGGGCATAGAAGAGCTTCTCTCGTGATTGTTAAATGTCCACAGTGAAGCACACAGAGCATAAGCCACTGTGTCATGAAATGTAGCATTTTTTTCATTCTTATCTTCTTTCTCCAGCTTGCCAGAACACTGCAAGCCATCATATTGATATATAAGCAGCAAAATCTCCCTCCCAGAATGGAAAAAAAAAATGGCCTTTAAGCAACATTGGCCTTTGCCAGTGAAACACACTGCTACATCTGCAGGAAACACAACACAGGTTATTGCAAATATTAAATACAGGCAACCAAAGGATAAGAAGGAAATGCATGAGATGGTTTTGATAATTTGCAACAAGATGTGTGGTGCTATAGGGAAACGAACAGAGCTGGCATGCGGATGCACAGATCTGAGTTTTCCAGGCAAGTCGAATTGAAATCAAATAGGATGGAGGAAACAGGTTGTTCTGCAGCCAGACTCCAGGCTCAGTTCCTCAATTAGCTCTCTGATGGAGCATTGCCTTCACTTTGAACCCACTCCTGGGGGAACCGGCACACAGAGGATGTATCCCATGTGCAGGCCACTCCCGAGTGCTGGAAATGCCAATTTACAAGCAAGGCAGATCAGAGGGAGAAAATTACAGCCTCAGCCTCCCACTCCCATCCCTGCCAGACCTCCTCTGCCTCCCTCACACTGTGCAGAGCCTCTGGCCCCGCTTTTCTTGCACTACACCTGGTCAGTCGGCAAAGGCTTCGCTGCCACAAGTGCTCCCTGGGTCAAGGGACCACTCCCCTCAAACCAACACACACATCCCACAGACCTTGGGGAAAACAGGCACCTGGTCTTGAAAGACAATGACAGGCACTGAAAAACCTTCAGGAGGGGTGTCCTGCTGACAGCTGAACCGGTGGCTGGGGGAGGCACAGCAAATCACAGCACTGGAGGATCCTGTCCCCAGGTTGGAACATGACGGGACTCTGGGGACCCATTACTGAGACCTATAGTGTAAAATTCCAGCATGGAGCAATCAGATGTGTTCTGCCACCTATCACACACCACAGTGTATCTCTATAAATTAGTGTCCATTTCCCCCTTTTGTAAGGAAAGAGGAGGAGGAGGTGAGTCTAGAGCCCCTTGCCACATCTTAGAGAAGAAATCCCATCTTGTTAGTAATGCCATCCATCACACGGCCTGCTCCGTGAGAAACGCGCTCCTCTTAACACAGAAATCAATCCTTTCCTATGGAAAGGAAACAAATGTAATCACTAAGTATTGCTAATCCTTCTTGGCTTTTGTATCTGGGACCCTGAACAACTTGATACTCTTTATGGATTTTGGTGCTGACCAGAAGTTGAACTTGTTGCAAGTGCAGTTTCTGGAGGAAGCTGGGAGTGTCCCATCTGAAAGCTATAAAGAACTCCATGAAAAACAACAGAAAACACTCCTATGTCTGCAACACATTTATTTGTTGGATTAAGGAAGTCTTCCCTAAAGTTGCATTTTAGGTCCCAGACTCAGGAAAGCATCCCAAATCAGGATATCACTTAAGCAACTGATTAATTTTAAAGCAGACATGCCAAGCACACAATCTATTGGCCAGCTTCAACCTGCATGACACATTCACTGTAGGTCATATTCTCCAGAACTGTATTTTCCTTCCACAAATTATTTTCCTTGCATTCCTGACTGCAAGGACCAGCAGCCTGGTACACCCAGAGCAGCAGGGTCTGTCTGGCTGTGTGAGCAACCAGCAATGATGCTGAGGGGCAAATACCATGGGGCCCTTCCTTCAGATGGAAGTCAGAAGTCATCCTTCCCATCCCACACAGCAAATCTGGGCCAGTACTCACAACTCCTGCTTTGCACCCCCACGGTTCCTCTGGATCTCAAAGTGGAATCTCACTCCTACTAACCTCTCCAGGCCCTCGAGAGTGTCCTGCTCATTTCAAGCACCCAAGTCCATGCACTGTGCTCCCAGGGGAATTTGGTTGCAAGTTCTCTGCATAGCTCAAATGTCTTTCCTGAATGAAGACCCAGGAAAAAAAAAAAAAGAGAATTTAGAAGAATCTAACCAGCCATTTAAGGAGAGAAAGGAGGAATGCAGAGAATGAACCCACCAACATCAAAACCCAGGAAGCTGCCTTTTAGCCACCAGACAATCTCATTGATAGACTAGATTTTTCTCACCCCAGCTGGGAGTAATGTTTTCTTTCTTTTTATTTTTTTTTTCCATTTGCTGAATGTGTTCATTCTACGGAGGGCGTTTTAAAAAAAAAAAAAAAAAAAAGACAACAGGCATTCATGGCTCCCAGCTGTCAAAAGCCACAAAATGCCTGAGGCTGTCTGTCTTCTTGCAAGTGCTGAAGCCATTTTCCTGTAGTGTATGTGCTCATTAATCAAGTTTCAGACTCCTCTCAGTCTATATCATTGTCCATAAGCCAAGAGAGATGCTTTGGGGTCAGCAAAGTAACACAGCAGCACCAAACCTACCCTGGCATTG
Source organism: Corvus kubaryi (assembly GCF_017639235.1). Lineage (NCBI taxonomy): Eukaryota > Metazoa > Chordata > Aves > Passeriformes > Corvidae > Corvus > Corvus kubaryi. The sequence continues at coordinate 31,751,249 of NW_024582054.1, forward strand.
TCAGAAGCAAAGGTCTCACCTAGGGTCCTCTTCCACTGAAGTCAGTAGGTTTTTATTTTAATCTGGCTCAATTCAAAATCAGGAAGAGAAGTAATATCTACAGATTGGACAAGTGTGTGTTTGAACATCATTGCCAAAAAGAAGCAAAGCCCCAGACCCATCAAAATTAAATAGCTGTGGTGGGTAGACTTAACTCCATCTCCTCCAGACCTCACACAATAGTGTTTAATTTTCACTGAACCACCAGACAAGGGCCTGGCTGGTGACTGGTCCTGTCCTCTGAGCTCCTCTTGCTGAAGTCCTGAGAATAAACAGGGTCCTGGGATATGGATATGTGGGGGTTGCCAAGAGGGAGAACAGCACATTCACCATTTGCTGCTGGAAAAACATATCCATGCCTGGGGTTCTCACTTCAAAAAGAAAGTTGAAAAGCTCTAAATGGTTCAGAGCAAAGCTCTAATAAAGGGGGAAAGCTGGTTTTGAGTGAGAGGTTAGAAAGTCAATCTGCTCTGCTAATGCAAGAGAGAGTTCAAAGATGCCAACGCTGAGGCCCATAAATATTGCAAGAAGAGCCAGTTTCCAGTATCAGAGCCTCTCCCAACCAGCAGAAACAGAATGACATCACATGGCTGCAGGACTGGGCTGAAGACACTCAAACTGTAAATTTGGAGCTACAGAAATGGAAGGGTGGCAATCATGAAGAGGTGGAATGGTCTCACCAGTGTTTGCGGGAAGCTCGTGTGCTCCGGCTCAGCCAGGGGCAGAGGCAGCACAGCTCTGGCACTCACTGTGCCCACAAAACCCTCTCATTTTGCTCTGGCACTCACTGTGCCCACAAAACCCTCTCGTTTTGCTCACGGCCACAGGGATTGAACAAGTTAAAACTGAGGCCAGTGAAGAGCAAGCAGACGTGAGCCACCACTCACTGCCAGCTCAGCAACATCGCCTGCGGGCCCAACCCAAACGTGGGGTGAAGAAATTGGGTGTTAATTGGCCCTTCTTGACATTCTTACCTGTAGAGAAGCCACAAAAGGACCTCCCACATTTCTGTCCGTGGCAGAGGACCTGGCCCTGACATCAGAGCCCAGCAGATAGCTCACAAGGCTCCTCTCAGCTAAGGATTACCTTCACCCTGGTAATGAGATATTTCATGTGCTGCTCTTCTCTCTTTTAAGGCAGGTGGAGGGTCAAGGCAGGTTGGCATCACAATGAAGCATTTTTCACTTGTCAGTAATTCAATTTATGGCTGTGAAAATGTCCATCAGGAGCCTGGTGGCATCCAAGTGATCCGAGGGTCACCGTGGAAAGAGAAGGAGCAGCAGAGGGAAGAAGCAAGAAATGAGCATGCACTCCTGGGAGAAAAACAGGACCTTTCTCCATCCCATTTCATTCACAAAAAAGCTTTTGCTTAGAAGATTTGTATCTTGTCTCACCATTCAGATCATCTTTTAACTGCTGATAGTTTTCATTTCAACAGGCACTTAATGTGCTAATCAAACCCAAAGGTTCTCAGCAGGATGGAAAATCCCAAGCACAGACATTACTATTTGGCTTTTAAAAAAAACACTGGAGTGTCAAGAGAAACAAAATAAACAACACATCTTCCATAGGGATTATTTATTGTTCTTTTTTGCTTGTTATTTATCCACACTGGTCGATTTTATATCCAGGCATGTGTTACCTCATCTGCTGCATGCCAGAGTAGCAAGAGGGACACTGCACAGGGCAAAGTGGTAATGGTAATGTTTCTTTTGGCAGTAACCACAACTCCTCTTTTTCTCCAAAGATGACAACAAAGTCAAAATCTCTCATCTGCCATCCTTGCTGACAAGGACTGAACACCTCTTCCCTTCAGCAGCTGGATTTAAAGCAGGTGCGGGTGCAGATGTGACACGGAAGTTCAGGACAGTGCAGGACTTCAGGCACAAGTTCACTTCCCTCAGATTCCCATGCCAGCCCTGGGGCTGGGGACCCAGCTGATGAGGCGCCTTCATGGGATCCAGGGTCCCACCCCTGCTTTGCTGTGGGCTGCAGTGGGTGGGATCACAACTAGGGAGAAGAGAAATGTCTCCTCCCTTTCCCCTGACTCAGGCTTATAAAATACATCCTCTTGGAGAGACCAGCACCCCAATAAATCCTGAAGTACCTGGGTGACACATGGCTGTGTGATACGATCAGTCCCAGAGGCAGGAAACCCCTGCCTGACACAATAAACTGATGGGTCACACTGGCTGGGCAGGATGAGGAAATTCCCAAGGGATGGTCTGAGCCTTCCTCCAGCCCTTTCATGAGCAGAGGTGCTCCCTGAGCAGGCCGGGGTTTGACAGAGCAGGAAGAAAAGGGTGGAATGACTCACCCAAAGCAAAGCAGCCTCTTCTCCATTGGGGAGCAGACTTCAGGGTTGATCCAAAATCTGTTCCTACAGCCAACCCTTCACAGACAGCACGTGGCATTCCTGCCTGATTGTGTCAGGGCAGATAGTGATTGGACAAGGGGGAGTGGTTTTAAACTAAAAGATGAGAGATTTAGATGTTTGGAATAAATGCCTCACTGCGAGGGCCGTGGTTCAGGCTGGAACCTGAAATGGGTTGCTCAGAGAAGCTATGGATGCCCCAACCCTGGAATTGTTCAAGGCCAGGTTGGATGGGGTGTAGAGCAACCTGGTCTAGGGGAAGATGTCCCTGCCTGTGGCAGGGGGTTTGGAACAAGGTGATCTTTAGGGTCCCTTTCAACCCAAACCATTCCAGGATTCTGTGATTCCATGCTCGTGTTTGGCCCCAGGTCTGCTGTGCAGTTGTCCTTGTGAGGGTCAGCCAGCCCCCTCTGAGATCGTTTTCATGGAGATATGGAGAGAAAAGCAGCCACTTCTGCAGGATTTTCTTCCTCTCTGTGTACCTGCCAGCAGCAAGTGAACTGGGAGCTCTTTGCTCAGGCAACAGCACACAAGGGCGTCTGTGGTGTGAGCTGGTTTTCAGAGGCTCAGCTGGCAACCTTGTGGGGAAACACTCCAGCTGCTTATCAGCCTGGGTCCTCTTGTGTTTTGTCTTCCAGAGAAATCCAATTAACCTGCTTCCTTTTCACTTAGTGTTTCTAACGTCAAAGAGCATCACCTGGAAGACCTTTTAAAGGCAAAATAAATGCCATGGCAACTGCCAAGGTATTTCCAATAAATCCCAGCTGCAGCCTTCAGACTGCAAGTCCAGGAGACATTTCCCACATCATAATTTCTCTCTTTCAATATCCTCTTGTTTCTGGGGAAGTATTGACTAAGTGTTAAGCCTCCAGACTTAATTTTTAGTTTGATCCCTCAAAAGAGGAAGAACCCCTCATTCAGTTTATCTGCAAATGCTGGTACAGAGATGCTGATCTCCGTGATTAATTGTCACATCTGTGGGAGCATCCTTTTAAGGGAAAAATTAGACTCAGTCCTACATGGGTTATTTACAACCCAGCTGCTCCAGCCATTAAAATTGCCCTGAATAACTGCTTCCCTCACCACAGTCTGAACAAGCAGATTAGTCCCTGAGATCACAAGCCCCCATGTCTTCCAGCTCAGCACATCTCACCACGAAATAAAGGCCTTGCTTCAATAAATAGCACTGTTGAGGGCACTCCTGCTGGAATGAGCCTTCCACTCCAGAAAGAGCCTGCTCTGAGCACTAAAGAAACCCATCAGAAATAACCTTGGATTTTATATGTTTATATCTGTGTAGCTGTGGAAACACAGTGAAGGGATGGTTTTTGTTTTGCAAGGCAAATAGAAGATCTGTGATATCCTTCAAGGATATTTCAAGGCTTCCCTCTCATACTGTTGCAAGCAAAGACCTCTTGCCCAAGCTGTCTCTTTTTTTATATAAATGTCTCCCTTTCCCTGGATCAATCCAGTGCTGAGCATATTTCTTGGCATCCTCACCCCTAATTGCCCTCAGGCTGTTGCAACACTTCAGATATTCCTGTCTGGATGTGGTGACCAAGGGGTTGACTTGGCACTGGAGGAGGCTGGGCTGACCCCTGTTCTTGCTGAATCCACACTCCCAGTGGGGTGTCTGGGACACGCTCAAGGACGCTGCTTGAGAGATGAATCACCTGTTGCTTGGGATGAAATGGATTCTCTTCTCTTCTCTCCAGCTTGCTGGAGTTACTGCTGAGGTGGCTGCAGGCAGCAGAGAGGCTGGAGAGGGCAGGGCAGACCATCTGCTGGGACACATCCCTGTTGAATCCTCATGCAAACAAGTGTCCCAAAATTATCCACAGGAATGACCGATCTTAAGTTTTACACTTTCTCTGATCCCTCTTTTCTCCTCTCTGCTCTGGCTCTTGTCCCCACTTCCTTTTTGCCGCTGCTTTTCCACGCCCCCTGCAATGGGCAGGGACACCCTTCCCTAGGCCAGGTTGCTCCAAGCCCCCTCCAACCTGGCCTTGAACACTTTCAGGAATGAGGCATCCACAGGTTCTCTGGTTTCCTTTCAAACATGCAGCCCAAGCCCATGCACTGACCGAGCTGTTCTGCCCAGCAAGTCATCACACTGCCCTACCACCAAAAAGATCTCTTCAGAGCAGAGCAAACCCCCCTTGCATCTCTGCTTTCTCCCTCCTTTCCAACCCATCAAGGAGAGTCAGGACCCCTGCAACGGCAGCAGACAGAGACTCCATCCTTCTGCCAGCTCCAGCACTGGCTTTTGAATAATGTCCTTCCTGGCACAGAAAACCCTCAAGCCAAACCTGCACAGGGCAGTGATCAGCTCCTCACAAAATCCCCTTGCAAACTACTTTGTGCTTACATCAGAATTTCTTTCCCAAATACCTGCATGGCACCAAGAGCGCTGATCCCAGCCTGAGCCCCGGGCATCTCAGTAATGTTAATAACAGGCACGGCCTATTAGTGCAGCCCAGTTACTGCATGTGCCTCACACACGAGTCTGCCTTTAATGATGTCTGCGTGCACAAGCTGTTGTTCCCTGCAGCAACCCCGGCAAACAGAGTAACCTGGGGCAGCACAACAAGCTCGTCTAAGGCAGGGTTAAGTAGGTGATGATCAACTCTCAGCACCATAATCGAAGCCCACGCACACAGCGCCAGATGTGTTCTGCATCCTGCAAAAAAGGCTCTGGGCCAGCTCTTAGTGACGTGTGAGCCAAAGGGTTTTCCCAGAACTAGGCTGAGCCTGGCATAAGGCTTGGGAAGGGAAGTGCTCCTTGGGACAGGACTATCCTCCAAGAGACACCACCAGGAAAGGGACATGGCAGCAGCATTGCCCTCCTTTGGTGACGCAGGAGCAGAGGCTCCCTGCTGCAAAAACACCCAGGCAAGCTCTGGTGGGGGGACATGTATTGATAGGAGAAGGGGGAATGGCTTTAAACTGGCAGAGGGTGGGGTTAGATTAGATGTTAGGAAACAATTCTTCCCCGTGAGGGTGGTGAGGCCCTGGCACACGCTGCCCACAGAAGCTGTGGCTGCCCGATCCCTGGCAGTGTTCCAGGCCAGCTTGGATGGAGCTTGGAGCAACCTGGCCTAGTGGAAGGTGTCCCGGCCCATGGCAAGGGGTTGGAACTGGATGATCTTGAAGGTGTCTTCCAACCTGAACCATTCTATGATTCTGTGATCAAAGTAGATTTTCCAAACCATCTGTTGTAGCCGCACTCTCAGCTTCATCTGCAAAGGACCCAGTCCTCAGGACTGGAGGCTGCTGTTGTGTTCATTAGGAAGAACTTTTAAATTCTGCTCAGGAAAGCATAAACATATGGAGGAAAGGAAAACCTGGATTAGGGTAGGATTCAGTGGCAGGACAAGAAAAGGAAACCGTGAGTGGGAGGCAGGTAGCCCCAAACAGACCTAGGGGAAAAGTATGGACAGGGAGAGAGAATTAGGGCTGCCTGAGAAAATCACTTCTGGTATTGTCCAAGTTCGCAGTGCGTGGCTTGGCAAGCCTGTGATTTTGTGTGCAAGAGCCTCCAAAAGGGAGGGTACAGGAGCTGTTTTGCTGGGGGATGTTTGGATCAAGACAGCAGGGTGAGGATCGGGGGTCAGCCAAATCACATAAATCAGGGGGATTTCAGGGCCTGATCTCAAGGCTTTTGAGGATAATTAAGCATCACTGCAGATCTGAAACACTGTGCTTCAGAGCCCTTTCAACATTCAAGGCTTGCAAGCATTTTCTTGATGTGTGATAAATTGATTCATTCTTGCCAGGAGTAGAGATAATGTGCTATTGATGTCCTTAGGTATAGGTGTCTTCATGGGCATTTAACATAAGCCTTCCTTTCTGCATTAAAAAAAACCCAAACAGAGAAAATCTCTTGCTTAATATCTAATCTAAATCTCCCCTTCTTCAGCTTAAAGCCATTCCCCCTTGTCCTGTCACCCCATGTCCTTGTCCAAAGCCCCTCTCCAGCTCTCTTGGAGCTCCTTTAGGTACTGGAAAGTGCTCTAAGGTCTCCCCAGAGGTGCAAGACCAGCTCCCTAAACACTACATCCCTTTGCAATCATGCAAAATTTCCTCCCCTTTTCCAGCTTCAGTTTGTAAATTATTTGTATGCTGATGGGTTTTAAATAGTTCCCAATGAGGATTTTATATACAGGGAATGGCAGAGGAAAATAAATCTGTGGGCTGGAGATTTATGTAAACACAAATTCCCTGCAACAGCAAGTTCCTCACTGCATGTGGCTCATTTTACAAAAACACACCATCAGATAAAGGCATGTACGTGATTCATTTGCTGCCCTCTGATGTGGTGGGGCTCTTGAACGAGAAGTTTAAACTATCCTGCTTAAAATCAGAGTCACAGGACTTACAGGCTGAGGAGGCATGGCTAAAGGCAGGCTCAGTTTCTAACAGACATGGAGTTGTGCAAAACAGATTGTTCTGTGGGTGCTAAAAACTCTGATGGGGTCTAGGAAGAGGTTTTGTTTAGCTGTGCCAAGCTGTTGGTCATAGAAAGTCATAATTATATCTACTGGCCTGCTCTGGAAGCTGTTACAGGCTTGACATTCATTGCCAGCGAATGTTTTATCTTCCCTTGCTTGTGCTAGAAATATCGTGGGCCCACAATGATGGCAGAGTGTTAGACAGTGCAAAATATTAGACCAAAATAGATGGGTCCTGTCTTTCAGCAGTGCTGCTGTCTTGCTTAGTATCTAATCTAAACAAGATAAAAAGCACTTTGGTGTGGAGATCCAGGACTGTCTGCAGGGAAATCTTTTAGCCCCATTCCTCAGAGAGGAAACTAAAGCTCTGGTAGAGTTGCTTCCTGTCAGATTTGACCTCCAAATCCCTGGCCTCTATGTTCTGGCCACAGTCTGCCTAGCTACAGTGGTTACTCATACTCATATGACACAGGGAGGGTTTCACATTGGAGCTCAAAATCTTGTTTTATAGCTTGTGTAGGAAATGTGGGGAAATGTCCAATTCCTCCTTCACACCACCAGCAGCCCCATGGTGAGTGCACCAGAGAGCTCTTCTCACAGTTAGACATCTCACTCTCCAGGAGTTATCCAAGTGAAATGCCCAGGTATGACTTGTGCAGAGAAAGAAAACCCTGGCCCTTGGTCTCCCTGCAGTAAAACTTCTTCCTCCTCCTCCAAACCTATCCCAGATCTTCTGGCCACAGAGACCCTCTGGCACAAACTGAACCCCGCCTCTCTGCCTGTATTTTGGAGAAACTGGGTGAAGACCACCTCCAAGCACAGGTCTGAGGAATTTTGGTTGGGTTGGTAGGCAGGTTTGCTCTGGAGAGCAGGCTGAGGTCGGTGCACAGGGTGAATGAACCTTCCTCTGAGCACAGAGGATCATCCCTCATGACCAGAGGCAGCACATCCTTGGTCAGCACTCCAGGCAGTGGTGGGGAGCAAAACTCTAGGCATTGGTATCAAGGCAAAACTGTTCAGCCATCACCAGATGCAGTCACCAAGGGAGCTGAAAACCAGGCACTTCAGAAAAAAGCTTAAAGAAAAGTGTGTACCTGGTTCTGAGTGCCAGCACTGTCCCACAGTCCATGGAGCTCCCTCTCCTCTCCTAAGGGATGTGTAATTCCCAGCTACTCCCCCAGGACCAGGGAGGAAATTCCCTTGTTTGAGCACACCAGTACCAGTGTCCCACAGCCCCGGAGTTTCCCTACAGAAGCCTGCCCACATTTTGCTCCTGAACACAAAGCATTTGCTTTGCATTTAGCAGGAACAACCAGTTTAGTGTCTGAATGAATGATCGGTGTTAATTAGTATAATTCAAAATTAAAATAAAGGTCAGAAGAGGGTAAGCATTATCAAAGGGCCTTGTTTGCTCAAAGGAAACATTAATGACACTTGTTCAGGGCTTCAAGATAAACTTGTTCAGGCACTGAGTAAATGAAGAAATAAATACTGAACGTCACTACTCCTCAAACACAAACCACACGTCTTTCATCTCAAGGTGTGCCCTGCCCTATCTCTCATCTCTCCTGGCTGTTTCATTCCTCCTCACTCTGGAGATGCCAGCTCCCCTCCCTGAGCAGCTGCAGGATGGGCCCACCACAAGTTCATTGGGCTGACAGCTTCCCTTTGCAATGGCATCTCACTGCCCTTCTTCCAACCCTCCTTCATTATGAAGCAATGGACAAGGGCGTGTCACAGGGTTTGGGATTATGGGGCAGGTGCTTTCAGGACCGTATATTGGCTGGCTGATCCAGACAAGCATGAGTTTCTCTGCTTCCGCCCTAAGCTGGCCATCCAGAGGGACCTCGACAGGCTGGGCCCATGTAAACCTCGTGAAGCTCAACAAGGTCAAGTGCAAGATCCTGCAGCTCAGTCAGGGCAATCCCAAGCACAGGTAAGAGATGCGAAGAGAATGGGCTGAGACCAGCCATGAGGAGAAGGATTTAGGGATGTTGGTGGATGAGAGGCTGGACATGACCTAGCAAAGTGTGCTGGCAGCCCAGAAAGTCACCTGTGTCCTGGGCTGCATCCCCACAGCGTGAGGGTGAGGGAGGGGAATTGTCCCCCTGCACTCCGCTCTGCTGAGAGCTCACCTGCACTGCTGCATCCAGCTCTGGGACCCCCAACACAAGAAAGACATGGAACTGTCAGAGCAAGCCCAGAGGAGGCCATGAAGGTGCTCCAAAGGCTGGAGCACCTCTGCTGTGAAAACAGGATGAGAGAGCTGGGGGTGTTCAGCCTGGGGAAAAGAAGGCTCTGAGGGGACCTTCTAGAACACCCCAGCACCTAAAGGGTCTACAAGAGAGCTGGAGAGGGACTTTTTACAAGGACATGTAGCAATTGGACAAGGGGGAAGGATTTCAAACTTACGAAAGACTGGTTTTTATTAGATATTGGGAAGAAATTCTTCCCTGTGAGGGTGCTGAGGCCCTGGCACAGGTTGCCCACAGAAGCTGTGGCTGCTCCATCCCTGGAAGTGTTCAAGGCCGGGTGGGATGGGACTTGGAGCAACCTGGGATAGTGGAAGGTGTCCCTGTCTTTGGCAGGGGGGTTGGAACAAGATGGTCTTAAAGGTCCCTTCCAAACGATTCTGTGATTCTCTGACCTGATGCTCCTGGGTTTGCACCTCGCTAGGTAGATGCACCACCAGATCACAACCTCCTATGGTCAGAGCCACCATCCTGCCCCATGTCTGTACAGGACCTGGTGCAACAGAGCCCTATTGAGATACACAGGATGATGTGTGGGTCCAGACCCTTCCCAGCTGCCTGCAGGTGCTTTGCTGGTGCAGAATAAGCCAGAAATAAATTAACTGAACTCTCACCTGAGAGCTGGGTCACCTTCTGCAGGTGCTTCACTGCATCGACAACAGAGGGAGCCCGAGGATGTCTGTGCTCCAGAGTCAGGCACCTCAGGCAAATTTAAGTGGGGATGGATCCTGGGCTAAACAAATATTAATACTTTCAGAAACCAGCAGTAGCAGCATTCACAGATATTTATATATACACAGAGAGAAAGAGGGAGTGAAAGTGCGTGCACACCCTTTGGCTTCCCCATGACCCCCAAAATGCCATAAATCACTTTCAGCAGGAGAGCACGGTGCAGGAAGTTTTGCCTCCTGCCACATCTTCCACACTGCCAATAATTTGGCAAACCCTGCCCTGCCATCAGCAGTGAACTGAGGGGGCTGCAGAGAAGAAACTGGGGTAGAGGAGCTGGGGGCTTCCAGGCTGCACCGTGCTCCCTGTGCCAAGAACGCAGAGCCCCAGCTCCCGCTGCTGAAACCACTGAAGGCTGAGGAAGATGATATTTCCATCTTTTGGAAACTAAACACTGGGAACACGCCTACACAGCCGTTGTCATAATCTCCCGAATTCACTCAGAAGTAAAGAACAGGCAGAGGTCAAACTTTCCCTGGCTTAATAGAAACTCTATCAAAACTTTAACCACTTCCCTGCTGGCAGCTCACAGATCTCCCATTCCCAACAAAGATTCCCGTGCATGATGAACACACACAGGCCTTTGCAGCAGTGAAATCTCTGTTCTCCCCCTTCCCTGTGCGCTCAGGCGACGCAGACAGCGATGTTTCTGACGCCGGCGAGGACAAGCAGAGCCGGTTGCATGAGGACCATCTGTGGGGACATGCAATCCTGCAGCCATCCCGCGTCCCATCCGGCTGCAGGCACCCAGCAGAGCCGCTCTGCTGTGCCAGGAGCACACGCGCCAGCCTGGCGCTGCTGCTTCACCCCATCTCACACACACGGGAGAGAAGAGGCAGGAAAGATGGCCTTCCAGGGGGAGCAGATGGGCACCTGTCAGCAGCCATATGTCAGGAGATCAATGCTTTGGATTGTGCATTAACCAAAAAGAAACCAAAAAAAGGAAAATGGGAAAAAACCTCCACCTTCTGTAAGATTTTTAATCACGTGGTCCTCAGATGCTATGTGGAAAAAAAAAAATTGGCAGCTCTTCCCTTTTTTTCCTGAGTGAACAGGAGCGAAGCAGCCTGGTATCCCACACTGATCACAGCACCCCTCAACCTTTTGGAAAAGCAGCAAAGAGGGGTCCGCTTCCCTGAGTTATTTCCCTCTGGAAACAACCATTTCATGGGAGGAGAGGGCAGCTACATACAGATGGCCAACCTGGAGAGCAGGAGCAACTAATTGGTGAAAGGTTTGAACCCTGCAGCTCAGCACCATCGCTTCCCAAAAGGTCAGGAGTTGATTCAGATCTATAGGTTGATGGTCATAAGGATCCCATGCCCTGAAAGTCGATAGCAGACACAAAGTGTGACACATTAGACAGTGATGGGGTGAAGATGATCAAGTAACTTTATCTTGCCTACCAGACCGCTGTGTGGAGGCTGTTTGCTCCAGCCCAGCTGTCTCCGAGCTCAGGAGCCATACGGCTGGTGGGACTTCAGAGAGGGAGATCAAATTCAGAGACAGCAAAGCAGGCAGTTGTTTGCTTTCCGTGTCCCTGCTCAACTTTTGGCCTCCTACTCTCATAATGAATTTCTGGGAGGTTCTCAGCACTGCCTGCTCTTTAGCAGACTGCACTTCCAGCTACAAAAATAGTGCAGACACTAAAACGATCTTCGGGAATCAGATAAGAGCTCCTCCCAGGAGGAAGAAAAAAGGCTTCTTTCTTCTCTTTTCTTTTTTTGCTCTTTGTGTTTAAGGAGGCTGATGTGTTACAAATATAGATCGTGATTTCCATCCCAAAGTGCTTCGCAAGAGCTCGGCTGGCACCTCTGCGCAGAGCTGGCAGCAGGCACTGCTGGGATGAGCTTCGCAGCTTCACAGAGGAGCCACAGCCCACCCCAGCCGCTCACAAAACCTGTCCAAATAACTGCACAGCAGAACTGCAAGAGACCTTCTGGTGTAGACACTACCAAAGATGACAGAAAACACTGTTTTCTGACATTACTTCCTCCTAAAACACAGCTCAGAGAGGAAAATGCATAGGTAAAAGCTCTGTCACATTACAGGTTTCTGTGGTCTTGGACAAGTCATCTATCCCACTCAGTTTTGCCAAGGAAAGCCTTAGGGAGCCCCGCACGTCTCCCCCAGTTTCCAGCTGGTCACCGCACTCCTCCCTTTGCCAGGGTTTGATGGTGACCAGACTCTCCCAAGCCACCTCAGCTCATTAATTCAGGACGAGTGCCCAGTGTTGGGTCAGCGTTCTCCCACCCCTGTGGCTTATATCAGCTTTTGGAGGGATCCCACCAGTCCTGGAGCTGGGGAGAGATAAGCCCTGGGAACATGAGGGTGGGAGAGGGGAGGGAAGGGAGTGTGGGACTTCTGCCAGTCCTTCCCCCCCTTGCTGCTTTTCATGGAAACACATTAGAAACCTTTCTCTTCTCTAAAATGAGAGCTTAGGAACTCCCTTATCTGCGGATCGTTACTGATAAGCACTCTGATATATGTGCTTGGTCATGCTGTGAACTCCCTGCCCCTTGCTCAAATCCATGTGCACAGGAACAGATACCCACAAGCCCCCAGAAGAGAGCCTTTAAATGCTACATAAACACAGATAAATACAACACAATACATCAAATGGAGCCACAAGGGACCTCCAGTGGTCTCCTAGTTCATCCCCCAAAGGCAGGGTAAAATTACAGTTTATTGCCCAACCCAGTGCTAAAAATATCCATTGGCCCAAATTCCAGTCTTCCTGAGCAACTGCTTCCCTCGACTCTCTCCTTTTCACCCTTCAAAGCTTTTTCTGGAATTGGATGCTCCTCACTGCAGTTTTAGCCCAGACACTTTCCTGTCCCTGGCAGACCCAGGGAATGGTTCATTCCCATGCTGCTCAGAGCACACATCTGGAGTTGGTTACATCCCCCACTCAGGCTTTGCTACATTTGCATCTCTCCTCTAGACAAGCAGTGGCATTTTGTTCAGGAAAAAACAAAGAGTCAGTGGTTGGTCATAATGCACAAAACAGAGCTGGTGACAGTGCTGGAAGGAGTGGGTGATGTGGTTCATTTGTTGGTGAGCTGTGGTAGAGTAAAAACAGGTCCCAGCAGGGGCAGTGGGGCCAGGCACTAGGAGACCCCAGAGATGTTTTGCAGCACAACTTGTGCCAGCATCCCCTTCCCACCTCTGGGCTGGCACGCATGTGCAAGGCTGTGTTTTGCAGCATTTTTCCATTTTTAATGCTCTTCTAAAGATTTTCCTTGCAAGAGGTCAGAAAGTGAGACATAGTTATAAAATAGTTATAAAACCAGAATGAGCACCAACTGGACCAAACCTACATGCTCCAGCATCGTCTGACAGAGGGCAGGATTAGATGAGATATTGGGAAGAACTTCTTGGCTGTGAGGGTGGGGAGGGCCTGGCACAGGTTGCCCAGGGAAGCTGTGGCTGCCTCATCCCTGGCAGTGTTCCAGGCCACTTGGATGGGGCTTGGTGCACCCTGGGATAGTGGAAGGTGTCCCTATCATGAGAGGGGGGTTGAAACAAGATGGTGTTGAAGGTCCCTTCCAATCCAAACTATTCCATGATTCTGTGAATATGGCCCTGTTTCATGATTTGTTGTGGTCCTCACTCAATGCTCCCCCTCCTCTTCACATGACAGCACCTTGCAGCATGACTCAGCTCCAGCCACAAAAGCACATTTTCCACCCACACAGCTGCAGCTCCTCCTCTGAAGGCTGGCCATCACAGGCTCCCCGTGGCTGGGGACAGGACACACGTGCACCCCTCTGCTGCTGCACCCCCTGAGCACATGTGCTCTGCCAGCAGTTTGCACCAACACCTTCCATGGGAATCCTTGATGGGAGGGTTCCTCTCCTCTCACACCTCCTCATTGCATCTCCTCTCACAGAGCACAACAGAACAAAACCTTGCAAGAAGTTGTGTAGCAGGGACAACAGAAGACAAAACATGCTGCATAAATTCCTGGACACTGATGCTGTCTTTTCCCCTTAACACCAGCAAAGACCATTGAGCCTTAACTGTGACGCTGCAATCACCAACATGAAAGAATTTTTTGAGTCCTAACTGAGAGGGAAAACAACACCTCCTGCACAGGTTAGCCAGCCTGTCCCTTACAGAAATTCCCTGAGTTTCTCCCAGCTCGGTAAAAGACAGAAGATGAAATCCCATTTGCAAGTGCCAGGGCCTCAGGTCAGTCTAAACACTCTCCTGGGAGCACCCCGAATCCTCGTCCCTCCCCCAGCCTTGGAGATGCTGATCCACATTTTTGCTTTACTGTTTTTCTTGGCAGCTGTTTTCTTTCTAGTCAAGCTATGGCTGTGTTGCTTTTAGGTACTTAAATTCATATTCTTGATTCATTTCTTCCCTAATCACTTGGGATACTGAGCTTTACAGAGGGGACTATAATTAATCTTCTAGGTTTGTGCATGTGTAATGAAAAAGATGTGATCCGTGACACTTTAATGCCCTAGCTAGCTGCTGTTAGACAATGGAAATTTCTGAGTTATACCCAAAAAAAGCCACACCCAGCTCACAAAGACTCCAGCAGCTGACAAGCATCTTCTCCAAACTATTCAGCGGGAACATTTTCTTGAGAGCTCTTTCACTTTTGTTGTTGTTTTAAACTTGGCCCCAAATATCAGCTGCAAAACAAAGCCTCAAACTTGTGCAGTTGGTTCGATGAGTTCCAGAAGCTGTTGAATTTCTCACGGCGTTACCACGGAGCTGAATTTCATACAGCGATTGCTGTTAACGCGCTCCGCTCCCCTCTGACATGCATTCCTCCTCCCACTCCCCTCCAACATGCATTCCTCCTCCCATTCCCCTCTAACATGCATTCCTCGCGATCCCGGCGGTGGTTTGACGGTCAGCATCGCTTCAGACAGCTCCATTCCGTCTCAATCACTCTCTTAGAAGTTAACAACCCTGCGATGGCCAGCGTCGATATTGGCTGCCCATAACAAAGCCATTAGAGTGGCATTTCGGTAGGAAATGGTGGGAATGCTGCAGTAATCAGACAGAGTTATAAAAGGTTAATGAAGATGAAAGGAAAGAAAACACGGAGGAAAAGCCCAGGCAGCCAGAGAGATTTTGGCAAGATTTGCTAAGCTGCTGCCTAGCCACACACTACTTCCTGCATTTCCCAATCCAGCTGCACATTTCCAGTAGCCTCAGCAAGTCTGTATCGCTGGGAGAAACGCTGAGCTGTGTGGCTGGTCACAGTGGTAACGATTCATGTCCATTATATTGAGCAAAATGTTCAAGCTCCCAAGAGGAGTTTGGGGAGAAAGTTATTTTCATCTAAATACACAGTCCCTGAGGAGGGTGAATTCAGAATTGCTCCAGCTCAGGCTGGAAACGCATAACCGAAGTATTATCCATGTGTTGCTCACCAAAATAAGAGTTCTTTCCAAATCACCTAGGTATTTTTGGAAGGAAAGTTTTTCACTTAGAATTATCAGAGACCTGCAGAGAACGAGCAACCCTCTGGTACTGCTGGGTAGGACAGGATGTTGCCAGGCACTCCTTCAAAGCAGGGGGAAGAAATACCTTCATTTCTTACACCCCTCTCATCAAGGGACAATTCCGACGGTACAGTTGTACTGTAATATCCCGATTTCACACTATGGGACACCACCCCTTCTCCTTAGAGTCTATCTAATGCCTTAATAGGTGTCCTCATCCCACTTTGTATTTTTTTACCACACCACTGTTTTATTCACTATGTCTCTCACCACCTAAAATATCCCTTCCTCCTCACCAGCACGTCAGGCTTTCAAATGACTGCGGGCTGTTGCCTAATCTTTCCCCTATTCCTCATCCGATGTCGAGACGGGTGCTTAGCTAAGCTATGCACATAGCTCACTGTCAGCATCGCCACGTCAATCAGCCTCCCCAGCTCCAGCCGCTGCCGGTGCTGTTTTCTGAATTCCTGACACTCGGCGCCCTGCCTCAGTGCCAAGAAGGGGACAGGGACCTGCTGGGCGGGATCAGACGGGCTCAGCAGAGAGGGACTTGCAGCCAGCCCACCACCCTGCAGTTTTGCTGCTCTGTCCTTGCTGCTCATCCTTCACGTATGATGTTCCACACGGATTTCTCCATGCTTTTTCCAACCTCCCCATCTCATCAATCAGGCTCCTTTTAGCCCTGTTGTTTAGCTTATGTATTTCCAAAGCAAGCCTTGATGTCCCCTGCTACTCATTTCTCACAGTTCATCCCAGTTCCACAGTGGCTGCAGCCCAGACTACACAGCATTTAGCACTGAGATCATTTATGAAGGTACCACGTTTGGCCAAATTTACCATCTGTAACCCAAGGGACACCTCCTGCAGCCCAGCCACACACCCATCCCCCTGTAGTTATGGCTGTCATTACTGATGTTAATTGTACAAATAGGCAAACAGAGCTTACTCCAAACTAACTCAGTCTCCGTACAGCATGGAGACTTTTGGGTCTCCTACATCTCATCCTCTGGGGATTTTTTGGTTGTGACAAACTTTGAGCTGGCTTTCAATTTATGAGAACTGCTGTATTTGTGCCACTTTGAACCTCCTTTATGAATAAACCGCTCTGACAAACCAGAGTTCATGGGGTCCGCAGTCCATGACAGATTTAATTGCAGATTAAAAATCCCAAAGCAGAAATATTACGGGATACTCAAGATCCTAATTGTTTCCTGCATAAGGCAGGAGCTTAATTTTTATTTTTAAACTCTCAAGTGCTGACTGCCAATATTTTGCTGTGAAAAAGCTGAAGATGCAACTACTGCCTCACTGTGAGCAGGTAGCAACTTCCAGAGTTTAATCTTACACCTTAATTTGTTCTTAATACTCAGATCGTGGCAGCAGCCAGGAGGCATTATCAAGCTAAGTGCTCCTTTGTGTCAATACACAGCGGTAGAAAGATTCCCCGCCCAAATGAGCCGTGATTGTTGTATCTTCTGGAAGAAAGCCACCCTCTCTCTAGTGCCACACTAATGCACTTCTAGCGACAGAACTGATTAGAATTCCTGGTTTGGATTTGCTCAAATCTAGCCTGGTTGGGTTTTTAATCTCTGGGATAAGCTGTGGATAGAGAATTAGCCATTTAGATATAAATGCATCGCTGGGAAACGGTTCACCAGCACCCGCTGCAAAGTGACTTCAGAGTCAGATCTGGCAAGTGCTGCTCGATAATAAAGTGATAACCTGGGGTGTGGGGGCAGAGGGGGATTTTTTGCTTTCAAGAAGCACCAGACATCTTTGCCTGATTCTGTCTCCACTAGCACAGAAATTAGAAGAGTGCTGAGGAATGTGTGCTAAGAGTGAAAATAAGCACCCGCCACTCATCTCAGATTTGAAATGACAGCTGATAGGGGAATTACGGAGTCATCACTGACAAGGGAGGCACAGGGAGTATTGCTTGGGCTGTTTGAGCCTCATGGCTCTTTGGTGCTGTATTTTGATACAGCTGCCTAGTAAAGTCTGGCAGGATGTGTGTCCTTCCCATCTTGGCGAGGCTGACAAGCAGCACTGCGTGTGTGAGAGACACGAGAGTCAGGTTTAATCCAATGGTGAGCTTCTCCCCCTCTGAATCTCCAGTGTCTGACAAGGAGCAGGGCTCCCCGACACACTCTGCTCTTACAAACAGCAAGAAGGTCAAGTATTCTTCCAGAAGGCTTCTTTCTCCAAAGCCAGTATTTTTCCCTTGTTGTAAAAGAGTCTGGCTTAGCCACCTCCCTCTGGTTGTCCATCACATAACGGGAAGCCCTCCTGAGGCAGAGGAGTGTCACTCAGGAGTGACACAACAACACAATGGACTCTGCCACAGCACCCAAGCTCCCTGAACTGCTGGGACCCCTCTCCAACATGCTTATTGCCCCACTTTCTCTAGGGCTTGCCTCGAATTTAGCAGCAGTATAGACACAGACATGCAGACTGCAGCCTGAAGATCTCAGATCCAGAAGCACTGGCCACACTCGGCCTGAAATCAATGTCCTTTCTAATTCTCATGGATGTCAGAAAGATTTATCCAGAGAGATCTTATTTTACAGCCTGTGTCTTCTGGTGTGTTTGTTCTTTCAGCGCTCTGGGTTCAGAAGCTGCTGCATCCTCCCCAAACCCTCTCTCACCCGTGCTGGAGAGCTATGAATTATAACAGCCTGCAATGCATTTGGTTACAGTCCTGTCCATCATCTGTGCGTGGCATTAACCCTCTGAAACTCGGTCACCCAGATCTGCATTTCCCAAGCTTTGAATCCTTATCCATAGCTAAAGCCTCTCAGACAGCCGAAGAATGAGGCGCGTACAGCAGCCGGCATTTCTAAAGAAAACTTGATGGCTTTCTGACACCCAACACATACAATTCCCAACAGAGTTAATTGAAGCTAATTCCTCAAAGGCTGAGATGAGAATATCCCCATAAATTATGTTCCTGCTTCATTCCAGACAAGGATGGCATGAATGCATTACATGCAATCCCCCAATTTACAGTATTAAAACCAGCAAGTCAATCAAGGAGACTGAATAAAGTCACTTGAAAGCTGAAATTCATTTTCATCCTCTCTCCATCTGTACTGTAACCTGAAAGGTTGATTTTTGAGGGCATCTTTCATATTTCCACGCACAGCAGGACCCATTCTGTGAGAGAGGAGCCTTCTCCATGGATGCGACATGTGTTGGGTACAGCAGAGCCCCTGCTTGCGGGATTTTGCTGGGGTGCAGGTTTTCAAGGCTGTTATTGAGGCAACTTCCAAGGTGTCTCTAGAGACCTTTGGTTTTCCAAGACAGAGAAAAAAACACCACAGGACCGAGGGCACCATGTGCCTGCTGCTGTCTCAGAAAGCCAGGGCTGGTTATCGTGGAGGGCACACACAGAGACACGCAGGCATAAATCTAACCTATAACACTGCTACTGCCAATCTGCTCACATTAACAGGGAGTTATTTTTAAATCCTGTGTTTTTTGGACACAGTCCTAATGATGAGTTATTTTTAAATGGCACTTTAAAAATATAGGCACATTTTGCGTGCCATTCATGTCAGTTTTAGGGTCTGAAATATCACTGAATTGTACTATAGAGATTATGCAAATTAAAGCCAGATTCAGTGAAAAAGTGCCCAGCTTCTGCACTGCTCAAAATCAGAAGGACTGAAAATACATTTCTGGGAATTTTTACTGCCTTGCAGAAGCTCTGGAGATGTAAAAGTTGGTTATCTGTTGGAAGAGGCAATAGTCCTTCATGTTGGATACTGGGAAAATAAATACCCAGGTGAAGCCAAGGTGAAAACTTTAGCCCAGAACAAATAGAAACCCTGTGTCAGAACCAGGATCTTGAGTCCCACCATGGCTTAACCCCAAAACCATGCTATAAACTGGAACAGACTAAAGAATAAGACTTCAGCATCTTATGTCATGTTATAAATGAGCCGTAGGGCAACTCTACTATGTACTTTTTCATTTATAATGTATTTTAGACGTGCGGTATTTGGCAATTATTGTTTGCACCAAGTTCAAGCCCAGCTATGGTGAAGCTGCAGTAATTCTCACTGGAATCTCTAGACTTCAAAGGCCCAGGAAGATCTTAACAACTGCCTTGCCTGACCTTCTGCACAAGAGGTACCACAGTTCCTGCCTCAGGTCCATAACTCCTGACTGAGCTATGACCCATCCCCAGGGAAATACGCACACTCAACACAAAGACTTAGAAGATGGAAAATCCAGCTTGTCCTTGAATTGCTGTTCCAAGGTTAGCTGCCTTCCTTGCTCCAAGTCCTCCAGCTCTAATTGAGCCGACTCTCATTTCAATTGTAACCTCTCCTGCTAACAGGAAGCATCACTGCCCATTAGAAATTTCTTCCATACACAGGTACTCCAAGCCCACAATCACATTGTGTCCTAACCTCTCGGATCAGCTAAACCAGGGGGGTTACTCCATAATAATATATTCACTCCTGGCTGCACTGTAGGTCGGTACACACAAGCATGCTGCTGCTCTGTAATGAGTAGCAGTTACCACAGGTCAGCTGAGGTTCAGCAAATGTCCACACAAATGCCCTTTGCCAAGAGCTAACACAGGAGTATCTCTATAACACAGCTCAGGAACGGTGATAAACTCATTTGTATTCTTTTCCTTTCGTCTAATTGCTTTGGAGAGAATAATTCATGAATGAAACGCCCAACTCGAGAAGTGTTAAATGCATTGAGACAGCATCCCAAGTACATTTAAATAAAGTAATATTTACCCATAAGAAAACACAGTGCTGATTTAAACACAGTTTTTAATGATTAAATGCTAAAAATTGTGTTACCAGTTTGAAAACACAGAAAAGAACTCACTTGGGGGAAATAAATTTTCATTTCTATAAAGAAAAGGTTGGGAAAATATTCTTCATCAATGATACATGAGCAATATAATGTTCTGTTCCTCTATTCTACCCGAGAGATCATGTTAATCCTTTTGATTTATGCACAGCTCCTTAACTAATACTGTAATAAATGGTATTGACAATTAAACCCACTTCTGTAAGAAATTCATTGTATTTGCAGCACCCACAGTAAGAAATGCCTTCACGCTTCTGACAGGAGATCTAAATAAAATTAAAGAGCTAAGAACAAAGGCTGTAGAAAAATCAGAAAGGCATAGCTGATAGGGAAATGTGACTTGCTTATAGGGGGGATTTTTGTATGTATCTAAGGCAGTATATTGCACATAAAAAGGGAGGGTTAGTATTCTTCAGTTTAAGCACACAAATCTTCAGTTCTTTTCTTCACAATGCAGAGCTTCCTGAAATACTGACCATCATACAGCACTGGCTTTGAACAGGCTGGCAAAGACCCGAATCAATTTAATCTTATTAAAATACAGAGCATTTTAAAGATATTATCCCCGGTGGCTTACTGATGGCTCAATTGCTGCTACAATCTATGCAAAGGCTTTGAGTGATGAAACTCTGTTAGTTCCTGCCTTGTCTCTCCTTTTCCAAACGGTTTCAGAGGCTACTGCTATCACTGGCTCATCGGTGCTTAAAGGAAATACTTTCAGAAGCAGAACTAGAAATGTCTCCTCTTGCATTACCAGTGTGTAATTAGGGGAAAGCTGCATTCCTTTCAGCTGTACACACAGAGTCACACAAAGCGTTTTCTAGAAATGGACTTAACTAGGGTCAGACAGCAGCAATCAGCAATAACCCACTCTGGAGCACTCAAAGGAATTAATACTGATTACAGGTAATTTAGTCATTCTGAAAAAAATAACAAGAAAAACCCCCACTCTTGTTAGAAACAGGCACCTGGCACAGCAGAGCGCTGCCAGCCTGCCACAAAGAGCCGGCGATTACACCCTGCGGAGCCTGTGCAGCAAATCCACGGAATCAGCAGTAGCTCAGGATGAGGCACCAGCCCAGAACCAAGCTCGTGCCACTTAAAAACGGACCTATGATTATTCTCAGGCAACAGTGCCCAAAGCAGCCTAAGGTTTGATTACTAAAAGAACATTATGTCACACAGTTGCACGACGATGATTATAATGGTCCCGGGTTTCCAGTGCTATGGCAACGTCCCGCTGAGTGAGGTGCTTTAGGAAGAGGGAAAATATGGACTATATCATAAAAAATGAACTGCTCTCCTGCTTGGGGAGTGTGGGAGAGGAGCCTGTCATTCCCTTGGTCTGGTGACACTGAGCACACACAGGGCAGCAGTTCAGTGAACACAATCAGCTGGGGAAATTGTCAGCTCACAGGATTTTGAAGTGTCTCCCAGGCAAGCTACCTCATAATGAAACCACACTTGCTCTCAGCTAAACTCACAGTCCCGTACCACGGGGCCACCAGCAGCTCCAAGTGAAACCCATGGCAGAGGCTCGGCTTTTTAAAGGCATTTCTTCAGCTGTCCTTCAACAAGCACTCAGCAATTTGTGTTCATACCCTGCTATTTATTAAAGCTGGCTCAGGAAGGGGGAGGATTCAATGCCTGCTTCAAATCAGCCCCCCTAGAAATGCTCATTTTTACTCATAATGGAAATAGAGGATTGCCACTGCCAGGAGGGCATAGCTCAAGTCAGAGTAATCCCTCCTGAAATCAACCTGTGAGGGGATGAAAGAGCAGGAGTTTTTCTGAGAAAAGGTGGGGATTCCCAGCGCAGTCATCATTTCTCTGCTCCATGAAAGACTTTTTAGTCTGCAAGGAGAGGAACAGTTCAGCACAAACAGCATGACAAGGAACAGTGTGGCTGGAACTAGATAATTTTTAAGGTCCCTTCTTACCCAAACCATTCTGTGATTTTTGTGATTCCATACTTGCTCCCAGCACATCATGACATTGCCTGAAAAACTTGCAAAGGAAGGTCCTCTTACAGAAAATGTTCATATTTTATTGTAAACAAATGGCAGTGTTTACAAATGAAGAGTTGCCCAAATGTTTTCAGTCCTTCAGTTTTATTTTCAAAGGGCTGGGACGTTGCAGAAGGCATGTTGCTGTTTCTGAGGAATGCTACCTGCCCTGCTGAGATGTAAATCAAAATTAAAAATGAGGGTGAAGAAATATTTTCAGCCACCCAAGGGATCTCTCCCATTGACTTCTCTCAGAGCTCAATAGTCAGAGTGAACAAACATGGACAGAGAAACTGGGGAGATATTTTATCAGGAAAAGTAAGCACAAGCAGCATATGGTTGGCAATTAGATTGTCTGAGGTGTGAAAAATGTGTCTGTGAAGCTAAGGACATCTGTGCTGGGGTCCACTGATCAGCCTGGAGGATGTAACACCTCCAAGTGAGGGGGAATGACAGGAAATTAAGTCCAGAGAGTTTCCTGGCCACACCACTGTCACCTCACCTGTCAGAGAATGACCTGACCCAGATTTGAGCAGTCACCTTGGGACAAAGTAATGAGTTACCAGTGATACACAGTGGCAGGTAAAGGCAAAAGCATACCTGTGACTTGTGAGACTAAAAAAATTAAAAAGCAGGTTGTGAGGAAATAGAGATTATGGTGCTTCAGGTGGAAATATGCTTTGTGGAGCCTCAGAAAAAGGAGTCTTTCTGTATGAGGGCTGCACTCTGCTCATCTTCCCATATTCCAGAAGCCTTAACCCATCTTCTTTCGCTGATTTTCATTTGCATTTCAAGGTCAGAGTCAGCCTGTTCAAGTCCTCTGCTGCCACACTCACCCACAGGGTGATTCTGCAGCCAGCGTTCTCACTGCTTTACAGTCCTTAATAAGATTTAGATCACTCCCTACTTTACCTCTGTGAGGACGTGGCAGGTTCTGCTGAGAGGAAATCTTCAAAAGACTCTGCTTAGTGTCATAGGAAAGTTATAGCAACCAGCCAGACCTGGACTGGGCATCGCTGCTGGGCAAGCGGCCCCCGGTTATTCCTCCTCTCTGCTGCTCCATAGGGAAGACCCTGCACTCCTGACACTGCTTTTGCTACAGAAGAGTGCTTGAGAAAACAAGCTGTAGGGTGTCCCAGACCTCCCAGCTCCCAATCCCATGCCTTCCACAAAAATCTGGAATTTCCAGATGCGTCCTGAAGCTGCTGCAACATCCTTTTGCAAGACAAGCGTACAAACTCAGATCTGAGGCAGATCAAGGAATCACCCTGCACAGATGCCTCTTTCCAAATACCTGCTGCTATCGTCCAAGTCTTTCAACTGCGTCCAGCGTCCTCCTGGTGATTACCCAAGGCTTTGTTAGACATGCAAATGAGACACTCATCTGGGATCTCCTTAGATGAGGACTTCGGGATGCGCCACTGCCTTGCAGTGACAATGAAAGACTTTTTTTTTTTTTGCTCATGCTGGAAACTTGCTGAGTGTGCATAGGCGAGCAAGTGCTCAGAAACCAAGGTTTTGAGGAGCTGACAGCATTCCCAAGTGACAGCACACCAGCTCGCCCGTTCAGCGAAACCTTCGTGGAGAGGAGAGAGGAGCAGGCAGGCAGCCAACGGGGATTGCTGCCTCCTGTGCTCATCTTCACCTTCCTTTCATCCTGCAGCCTCACTTGCCCTCCTGAACAAAGCCATAGGCTTCAGTCTCTGGCTGTTTAATCATTATTCCTCTGACTTCCTAAAAGGGCCTTTGGACACAGGTACAGCCCAGAGTAAGGAAGTGCAGTCACCATTTCAGAATTAGCATCCAACACACTCAGCAGTATATCAAACACCAGATTATCCCAGCACTTGTGCTAAGGACTAGTTTTCCAGCTAATTGCTGAGAAATGTTGGCATTTTGAAACATGCTCCCTCCTGGATTACTGCAATCAAATTATGGGCATGGCACTATTTAGTAGCATTTATCAGGTGCTGCAATTTCAAATTGTTTAAACATTATCAATGAATGAAGGAGGTGGTTATTAAGCAGTAGCCTGGACACAATGAATAGTCACTCTCCCCCTGTATTAATTATTCCCCTGCACTGACATTTTGTGATTCTAAAACATTTTGTTAGGATGAAGGTATTTTGAAGGAATAGGAAAAGCAGGGATCAAGAGATGTAAGGGGGATTGTAAAGTAAGAGCTCAGCATAACTCAGGTAATGGGCAGCTCAAAATCTGCCAGTCCCTTCGTGAAGTGAGCTTTTGCAAAACATCTTCCTGGGACAGAGCCTTCTCAATGGCAAGCAGCACTGGAGAATCCACTGACCTGCCAGCAGCCAAGGAGATGCAGCTCTGGCCCGAGGTGATGAGAGAGCCTGAAATCCCAGTTCTGCATGGGCAGCAAGAGCCACACACCCCGCTGTCGGGGTCCCTTCCCCCCTGCCATGTGGTCCAGGGAGAGGGCCCCTGGGGGGAGACACGGGGTTTCCCTGGCCCTGGTCAGCCTCGTTCCCCATCGGTTGTTTTGTGTTCCCTGCGCGGGCAAGGACCCTCACGTGCCGTGATTGAGCAGTTCCTCGGCAGAGCCCCGGCCATGCAGCTGGGGAAATAAACATCTCTGAAGCATCTACCAAGAATCAGTCCATATATACTTCTTTTCCACGGGCCTCGTTCTCTGATACACGTGTTGCAGTATCCCCACTGTAACAAATGGTGGATTATGCAAGCAGAGCGATCCCTGATCCCTAAGGACAGCAACTGATTTGTGAAGAAACTCTGGATTTCTCTTGTTTTTGTCTTGCTGTTCCATCTCTAAACTACGGAGGAACTGTGGAAAGACTCTTGGCTCTCAGAGCTGCATATGGACATTTATCTTAAACTTGAAAAGATCCTTGAACAACGATTTGTAAATTTTAGCTTAATTCAGGCTCAAAAGGAACTGAAACACTTCCTGGCATGGTTGTTTAAGAACTTTTTCTACGTTTCTTGGGATTTGATTCTTACCAAGACCAAGACTTTTGGAAGACCATTTGGATACAGTTAATTTCTGAGTCAAAATATATGCCGATGGAAGAATATTTTCATGAATATTATTTAATTACTGAGACTGTTGAGCAATGTCAGCTGTGTCATAGCGAAGGGGAGCCTGGCGCAGGGACCATGCGGCCTCGCCCACATGCACCGAGCGCTCTGTGAGCAGCAGCGAGGCAGTTCCCGCGCGCGGGCGGAGCCACGCGAGCCGCAGTGTCGGTGGCGGAGCGAGGCGCGGCGGGAGCAGCGGGACCCGGCGGTGCCCGCCCGGCCCCGCGCAGCGCGTGGTGGAGCGAGCCCCGTGAACGTCCGACCGAGAGGGGCGGCGTGTGGGCAGCGGCTGGTGGCGGTGGCGGTGGAGCGGAGCCGCGCCCAGCCAAAACGCGCGCTGGAGCAGGGCACGGGGGGGTCGTCGCTCAGGGGCCCGGCTGAGATGTGGGTACAGTCCCCAGCAGCAGCAGCGCAGCTGAGAACAGAGGCAGCGGCGCGCGGGGAGCTGAGCAGCGCGGCCTGGCCCGGCCCATGTGGCCCCGAATGCGACCCCAGGAAGAGCGTGCAGGCACGAGCAGCCCTGACAACCGCAGCAGCACTGACAGCCCTGGCAGTTCCAACACAGAAGCGAGCAAAAGCAAAAACACAGCGAGACAGAAAACAGCAGCCACTCGGAAAAAGGAAAAAGTCATCGTAGCTAAGGTTTTAGGAATAGTAAAATGGTATAATGTTAAACAAAATTATGGTTTTATAACAAGATATGACAACCAAGAAGACATATTTGTTCATAGAACTGCTATTAAAAAGAACAACCCTGAAAAATACATCCCAAACTTAGGAGATGGAGAAGTAGTAGAGTTCAAAACTGTGCAAGGTAGAAAAGGGTTACAAGCAGCAGAGGTCACTGGGCGTGATGGTGTTTCTGTAAAAGGCAGTATATATGCTAAAAATCATAGTCATGTTAGACAATATCTCTATTATAAGCCCCCCCTACAGTCTCCCTTTCCTAATCCCACCTTTCCCTTTTACCCTATATCCTATTACCCCCAGTATATTCCCAATCCGTTTTTTCACCCATGGTTTCCCTCACAAAACCACGCCTTTGCCAATTGTTTCTCCAAAAATCCCTTTCCAATGCCGAGTGGGGGATGAAGAAGGGGAGGGAAGAAATTAACTATTGTTGTTTAGCGTTCCAACAGGTACAAATGGAAGAAACCCTCTCCTGCCTCAGTTTCCCCACAAAGCATGCTCAGAGAGTCCTGTCTCCCTTCTGTCAGCCTTAAGATGTTCCAGAGAATCTGTTTGGACATTTAAAGACTCAGGAGGGTGGCTTGTTTTGTTTTGAAGCGGTTCTTGTTATGTTTATCCAGTTGTTTTCAATGTTAAGTTTTAAATCTCTTTTTGTTAAAAATAAATGGGTGAAATGTCGGGGTCCCTTCCCCCTGGCATGGGGTCCTGGGAGAGGGGCCCTGGGGGGAGACACGGGGTTTCCCTGCCCCTGCTCAGCCTCGTTCCCCATCAGTTGTTTTTTGTTCCCCTGCATGGGCAAGGACCCTCGGGTGCTGTGATTGAGCAGTTCCTCGGCAGAGCTCCGGCCATGCGGCTGGAGAAATAAACATCTCTGAAACAGCTATCAAGATTCAGTCCATATATATTTCTTTCCCACGGGCCTCGTTCTCTGATACACGTGTTGCAGTATCCCCACTGTAACACCCAGCAGCTCATTTCAGCCCCTAAAGTGGCACAGCCTGGTCAGCACAGTGCTATAATTCATTATTAGTGTGGAGTAATGAACCTTTCTTGATGGCAGCCCTGTTCTGCTCAATCAAGGGCCATTGTCACCATTCCACAGTGCAGCATGACCTTGCTCCAAAAGACCAAGACTGAAAAACCAACACTTGAGAGTTCAGGATGGGCTCCCCCATAGTGCATTTGAGCATTATTTCCACATGCTGCTGTGTTTTGCTAAGCCCTTCTGCTCATTTCCAGGAGGATCCCACAGGGTTTAGGAATTAGCCTGGGGCCTGGGAAAGTTGAGCTTCATTCCTTGATTTGCCACAGGAACCCCAAGTGCCACTGGGCATATCACTCAGCACCTCCACTTGGGTCTCCTAACTGTAAAATAGGGATAGGAACCCTGTGAGGGTGTTGGCAAGAAGATAAAACATATTAACCATCTGGGAGGTGCTGTGATGCTGTGATAAGAGGGGCCACACAAGAAACTTAGATAAACAGTTTCAAAACTCTCAGCTTTTTGGTGCTTTCTCTTCCACACTCAGACTGCTCTGTGATTTCACACAGCCAGCTTCAGTCCTGTTTGCTCACAGCTTCCTGAGCACTAGAGGTTTCCAGCCCAAAGCACAGGCCTTCCCTCAAATTGCAGAAGGTCGTGATCTTTCTGGTTTGCACTCCATGTTTTCAAGGGGGGGGAGCAGAAATCTCCCCAGTGCTTTGACACCTGCAGACATGAGGGTTTACACTTCAAGCACGAGGACATCTGTGTCATTTCCCAGTTGGATCTCATCGACCACAACATTCACCCTCAGAGCACACCACCAAGTCAAGCCTTTTTCAGAAATGTTACGTCTCTAATGACTGCAAGCTCTGGTTTGCCCATCAGCACTCCAGTGGATGTTTTAGGAGCATGATGGAGTATTAAGATAAATCATCCCCCAAAAGCCTGAGAAAAAGAAACTCCGTCCTGTAAATACTTTCTAGGATCAGTGGTTTAAGCTTTCATAGACACTGAAGAACTACGAGGTGACATGAAGTCACTGCAGGAAGATGTAAACAACCCATGTAAAAAACATTGCATTTCAAAAGATAGGGCACTTCTAAGGCCACAACATTCTAAACAGAATTATCTGATGTCAGCACTGTTTGTTTGGTGTCTGAGGTCTCACATGTAGGGCAGCCACAGCTTATCAGAGAAGAGTTGTCACCCATTTAGAGAAAAGCTTTAAGCTAACAAATTCTTGCCCTCTGGAGATACCAACCACATGTGAGGATGGGGCTGACCATACCCATTTTCCACTCAAGGAACAGTTACCAGCACCACTACCTCCTTCCTCAGGATTAGTGCCAATCAAACGGCACAGGGAAGGAAGAGGTGAGCCAGGCAGGATCGTGACATCAGTATTCCAGCTGTATCCAATGCACTTATACATACACAGCTAAACACTTAATAGATTGAGCAACTTCAAAGCAACACATTACCTGCTGAATTAACCCCCACTTCCACCCTATTAGAGGATGCTTAACAGAGTAAGAAGCTTCCAGCAATTTGCTTGTCATGCACACTGAGATACACTGCAGAAAAAAAATCCAAGAAGAATATGGTGTGAGTGATTTTTTCAGTGCCTGAAATGACTTTGCTGATGGGTCAGTGTCATTCTGCAGGTTCAGATGACATGAAATACCCTTCTGGCCCTTTGAGAACCTGTGAATTACAGTTAAAGGAATCCTAATAGCTTGTTGCTTGACATTAAGTACGGAATTGTGTTGACACACAAAGAGTAGAAGAGTCGACTCATGTTGTGTTGCTCAGCATTTACCCTGTGCCAGCCAGGAGCATGCTCAGATAATTCTGTCTAAGTAGTTACAAAAACAGCAGAAGTCGGGAGAAAAGGCTCCTGCAAAATTTGGCACCGTTCCAGCTCACCAGCTAAATGATTCCATCTGATATTCAAAACAGGCAGGTGGAAAATTATCCAGAGACTCACCATCGTGTTCTGCTTGAACAAATGCAAGAGGGACTCAAATACCACTTTGGACGGCAAGTCAATTTAAATCCAAGTGTTTTCCTATCGATCCTCCATTTTTTCCTGGAAAATACACGTGCTGTTTTGCTGTGGAAGGGACCAGTGTGTCTGAGGGCTTGGAAGGGGGTGTTAATTTAGGTTTTCCTCCTCACTCAGTGGGATTCAAAGGGAGTCCAGCTCGTTTTGCCATGTCAGCCTGTCATTTTATTCCACCTGGCCTCCCCTGCAAATAAAATCAGCCAGTGGGATTGCAAGGTCTGCTTGCGACAGTGTTATAACTAATCACCCACAGGAGCCATGGTGATGCTAAGCAGAGCATGCTCAGAACTGCATCTCGCCCAACACCCAAAAAACAAGCACGCATTACAAACCCGGATCCTTGAGGTCACCTCTTCCTGAAGCAAGATGGGTTTTCTGCAGTACATCCAAAGAAGTCCTTGCACAGTGGGACCTCCAGACTCAACACACCACCAGCCTCACAGGCTGCACAGAGGCAGGGGTCATGTCAGTGCATCTGACATTGCAGTGTCCATTAGAAAGATGCATTAGGCTTTATTGTAAACAAACAGGCTGCGGTACAAGGAGCCATATTTCAATTACTCAGGCCCTAATGCCAAACTTGCTCTGTTTCAGAAGCAAGATAATACAGCACTGACAAAGTATATTATCCTTGCTTTTCAGTAGCCACAGATAAGTATCACTATGTCACTGTGAAAAAATGCGCTCAATTATCCTACGTTGTTATTACTTAATCTGTGTTTCAAAAAAAGCTTTACACTGAAAAGATGTTAGATAAAGGCTAAGTATTGCAGATAAAGACATTGCTTCACTGAATATATGCTGTAAAAGCATGAGCTGTGGTTCCACACATTTAAATGAACCAGGCTCCTCTCAGCACGTTCCAGTACTGGCAGAGTCACAGCCACGACTGGCTGCTTGCACAAGAAGGTGGTTTGGAGCCCTAAGAGCAAAATGCAGAGGTAGGCTGGGGAAGGAGCCTGCTCCATGTCAGGGAGAGCTTTTGCAAGGACTTCCAGAAGGCTTGGCATGAATCTCCTCCTCAACTCATAGAGACTGGGTCCCTGCTAAGGTCTGTTCTGGCACCATATGTATGACCAAGCTGCAAATGGCAAGAAAGAAGGGGATGGCCCAGCCTGAGGCTTTCTCAAATGGACAAAGGAGCTTTATTCAGAAGACCTTGGCCCCCAGATTCTCATTCTCTACACAGTCACCAGCGAGAGGTAGCAGGACTCTGGATACCCATGTTTGGATTCCAGCTGCAAACCCGTGTCAGTGCTGTGTACTTTATTGGTCCCAGAAAATGAGTCCGGCACTCTGAATTGATGACAAATTGATTGAAACCAGATGTCATGAAAAAAGCCTTTTCCAAGTTCAATGGCACATGAACGGTCGCAGCCTGCCCCCAGATAATCTGACTTCTGTGTCCCAGTCTGCCACAATAAACTAATTGGGAGGTTAATATTTTGTCTCTACGCTGTGAACTCTTTGGGGAAAGGAGCTTTTTAATTGCATACACAGCCCATGACCTGGTAGGCTCTAAATCTCACTGGGTGATGGGCAAAGTTATGGTGGAACCTCAGCTGAACACCCTGAGCTCATGTTACTGTCTGGATTAGCAAAACTCCAGACTATTACATTGTCTGTAGTCTTCAGGCATTGCTGGGAGTTTAGTTTCCCCACTGAGCTAAGCTTTTTTTGGCATAGTCAAAAGAAGACAAACAAAACACCGCAGGTACAAAGGCACAGGAGGAAAAGCAGCATCAAGCTGTTGTTTGGCCAAGCCAGCAGATGCACGGTGGCAATATTGGCTTTGTAGGAGAGCAGAGGTGGCCAGAGCCTGCACGCCCAGGTCTCACCACTTTGCAAACCTCATCATAACAGATATATTTACACTGGATACGCCTAATTAACACACCCTGCCAGACCCACGCTTGCACTCTTGAGCCTGCACATGCAGAGAGAGACCCCAGTTTGGTCAGCTTGTCCTCCCCAAGGCAGATAAAGATGACGTCAAAAGCCAGGCTTGATTCATGGTCTATCATCACAAGGTCCCTGGGAGGATGAGTGATTGATCCTGTTTACCTTTGGTACAGCAAGGCATTTAACATCAGGTTGGGAGAAGCTTTGTAGTTGTTATTCTAATGGGCTTCAAGACAGAACTGTTTGTTTTGGAGCGTGATAAGACTTTTCAGACCATTGGCTCCCCGGGCAAGGCTCTGAAAGTCTATCACAGCACATGTGAAGCCACAGCACCAAACATGCTCTGCAGAGCATTAGTAAGAAAACCTGCCCCTGCTTTATTTCCTTGTCAAAATTACAAAAAGCCCAACAAATCCTACAGCGTTCAGCTCACATCTCTTCCAAAAGCTGGGGGAAGAAGCCTGCAGCTGAGGTACGGCAGAGAAAAGGTTGAGAGCAGACTCTCCTGGTGACTAATGAAGCCGAGATAAGCATCTAGATGCTCGCTAAAACATACAGTATCACACGCAGATTAAAGGCTCCTTCCGAGATTTTGCAAGCAGCCAGTAACTCCTACCCAGCCATCTGCCCAGAGAGGGCCTCCGACTTGTCAACCAATCCATTTCCCCCAGTGCCACAGGCTGGGTGATACCGATCTCTGCTGTGTTTTCTTATGAGAGCTTTGATGTACAATCTCCTCGTGGCAGCTCCCTTTAGGGAACAAAGCCCTGCTCTAGCCAGGCTCCTCACCAGTTGTCCAGGTATTAGGTTCTTTTTTCCAGCTTCGGGGCAGCCCTATCACTAACCTTTTCCACTGACCTTTTGCAGGGAACCTTCTGCTCATGGCCATCTGCGTCCTCCCCCTTTTCTTTTAAAGCATTCACCTGAGCATTTGCAGCAAGCAGTTACACACACACTGGTCTGCATCAGTCACAAAAGCTGTGAGCCTCCAATTAACCACCTCATGCCTTTTAATGATACAATGCTGAACAAGGAAGAGAATTAGAGGGAACATCGTCAGAAGTGGTTTGCAGCAGGACAGAGCTGTCTTTATTATTGTTTGTATGAGGGTAGCACCTAGGAAACTCAGCTAGAGGCTGTGAAAACAAATGGAGAACTTGGGGAATTAATTTAATGTGGAGAATTTATAGTCTATAGGACAAGACAGAGTAGGTGGATGAGGTGTAGTGTAATGAGAACACAATGATTTTCTATGGATCAGAATAACCTGTCAGCATCCTTTACTCATCACTGCCAAGTTCCTATGTCCTCCCTCCTCAACACCACTTCAAGAGTGTGAATGCTGGCAGAGGGCTCAGTACCAAAGACAAGTGTGCCTTTGACTCCCAAAGCCCCACACTGGAAGCATAGGGCAATGCCTTGTCTCTGTCTTCAAAAGATAGCTGGAGATACTGCACCTGCTCGGAAGGTTTCAGGCAAAACAGCATTTCAGAGGAATTCACCAATTCAGCAAAATCTCAGCAAGGTGAGTCAATTTTGCCCAGGTTCCCATGAAACTTGCACAGGGCTCCAAACATCAGAAACCTGCTGAGTTTCCTGCCTGGTCACCCATCTGGTTCCTCCACCGTTCAGGTTTCCAGGGCCCTGGGGCAGCCTGCTGCCAAATAGGCTGCTCAGCAAGAGGGGATTTCACTGCTCCCACACTTCTCATCTTGGGGTGTCCCAGACATTAGACCATAGGCAGAAAACACCAGAGCATCCGCAGATGGAGAGCCCATGAAACCCAGCAGAGAGGCTCAGAGAACCATGGATCAGCTCTTGAGACAACCCACAGTGCGAGCTGCTGCACTATTCCCTTCTGCAGAATTTCTACCTGCTTGTGTTCTGCTCTGCTTTGGCAGGAATTCAGTCTAATTTCATCAAAACTAAACTTTTTCCCAAAACATAATCTTCTGTTTAAGCCCATTCCTGGCAGACATCCTCTCAGGACAGCTCATTTTCCTCTCAACAGCAGCCTCTGCATGTCAGTCCAGCTCCAGCTGCTCTCAGGTCAGGGGCAGAGAGTTGTACATCCTGTACAGCCCACCAGGAACACTGCAGGGATATACAAATCAGCCAAATCTAAATTGTCTGCTCTGGAAGACTGATGATATGAACAATCTTACAGTCCCACGAGCTTGCCATGGGAGGAGAATGAGGTAAAATCTCTGTATTTATCCATCTAGTGGAAATATTTGATCTGCCTGAGGACTGCACACCAGATACTGTGACTACGATGTCATGGGCTGACCCCAGGGCTCAGAACAGTTCATCAGACTCAGACAAAGGAAAATGGGGGGAAAGGAAGGGATTTGCTTGGAGATCACTGCCTAAATAACATTTATTCTGTGGTTTGATAGAAAATATGGGGGACAGATTCTGGAAAGATTGAGATGAAGCAATACCGAAACAAAAGGGACTGAAGGATACTTGAAGTATACGAGACATTTCTTGTTCTGCTTCATGTAACACTGAACATTTCTCACTGCTCATGGACCAAGTGACAGCAGCAGCAGTCACTGTGCACAGGCACCTTTGCTTACCCTGTTCAGCCACCAACAGGCTCCACTGGGAGCCTAAATTTATCTGTCCTATGAGAAACATGTTTCTGGAAGCCTGTTGTTCCCGAGACATACCTACCTTCAAGGTGTCAGGCAAGCACCAAGGCTCCTCCTTGGGATGCAGCCGGACGTGCTGTGAAAGCTGAGAGCTCCCAAGCACACTGTGGGGAAGTTCTCCTGGGAAACCTCTGTGGGAGATATTGACACCAGCTGAAGGGTTATGTGGGGCTTGAGCAACAAACCATCTGTCAAGACCTGCTTATTAGGATATTTACTCACAAAATTGGCCTTTTCATCAGTGCACCAGAAGCAGTTTCTGAAAGCAGCCCTGACCACCAAGAAAACAGCCTCAGAATCAATCAACAGGAGGAGGAGTGGATCCAGCAGCCAGAGGAATCTGTTTCTAGCACAGGGACATTTTGTCCATTTTGCCATCTCTCCTACCTGAAGATCAGTAAATTAATTGGGTTTTTTAGATAAATGTTAGTGAGGATTCTTTGGCAGGACAAAAGACCTTTTGTTTCCTTGCCCCACACAAATCCATTAACTCTGCCATACAGTAGGGATAGTGATTTAATACTTTCACTTTGTTGTGTTTCCAGTCTAATAAAGGGTGGGAACACAACAGAAGGAAAACACAGTTCTTCACTTGCCTTTTTTTTTTTTTTGTTAAACATGAAATTAATTATTTCATATTTCTGTAATGAATAATTACCATGTTCATGAACCCAAGCAACCTACCCCGGGTGGCAGTGGGCATCTGCAATGGGCCCAGAGGAAGACACATGCTCTGAATCAAATGTCAGTGGCTCAGCAATAAAAGCCTCTCTCAGGACTGAGACCATCCTTCAAAGGCAGTGAGTCTCACCATAGAACAGCACAGGAAAAAGAAAGCAGCAGGGACCACAGCAGAGATCCCTATCTCCATGGCAAGGAAGGGGAGGGGAAGGAAAGGGAGCTCGTCATTTAACAGCAATAATAAACACACTTCTGAGTGTGCTTCCTCCTCTCCCTGCAGGAGCATCTTCACCCTAAGCACTGATGGGCTTCAGGTGGGATCAATCAGATCCAAACCTCTCAGTCCCAATATCCCTGTCAGAAAAATACCTTAGGGTAGCTGTGGATTGTGCAGCTATAGGGTTGCTGCAGGGTGTCCCACAGTGCTGAAGACAGTGATGTGTTACCTTGATGTGTTTGTTGTTCCATACAAACCACTCAGAAGACACCTGTAAAAAAACATGGATATGTTGCAGATAAGAAGAGGATCATATCTGTTTCTTCCAAGCAGCTGAACACCAAGGAAAACACTCTCATGATGTGTTTGACAGGAGAAACAAGCCAGAACTTCACTTTCATTCAACATTCAGGCTTTAATGCCAAGCCACAATTTATTCCATGAAGAAGAAAAAAAACAGTAAAGGAAGCACTTACCAGGATGAGCATGCTGTCTGCTGTGGCCTGGAGGCAAGAAGGTGGCTTAAGCAAAGGCAGGGATCAGCATATCCAGGTCAGTGGCCAACACTGCCCTTGACCTCACTGCCCATCAGGTGGGATTGGCTGCTTGCCTGGCGCAGCTCCTGTGGCTCCTGCCATGGCCTCTGCAAGCTGCTCCAACAGGATTTAGAGACCTCTCTCTTATCAAACCTGATGGATTTCCTCTCCCACTCCTTTCCCAACCCTTGTCCTGCACTGGGAGATGCAGAGCATGATGCAGCACTGAAGACTAACCTTATGTCTAGAACAAGGAGACCATCACCGTGGTTTTGCTTTCCAAGACTCTGGATTTTTAGCAAACACCTACTCATTCCTGAGTTCACCTTCCCAAGAGAAGAGCAACTTCAGGAAATCATGTCAGTCAAGGGTCCAGGAAAGAAAACTGTAATGTGATACAGGTCTAACCCTCAGAAAGGCTGGGAACGTCTCCTTTTACAGAGGGTCCTTCCAAAAGGAAACCAACCCACTGTAAATAATGTGTCTGGGAAGAGAAGGCAAACCTTTAACCATTCCCTTGCCTCCACTGCTTGCTCAGTTAAACTGCAGCTTTCCTTTGAAGCCAGGCAAAGTTACCTTCTCTGCTTTCTAGTTCTGTTCTCTGGCTCTGGGTAGCCCAGAGATCCTGCTGTTTTGCTAATCTCACTTCCTGAAACTGGGATTAAAGTTGGATTAGCCAGGCAAATGACTGAGTGGTGCTCCAGACCCTCCACATTTGGTGTTTGTGCCTGCCTCGTTTTCCCAGCTCTACCTGGGAATCCAAGGGAAGGGAATGGAGAGGATATAGAAAGGGTCATTCCGTCTTATCCCAAGTGCCATTCCCAGGGTTTACACAAAGTCCTGCTACTGATACAGAGCACAAAGCATATTCACTCAAATAATTGAAGTGGTTTTAGCTCAGTGTCCTCAAATATAACAAAATTAATTTCTTCCTTTAAAAGCCCTCCTTGGTATTACTGCATAAATCAAAGACTCAAGGTACTGCTTCTCCCAAATTCAGACTGAATCCAGTTTCACCACACAGAGTCTGGCTTTTAAGAAAGAGCAGGGAGTTCCTTCCAATGTTAGTCAAAAGAAGTCATTGGGACAGTTTGTACAAACAGGCATGGGACACTTGGAAAGCTTAGAGACCTTGATCCAGCATTCCTGAGCACATGCTTAATTCACCCCAAAGCGTGTGCTGAAATGCTTCGCTGACTAAGAACGGGCTTAATCACATGCTTAAACACTTACTGCATGAGCACTTCAGAGATTAAGATTGATTAGGTCCTTCTCCTACCTGTACCTCATACCTCCTCTCCTCATGAAAATCTCATTTCTGAAGGCACAAAGCTCATAAGGAGACAAAGGGAACACATTTTTCAACAGGTTCCCAGGACTTAAAACTCCTTTAAAAAGAACAAAAGCCAGATTTTCAGAGCTTGGCTCAGTGAAATCAAGTTGTTAATGTTAATACACTTTATTGATCTTAAAGTAATACAGCATGGAAACAAAGGCCATTAATTGAGAGAGAGGGTCTGTTTACATTAACAAGTCATACAGCATGAAAGGAGCAGATCCAAACTCAGGTCGCCACAAACTGAGGTCCCCACAAGAACAATATATGAAGTTCAAATGTTTACTTCAGCCTAGACTTAGTCTGGTCCTCCATGTCATTTGGACCAAGCTTGCCCATATTTTTTGACTGGAAGCTATTCCAGGCAGCCATCACTGGGTCAGATCCCCATATCCCTGCTCAGGTGAAAGCACATTTGCTGCACCCCTGGCATGGACTGCCTGGGTCAGTGTTCTACCAGCATGCTCCAAAACTGCTCTGCTGCCCAAACCAACATTGGTCAAGTGGAGATGACCATGGGATGCACTTCCAGACTGCTCTGTTGCTCCAAACCAAGGCACAAATGGAGACAGTCAGATGGAGAGAAGAACTCCCCAAGCACAGCAAATTCCCAAGGCAAGGAGCAGTGGAGGCACTCTGGCTCTAGGATGGTTCATTTGGTTTGGAGGTCACCAGCTTTTCCTACAGCTGATAAACAAATGCAAGGTGTAAAACTGCTGCCCGAAGTGATCCCAAGGTAGACTCATTTATGAGGAAGTCATGAGGAACACACACGGATTGTGTCCAGAACAGTGTTTGTCATTCAGGGGATGATGTTCAGCATGACAGAGGACTTCAGCACAGACTGCCTGCCTGAAAGGGTGGATGAATTTATTGTGCCAGAGGACAAGAGTGACCAAAACCACGTGTCCATAGTCTGAAAAAATGCATGTCACCATAAGACAAGTGTGGAAAGTGAACTTCTTGGCAAAGCAATGCAAAACTCGCCTTCAGCAGAAGTTGGGAGAGCAAAAGACTAATAAATATTAGAGTGAGGAGAATTCAATTGCATAGACAACTCCCATCAGTTACCTCAAGATCAGAGGAACATAGGAAATGGTCTGCTGGGTCAGCAGGATGGTGCATCTCCCCCAGCTGCAGGAAAAGACAATCTTGAGGAGGAGCACACAAGCCTGGCCACTGCAGTCCAGTCACCTCACACTCTTCCTGGCATCCACAATCATTGGTAGAGCACATCTATCCATACCTTCTCTTTCCCTCTGAACTTGCTGATATTACATCCATCTCACTATTTCTAGCAGAAGCAAATTCCCTGCTGTGTAAAAAAGCACTTTCTAGTATCCGTCTTAAACAGATCCCCCTGGTTTTCATGTATCTCCCCTCATTCCAGAACTGTGAGAATTTTGAAACCCCAAAGCAACTCATAGAATCATAGAACAGTTAAGGTTGGAAAAGACTAGTAAGATCATGGCCAACTCTTAACCCAAGCACCATCTTGTTCACCACTAAATCAAGTCCCCAAGTGATGCATTTTTTGAACATTTCCAGGGATGGTGACTCCACCATTTCCCTGGGATGCTTGTTCCAATGCCTGAACATCCTTTCAGTGAATAATTTTTTCCTAATATCCAATCTAAACCTCCCCTGGCACAACTTGAGGCCATTTCCTCATGTCCTTGTTAATTGGGAGATCGACCCCCCCACTGCCCCACCCTGGCTCCACTCTACTTTCAGGAAGTTGTAGAGGTTGATAAGGTCCACCCTAAGCCTCCTTTTCTCCAGGCTGAGTCCCCCCCAGCCCCTTCAGCCACTTCTCTCAATACTTCTTCTCTAGTCCTTTCATCCATTCCATTGCCCATCTCTGGACATACTCCAGCACCAATTGTTTCTCACCACAGTTCTCCATCTATAATGTTAAGCTGAGAATTGTTCAGTTTTTTGTATTAGCAGCTCAGTCATATGTATTTTTGTTGGCTACTCCAAAGGCACATACTAGACTCTGAAGCTAGCTATTAAAAATGTATTTAGCTGTTTCTGCTTCCTTAAAAATGTCCTTGTTTTCTTTGTAAGAAAAATCACGTGCCTGGGGAAAGCCATGCCCAGCGTGGTGAGTCACCTGCCAAGTGGTCAGCACAGCTCATCAAAGCCTTTGCTGCCCTTTGTGATAGGAGGGGGTACAGGTGCCTCAGGGATGGTTTTGCTGGCTGCCACCTGAGTGCCTGACCTTCCTCTAAACTGATTGCCAACAAACCGATTTGGGATTACTGAAGGCACAAGACTGCTGTGGAGAATTTGTTTTCAGGCCTTATCCAGCATGAACCCCAACCCATGAGAAAAGTAGAAAACTTGAAAGGGATGGACAGATTCCTGCTGAAGCCCCAGGACAGGGAAAGCTGCAGAGGGCTGGGACCTACAGGCTCTCTGCAAGCAGGGGCTGTGCTGTGGAAGGCCAAAACCAGACCTGGGGAATGGAAGCTCATCACTTGTCCCCAGTTCCTGCAGGACTTGGTCAGATGGTTTAAGCACCTCAGTAACTGGGAGCACTGACAGTGGCTTGGATCATTCAAAGAGTTCTGGAAGAAATAGGCAGAGTCCCTGGGAGGACTCCATTTAGTCCAGTCTAATGTACTGAGCAAGGTGTTAGGCTGAAACACCTCCTCTTCCCACCTCTTCCGGAAATACAGATGAACCAGGATCAGAACACCCTATTTATGGGACTCTCCATTCCCCCCTTCCCTCACACCCAGCTGTCTGAGCCCTTGCTCCACAGGCACATTGGATTTCTCATGGCAAGCAGGAGGTCCACAGCAGGGGCCCCATGCAGTTGGGATGTCTGGGCACCATGCCAGGGCCTCTCCCTGACCCTGCACGCACCAGACACAGCTTGATTCTTTATTTGCTGACCCACAGCTGGTACTTGGGGTGAGGGAGCAGAGGATAGACCCAGAAAGCCTGCTGGAAGGCAGACAGCAGTGACACACTCATCCCCTCAGAGTGTGTGGTGCTGATAGCCTCAGTGGGAGTGATGGTATTCCAGAGGTGTGCAGAAACACTGCATTATCTGAATCACAAGGAATCCAGCTCAAAGGGGTCTGCTCGTGTCCCTTTATGCTCCTGTACTTTTCTGCACTCAGTTACATAAGGAGCATAGGGATACCTAATCCCAAAACTCCCCTCTACCACCTACCCCCACCTTGAAACAGCTCCCAGTGCAATGAAATGTTCCTGCTTCAGATTTCCAAAGACAACCATAAACACTGGGGATAATTAAAAAGTGAACATCATGAAAAATACACTGGCAAGGACTCCAGGCTGTGAAGCTGGAAAGCCAGGTAGCTTAAAGAAGTGCCAGATACTCAACTGGTCTCCAAGATCAGCAGATGTTTTTCAACCTAACGTTGCAAAAACTTACTAACTCAGATGTGTTTCCAAAATCAGAACCAGAGATGAGAATGTGTGCTGTGTATTGGGACCATATCAACTACTTTTCCAGCACTGCTAAGATCTGTTATTAAAAAAAAAAAAAAAGAGGGGGTTGGGTGTAGATAGAAAACACTAGGCCTGTTTAAAAGATTCTGGATGCTTACCTAAATCATGTAAGAAAAGGAAAATTCCTTCCCCAAACTGAAAAGACTTGGATGCAATTAAGAGGGAGATACCATCAGCCCATTTCCAAGTCTAGTATTAAGCTATTCAACAAGAGAACTGCAGAATACAGTGGCTGCAGCTGATACAGTCTTAGCGATATTTAGGCGGTTATTTTATTTTTTTTTTTACTCAATTATCTGAAAAGAAACCATTCAGCAGCTCACTTTTGAAAACCAACCTCCCTCACCCAATACAAGGCAATCTGCTATAGCACTGCAATTAAAAACTCATCATCCCAATACCACTGGGCATTGGTTTGTCTTTCCACCACCAGCTCCTTTACAGCCAGAGAGCGAGTGCATGGCTGAGGACCCTCTCTGCTGCTTTGCTACATCTTTGAGGAGATTTACAGGGATTTGCACATGTTTTTCTCGCTCAAAGAGAGATTATGTGGCTTGATTAAGAGATATTCTAGGAAAGAAACTACCAGCTTCCACAAGACATTCCCTTTGTTTGATGTAACACCCATCAGTTATTAATGGGATGGCTTTAAGCTGCTGCTTAGCCTTAGTAACGCCATATTTAACAACAAACATTACTTCTCTCCCCTCTCTGCAGTGGCAGCCTTTGTCCAGCAATTTCTGGATGAATTATTCTAAACCAGTATATAATTTTTTTATACATACATACATACATACATATATATATATACAGGCTGCCTTTCCATGTGAAAAGTTATAGGAGAGCTGTGAACAGATAAGAGGTGTTACAGCTTTTGCTGTTTCATGGGAGGTGGAAGTGCAAGGACTTTCTGGGTCACTGAATCCACAGCCTGGTGATGTACTGCAAAACCCTTACAGAAACTGATTTTCAACTCCTTAAAATAAAAAAAAAAAACAAAACAAAACAGGAAAAAAATCATATGAGACATTATAAATAGGGATTTAGTACACTGCAGACTGAAAAATAAAATCTGCCTCTTAGGAAAAGTGTTCCCACTGCTTTAGAAGCTGCTCTCTGAGATGCTTAATTCTGAGTAGATCTTTCCTTCCCACATTTGCAATGCAAGGAAACCTGAGAAAAAAACTGTTCTGCCTTTTAGGTGGATGACAGCAGGAAGGGCACAGAGGAACCACAAAGGAAAGCTCTGCTCAGACCTTGCTATGGAATGGACAAGCTGCACACATATCCACGAAATCCACACCAGCCACAGCACCCACTCCAGTTGTTTGGCCACTGCTTAGTGGATGCCAAAGCAGAAGATGAACCTGCAGAAACCAGCTCAACCTGCCCAAAAGCTCCAGCCTCCCCCCAGGCAGCTCCAAAGCTTTTGCTGTGAATGGAAGCAGTGCTGCCTGCCTATGGAGGGCTCCTTTCTCCTTTGCTGCCAGTCACCTCCAGTCCCATGGGAAGAACCTGAAACACAGACCAGTGGGTGACACAATTGTCACCTTCCATGACCCTGCCAGGGCTGTGAGAGATCCAACTGCCAAAGCTACAGAGGGCACCATGGGCCGGCAGCCTATGCTCTCCTCCACCCAGCCCAGCTCCCAGAGCACACAGCTCTTGGGGATTCACTTACTGGACGTTCCAGCGGGACACCTGCTGTGTCCCACAGATCGATTTGGTTACAGAAACCAACCATCTGTCCCTGTGTTGTACCAACCGAAATCTGCAAGCACCCAGACAGAGAGGAGGATTACTATTACACTTCCATCTGCTCTGCAACGTGAACTGCCCATCAGCTACAACCTGAAGATGCCTCTGAGCCCCTAAATCCCACCTTGCCCTTGGAAAAATGCAAGTTATGGGAAGCACAAGAGGAGCCATGACAAGCCAATTCCTTCAAAGCACAAGTCACATCCACAGCATTTTAAACTTGCCCCATTTCCTGCATGGCTAAATGCAAGGAATATTAACAGGTCACATCAGGAGACATCTAAGTGGTGACAACACCAATATAAAAGCACTGACTGGGTCTGCACCAATGTAACAAACTTTAAAAAGTATTAAAACAGACTGTTTATTACAGCATATGATGTGTTATATTAATTTACACAATGATATATATATAAAAACAGCCATTGATGATGTACAGTAAATTGGACATCAACAGGAATATTAAAACTACTGATACTCATGCACGTGACATGCATATGGGTTTTTTTTCTTTTTCAAAAGCAGTTTTACACAATATAATGAAGTTACTAAGCCTTGGTCAGCTGCTCCAGCAGTTTACTCTGGACACCACCGCCGTCCGCAGCGTGACTCCCAGGAGATCAGAGCAGACTGCACTCCAGAGAAAGCAACTTAACCTTGGAGACAGATTGAACAGGAACCCTTTCCTGGTGGGGGAAGGCTGGGGGAGGATAGGAGTGAGTTTCAAGAAGAGAATCAACAAGAAAAGACAAAAAAACTAGACCAGAGTACCAGAAGGAAAAAGTTCAAGATGTGGCAACAGCAGCAGCAGAAAGGGACAAGCAAAACCATGAAGAACTGCCCTCATTCCCTCCCCTTTATTCCCTAAGAACTTATGACCTTATGCTGTTGATGTCCTCTATAGGACCCAGAACTGGAAAACCTAGGCAAGGAAGATCCATTCCCACAAAAATTATCCTTTTCTCAAAGCCTTCTGACACCACGCGCTGGAGGCTGTTCACCACTGAAATGGCAGTGTTGTGTTGTTGGGTTTTTTTAAACAAGTGTAACGGTCTTTTATTTCCACATAAAAGGCACTAGTATCCACCCAAGTTCTGAAAACAAGTGACATAATTTACCTTAAGTTTTAAATATTTGTATTAAAAAAAAAAAAAAAAAAATCTGTGGAAATATGTACAAAAATAAGCACCTTGCTTCCGAAAGCAGAAGCAGATACATTCCACCAAGTCACCTCACTAGACGGTCGTCATGAGCTTCAGGGAGCCTGACCGAAAACGGAGGATCTTCTTCTTGAGGTTATGGGAGGCTTTGATTTTGACAAAGGCCTTGGCCGCATTTTCATGCAGCTCTGG
This sequence comes from Corvus kubaryi, assembly GCF_017639235.1. Taxonomy (NCBI): domain Eukaryota; kingdom Metazoa; phylum Chordata; class Aves; order Passeriformes; family Corvidae; genus Corvus; species Corvus kubaryi. Next base: position 31,794,136 of record NW_024582054.1, read on the forward strand.
TGCCGTGACTGTTTGGATGGGGAGCGTCTGGACAAACTGGGACCAAATCAGGCCCCCGCTCTCATCAGAGTCACTGGTGGTCGTGCTCTCCCCTACAAACTCCACCTCGCTCAGGCTTGACTCACTGTCTCCAAAACAGTTCGTGGTGTAGTTGCTCTGCTCGTCCTCGCTTGTGTCCACCACAGTGGAGTGGAACAAGGACTCGCACTCGGCTGAGTACTCTGAGTCGCTGGCCACGTAGGCGTAGGGGCTGACATAGGGCAGGGGCACCTGCGAGTAGACGCCCACACCCTCCCGCCGGTTCCTCCTCGCCCTGCGCAGGGCCTCCTCATAGGAGATCTCTGCCGAGGACTTCCAGCGGCGGTAGTCGGCACGCTTGTGCTTGGGCTTGGCCACCACAACCTCCCGGCCGTGCCCGTGGGAGCGGAGGGCGGATCTGTGCAGGCTGGCCTGCCGCCCCGGGAGGCCTGGCTCCAGCGGCAACCCGCTGCCTCTCTTCCCCCGCGACGAGGGCTTTTTCAGTTTCTTATTTGTATCCAGTTCCTCAGGAAAGCGGCACTTCTTGCCGACTGGTTTGGCTTTCTCCCGCAAGGTCTGCGAGCTGTTTTCCACCCCATTGGCAAGGTGGGACCTGTGTTTCAAGGCAGAGCTTTTCAAAATCTTGACATTCCGGGTGCCTTTGTGAAGCTTCATGCTTTGCTGCTGGGCTGGGATGTACTGGGCATTCACCAGCAGCCCATCGTCCAGGCTCTGCGAGGAAGAGCCCTCGCTTTTGAAATCCAGCGCAGGCCTCTCCTCAACAGCTGGCGACGAGGAGCGAGCTGCCTGCAAGCTGCTCTTCAACAGGATCTTTTTGGGAGGCTGGCTGACCCTGTTCTCTGGCTGCAGCACCACTGGCTTCCCGGAGGACTCTTTGGGAGATGTAGCAAAGAGCTGGTTGTTCTCCTTGGGGACATCCCCTGCCATGGCCGCAGCATTGCGGCCCAGCTCCGGTGGTGCCGGTTTGGTGCCCCGTGGCAGGTGCTTGCTCTGGAGTTCGGTTGTTGTGCTGGGTGGGAAAGCTGCCGGCAAAGGGGCCTTCCTACTCTCCAGCTGCTCCCCAGCTGCCTCCCTTGGCCTCTGCTTCAACGGGGAGGGAGCTGTGTGGTCCGGAGCAGGGGTCCCACCAGGAGGCAAACACACTGGCTTGGAGCTCTTCAGGTTCACCACATTGCCGTGGGCCACCATCGCTGCCGGCTGCCGGACGCACATGCTCCCGTGCCTCAAGATGCCTTTGGTGGCATCAGCATTGAGACTTGTCCGGGGTTTGTTAGTCCTTACTGCGTGAGTCTTTTTCTGAACCAGGCTTAAGATGTAGCTGTCTATCCTCTTGCTGGTGGAAGGGCACGGAGCTGGCCAGGAGCTCTGGGGGGGGAAGGCGTTGGCAGATTGTCCCGAGTCCGTTTCGGATGGGGTGCAAACGTCGCTCATATCGCAAGCGAGCCTCTCCTCTTCTCGCTGGGGGTTCTCAGTCACGGGGAGAAGGAACATGGGGCTCTGCACAGCCACGGCGTGGAGGGGGCTGGGGTAGCGGTAGATGTCGTTCCCGTTTTTAGACACCAGATCGCACTGGTACTTGGGATGTACATCTGCAACGACATCGAGGGAATTTGAGTGCGGTGTGGACAAAGAGCGACAGACAGAGCCTGCGGTCTGGTCCTCATGCTGGCCTTCCTTATTATAGTCCATCCAGCCTATGAGATCTGAAAGGCATTTTAGAAGAGTTTAGAGAGCCTGCCAGGGACAGCTGTGCTACGTTTTTAATGTGCTGCCAAGGACACCGGTCCATCTACGCACACAATGCAAAGCTTTAACTACAGCAGCAGCAATTTTGCACCCAGGGGTGCTGCTCAAGCAATATAAAAAGCAGCACTATCCTTCAGTGGGTCTCCCTGTCACTGCATCTACGAGGGATTTACCCCACTATGACCACATGGTTAAAACAATAAAAATCACAGCCCTAAGGAGAACATCTACACTGGTTTCAAACCTGTGCCCAGGTAGTTAAGATCTTCCTATCTTCCTTTCAAGCCACCCAGAAGTCTGCAAGCGTCTCTTATATGTTACACAGTCACCTGTGAAACTCTCTGCAGGCCTCAGCACATATGAATTTTATATTTTACTTTGCTAAATCCAAAGAAAAACATAAAAAATACAGACAAGAGAACAATTAATTCTTCTAGCTTATTGACAAATTTCACTTCCAGATTCTTTCAAGCATATCTCAGGTTAGGGAAAAATCCAGATCTAATTTTATTGTTGTTTTTATTATTGTTACTACTATTATTATCATAATATTCATAGCAATGCTAATAGTAATAACAGATGCTCCCTTTAAGTGGTAAGAGGTTTAAGAATGGGAAACAGGCTCGTGTTTTCACACAAGTCCAAGGAGTGCAGGTCAATCCAGCTGACATCCTAGCCTTGGCTCTGCAAAGAGAGTTCTGCCAGAGAAATCCAGTGCGTTTCAAGATGCATGAGTCAGATTTAATGGCTAAGGAGCTTACTAGGGAGGTAAGCAACCTTAAGAGCAGGGCTTCCACCCAGGCACCTAAGATTATTATTATTATTTTCTTAAGCTTAAGTTGCCCTTGTCTTCTTGGGTAGGGGTACAATCTAAATGATCCTCTGCCAGTCCTGTTTTCTGCCCTTGGGCTGGAAACTTCAGCCAGAGTACTCCAATTTGAATGCTCAGTGCTCATCACTTATCTAAGGCTTATTTCAAAGAGGTCTCATGGGCATTGATGAAATTTGTTGATAGAGATGATGTTCCTGTGTGAGCAGGAGAGGAAGAGCAGGGAAGTTAAGAGCATAAACTCCCCCCAGATCACCTCTCAGTTTTCCCACATTTCCTAAATTCTATGTTGGCTTCAAGGAATGTTGATGAAAAAGACATTTTTGAAACTTGTCAGTTTTGTGAAATTTCATCCCTGAAAGTGAGACTGTATGAATAATGAGAGATTTAGGTTTTCGTGGTATATACAGAAAAAACATCAATGCAATGATGGAATTCCTTGTGTGTGGTTTTTTTTTAATGTATGGCCCATGAAGATCACATATACCTTACAATAGGGAGCATTAAATTACCTCGAGCTGCTCACAGGAAAACTAAGAGGACTTGTCAGCAACTCAGAATGAATGCATCCCAGGCTGTATTTTCCCAGTTCAGAAACAGAAGAGCATGAATTGTTCTGTCCTTGATTCACAACAAATCACTATAAGTTAACCCTAAAGAGCAGAACACAAATTGGAAATACTGTGGTTGGAATCATCCTCCCCAACCCAAAATGAGCTAAAGCTTTTGAAAATGTCTGCAGTCAGTAACACTTGATGACAACAGTCCTAATGAAGTGTCTTTTCTGGAGAACAGAGGAGGCCTTCCTATTGAACCATCCTGCACATCAAGGCTCGCATCTTCAGACCGGTGTCCAAGGAAGGTTCACAGCTCTTTGCCAAAGAGACAAAATGTATCCGCCCTGTTCATGATGTCTACCTGTCTACACTATATAAATGCAGGATATGCCTCACCATGCTCACCTGGGGGTTGAGGGCCATCAGAATTGACAAAATGACTGCTAAAAAGAGACTGACATGTGCCCTGACCCCCTTAAACCTGTATCTAGCTCCTTACTCTGTGACTTTAATGCTGACACGGCTAAGAACTATCGTTAATTATTGCTATTCACTAAAAATGCTTTTCTAAAGAAAACCACAAGAAATCAGCTGACTGATGTGTTTCTGTGTACAGGTACCACTGCCCTCTGCTGGGTAGAGCAGCTGTCATATCTTCACATGCCATTTTCATGTCTTTAGAGTGACGTATTCACGTGTAAGGCTGGAACAGAGGAGGGCAAACAGTCCTGCCCCATGACCCACATACGTGAGAGGCATTGGGATCTTTTCAGAGCATAATGTGGCACATGAAAGGAAGAAGGGTTAATCCAACCCAGGTGCTCCTGAGGCAATATTTCCAAAGCCAAAGCCACCTCCTGGAGTATGATGTATTCGACCTGCTTTTACTATACCTGCAGATTTAGGGCGTCCATCTGAGATATTCAGTGTTGCCTCCAAAGGGCTGCAAAAGCAAGTGCTAGAATGGCAACTGGATAAACACTCACTGAAGACAGAGTTAGATGAATTGGAAAGCGATCCAGAAGCTCCATCACTCAGCTCATAAAACCCTATAAAAATAAGAGTTTGGATTTATATTAGTTATGTCTACACAGAGTTACTATTTGTGTCCCTAGAAAGGCAGTCAAGCTGGTGTTTGAGTTGGCTTACTCTAATGCAAGTAGTTATGGGATTTCATTCAGTCACCCCAAAAACAGCCCACAATTAAGTAATCCTTATTGCCATGAATTTACTTTGTTTAAAAGTAAAGCACTTAAAACAGCAGAACTTATCCCAGCATATGGAATTTTTTTAAAACTTTACAAGGGTTGAGGTTTTAACCCTTACAGGGATTTTCAGATTTTAGCAACAAGGATCCAGGCTGTGTTTGGCAGCCCATTCATCTAATAGAGTGTTATACTTCCAAGACAGACTCTCCAACTATTACCTAACTACAAAAGTGTTGGTCCCAATGCTATCCATTACTTTCCTCAAAGTTCTGGAGAGAAACATAATATTTGTGGATGACAAGAAAGAGGAAAAATGGTAAATAATGTGGAGACACATCAGATTTAATTTCCTGGTAAACTGGGACTACTCAAGGAAAAATGACACACCACCACCAAAATTTAAAGTGTTCATTTAGGAATAAGGAATGCAGAGCATGCCTACAGAATGGGGATGCATCCTGGAAAACAATAATCCTGGAAAGGGCTTAGTCAGCGTGGAAAAGCAGCTCAATCAAGCTTAATGATATGGCAAAAAAAAGCTAATGAGATTGTTGGATGTACAAAGAGACTAATGAATAGCAGCAGGGAAATGACTTCAGCAGTCTACTCGGCCCTGGTAAGAAACATTGGAATGGTGAGCCCAGCCCTTGAATCCAACATGCTTAAAACAAAGCTAAAAAATTGGAAAGAGGCCACCAAGCTATTTAGGAGCTTGGAAAAATGCCTTAAAATGAATGACTTCAAGAACTTGACCTGTTTAGCTCATCAAATAAAAGCCAGGAATTATACTGTATAGCACCTCCAAGAGGAGGAAAAGCTGGGTATTAGAAAAGACCTTTCTTTAGGGGAGAAAAGGATATAAAAACATCAGTGCTGAACAAGTCAGATTCAGACAAGAAATTAGCAATGGCTTTAACAATCGTGAGTTGGAGGATTCTCCACTTTTTGGTGTCTTCAGTACAAGTTTAGAGGCCTCTAGGAAAGGCTCTCCATAGTTAAATACCACTTATTGGCTTCAACACAGTTAGAATGAGATGAAATTCAATATATGGGGGATGAAATTGTTTGATTCCATGTTCCTTTCTGGCTGTATGACCACTTTTGATATCTTCCTCCTGGTGGTGGTGCTTCTTTTCACCATTTTTCCTTCAGCCTCCTCCGTAATATACAGGACAATCAGAACTTTTTGAACTAATGTGAGGGTGGCCTTGAAAAAACAAATGCCCCAAACACTCAAAATCTAATTAAGCTTGAAATGCTCCTCTGAAAGAAGCAAACAGCAACCTTTCCCATGGTCAGTGAACTCTGTTAGTAGGAATTCATTATCAGAATGTGAATGAGCTGTAGACATTTACTGTTGTAGTACTGAACACTCCAGCACTAAAATCTACAGCCAGTTTAGTTCCAGGTCCCAAGGGAGGCTGCATTTTGCTGAGCACTGCCCTTACCTGAACTTGGACGACTGTCTGTCTCCAGGTGTTCATCTGTCGTTTTTTCCACGTCCAGGCGGAGATCACTTATTTGCTTATCCAGCTCTTGCAACTGATTTAACAACCCAGCATCCCTCCTCCTCAAGCAGTTCTGGAAAAGAAGAGGACAAAGAACATCAGCTCCTTCAGTGGGGCAGATGTGAAGAGGTCCCAAAGACCAACAGACTTCTCTGTCTAAGCCCTGTGAAACACCTTGTCCATATTCTTTTATATAAAAACTGAACAAAGCCCTGACATTTTAGATGGATGCTCTGGATAAATACTTAAGAATTATGCAGGCACTTCATCCCAGCCTGTTCCAGCCAGTTCTGCACGAGGAGCGTGTTCCACAGTTGAGGAGGACCAACACACTGTGCTGACCACAGCTGCAAGAACAAAGCTGGATTGTTTGATACGGCCAAACCAGACCTGTGCACGTGGAACAGGCAAGGACGGCTGTGCCAGCCTAGCAGGGCACGTTCCCCACCACACTGGTGTTACTCAAAGATCACATCTGCTCACACAATGGCACCAACCAGCTCTGCCAACAAGTGCCTGTGGTGTGGGAACCGCCTTGTTCTGCTGCACATTATGAGCTTAGAGTCTACCATCCAGAGAGCAAGATTCCCAGGGCTGGGATCACAGCCCTTTTATTAGTTTTGCAGTGCAGCAGGAAGGAAGAGTAATTCTTCCTCTTCTCCCATTATAATTGTATGAAATTGCTGTGAGATGAATTTTAAGGCTATTTATGAAGCCAATTTGATGGCATAAAAAAAGCAATAAGAAATAATTTTGCAAGGCACTCATTAACCCACGGTCAACACAATCAGTTTCCCCCTGTGTATTATAATGTTGCTTATCCATCATCTGTTCAGCTTCATACCCTTCCATTGCTCTGGCTTTGGGGAGAGTGGAGGAGGCAGGAGGAAGGTTCATCTACTTTTGTTTCTTCGAGTGCATCATTTGATTGGCACCCAGGGGTGCTGTGATACATTCATTGCAATGAGTTTTGATGCTCATAGCTGGACTAGTTCTAAACCCATTGAATCCAGGACAATCATAGAACCCTAGAACGGTTTGGGTTGGAAGGAACCCTAAAGATCATCTCGTTCCAACCTCCTTGCCATGGGCAGGGACACCTTCCACCAGACCAGGTTGCTCAGAGCCCTGTCCAGCCCAGCCTTGGACAAAGGGAGAGCAAATGCTAAAAGCACTGGCAAGCACTGGTTGAAGACGTGCTGGCGTTTAAGATCATCCTTTGGAGAACCAAAGGGGTGATCCCAAGCCTTCTCCCCCATTCCTGCGGGAGCCAGGGCTGGCTGGCAGCCAGGCTGGCAGAGGCGATGGGTTCAAGGGATGACTTCGCTGCGCCACCTACTGCCACCAGCGCCCCCTCCCCCAGCCAGCACCGCATCTGGTTCCAATCTGCAATGTCAAGTGCACAAATTAAAGTGCTACCACAAATCCCCAGCTTTTTCTGGTCTTTTTCTATTTTTTTATTTTTTTTTTGGTAATGATTTCGTGGTCCTTGACTACGGCTCTCGGCCGGCAGCCAGCCCCTTCTCAGCAGAAAAAATAATTTATTTTTATCTTTCTAAGAGGGAAATACCCCTAACTTAATTAAACCAAAAGGCTAATAAGAAAAAAAAAAAAGGACGAAAAACGGGGGTTGGGAAAAGAATAAATCAGGGAAATAAATCACGCAATCCAACTTCTCCCTGGGTGAAAGCAAATGCTGAGCCGCGCACAAAGAGCGCCAGGCACAGCTGTACGCTATTTTCATTGAAAAATGATCTGCCGCTTCATGCCGCCCTCCATCTCTTCCCACACCAGCTCCAAAGCGCGTCCTCCAACAAAAGCATCCCTTCTTTAAGGGCCCGATCCTGCCGGTGCCCGAGCGCCCGCTGCCTCCTCTCGGGGCTGGGACCCGGGAGCTGGCTCCCAACTTCCATTCATGGCAACGGCGGCGCTTCTCTTGCCACGAATGGAAGTGGGACCGCCGGCCTGGCTCCGGGACCCGAAGGCAACCCTGCGGTCACCCGGCACAACGCCGGCACGACCCGTCCACCTCCGAGCTGTCACCGGCCCGCCGCCTCACCTGCGCGCCGTGCCGGGGTGACAGCGGGGCGGGGGTGCTCCCCGCGGGCGCTCCCAGCTCCTCTCTCGCCCCTCCGCGGGCAGGACCCGCGGGTCACACCGACACGAGGGGACCGAGCGGGCGCGCGTCTCCCGGCGCTCCCCGCCCGCATCCCGCGGCGCTCCCCGCCCGCATCCCGCGGCGTTCGCCACTCGCATCCCGCGGCGCCCCCCGCCCCCGCTCACCAGCTGCCTCCGCAGGAGGAGGATGTTCTCCTCCAGGAACTTCTCCTCCAGGCTGCGCGCCGGCGGCCCCTCTCCCGGCGGCTCCCCGCGGCCGCCCTGCGCCCCGGCCGCCGCTCCCGCCGGCCGCCGCAGCAGGAGGCTCTTCACCAGCAGCTCCTGCCGCTGCCGCAGGTACTCCAGCTCGCCCAGCCCGGCCAGCGTGGCCTCCAGCCGCTCCCGGGTGCGCTGCCGCTCCGCCTCCGCTTCGCCCTTCTCCCGCCAGCGCGCATCGGGCTCCCGCGGCGCCCCCGCGGGTCCCCCCGCCGCCTGCCCCGGCCCCGCCGCCGCCGCGGCGCTCGCCACGGGGCTCGCCTTCATCGCCGGGGAGGGG
>NW_024582054.1:31803075-32079086 GCF_017639235.1 Corvus kubaryi
GGCACCGCGCCGAGCCCCGCGCTGATGCCGCCGCTGCCGCCGCCGGTCGCGAATGGTCCGCGGGGCGCCCGGCTCCCTCCCCGGCTGCCACCGCCCCCCGCCCCCCCCCCCCCCCCCCCCCAACCCCCCCCCACCCCCCTCCATCCCTCCTTCCCGCCCGCCTTCCTCCCCGCCCGGTCGCGGCTGCACGCCCGCGGTCGCCTTCCTCCTCATCGTCTTCCTCGTCCTCTCACCTCCGTAGTCCGCTCGCCGCGGCGGGGTGCGGGAAGGTGGGGGATGCGGGAGTGCAAACCGCTGCCCTTCCAAAAAACTCCATCGGTGAGCTCTGGAGCCCTGCACGGTGTAGTCAGGGGTCGTCACAGAGTCATGACATTATTATTATTATTATTATTATTATTATTATTATTATTAATAATAATAATAATAATATAGAATCGCAGAACGGTTTGAGTTGGAAGGGATCTTAAAGAGCACCTCGTTCCAACCCCCCCGTGCCAAGGGCAGGGACACCTTCCATTAGACCTGGCTGCTCCAAGTCCTGTCCAACCTGGCCTGGAGCACTGCCAGGGATGGGGCATCCAGAACTTCTCTGGGTAACCTGTGCCTCACCACCCTCACAGGGAAGAATTTTTTCCTAATATCTTATCTAAACCTCCCTTCTGTCAGTTTAAAGCGAAATGCTGCCTATACAGACCAGCACATCCAAATCAGGAGCAAAAATGATGCATCTGGGGGGGAAAAATTCCAGGCATGAAGAGGTGAGGGTGTAAGGAGAGGGAAAAGTGGAAAGCAGAGGAGAACCTGGAAGTCCTTGCACCAGGCATGGGCAGTGGGATCAAAGCACTGGCGAGCTGTTGCTTCAGAGCCTGTGTGAGTAAACCAGTCAAAAAAAGCCATAATGAAGTGAACTTTGCAGCAGCATGCAGACTAATTGCAGCAAAGGATCTGCAATTAGGTTTTCAATGGGCATGTGGTGGAAAGAGGCGGAGGGTGGAATGCAGATGCTGAAGGGAAAAAAAAAAGGAAAATGTTAGTTTCAAAATAGAGCAAAAATTGAGTTGCAGACATGTACTAAGGGGAGAAATGGAAGAGGAGGAAACAGGCATTGAGGGAATCCTCCACAATATGAGCTTTGGGAAGATGTGAGCCCACTGTACAGCAGCTCTCATGGACATTATGAGCATAATGAAATGCTCTTTCCCACTATCCCTCTGTTCCTCAAAAGATTCTGAGTGTTTCTGTTGCTGAAAGGTCTCAGATGAAATTTGTCCCCTCACTCCCATGCTGTTTGCAGCACCCAACACGTAGTGGTGGGCCATACACCTGCTTTACCTGGTGGGTCCTTGTCCTGAGAGCCCACAGCTAACAAAAATCCATATTTCACAGTCGTCTTAAACCACTGTAAAGTGCTTTCAAAAAAGGACACCCACTTCCTCTTGCAGCTTAAAACCAGCCCTCCCAAATCCTGGCGCAGATGTAGGTGGGGGCACATGCTCAGAGGATGGTTGAAGCTAAAGCCAGCTCCATTTCTTTTTGCTGCTTCAGCCCACAGCCGTGTCAGTGCATCTGTGGTCATGTTTGAATTGGGAGTGACTTTTTGAAGGGTCTCTCCAGATCATCCCAGCTCACCTGACATTGCTAAGCAAAACTGGAAACAAAAAAGAAGCCACATGTTGGACCTCTGTCTCTCTACTCATTTTATGTTTCTGGACCCATAAAAGGCCCAGAAGTAGATTCAACCCCTGCCCCACAACGTTTAGACCACCCCTGCTGACTTTAAAAGCCTCTCCATGGCTTTCAGTCCTGGATCTTGGCTCACAGCATCCCTGAAGATGTTTATGCTGAAACCTGTATTGCAATGCAGAGTTACTTTTCCAAGGGTACCAGAAGCTCTACAGGTATGGAAGGAAAGGCTTCCACATTTTCCTTCACCCTCTGTAGCCAGGTTTTGCATATAGCTCTGTGCTTTGTATGTGTTTGCACACAAAGCTTCATGCAATATTTATGCAAAGCTATTTCAACTCTTCCTGAGCTGTTGTGCACTGTACAATGTAGACATTGCTTCCAAAATAAAATACAGCTGAATAAAATCTGTCTCCATGATTTTTTTTTATTTTGCCACTTATCATCTGGTAGATTTCAGTCCGATTCCTCCCACCCAAGTCACCTCTTCCACTCTGAGGAGTATAAGGTGCTGTCTCCAGGACTCCCTGCTGACATTTCTCTGTTCATCCTTCACAGTGCATGAGTTCCAGGAAGGAAAAGAAACACAGGAGCTGCCAGAACAGCCAACTCCCTACATCATGTGGCGAGGAGAACGCAGCTTTGAGTGAACCAGTCTCACCATGTGGTTATGGGATCAGCCAAGAGGAGGGGAAGGAGGATCTGATGAAGAGGAACTCAGGTTTCTCCCCATAGATGAAGGAATGAGGTACCCGGGAAGCAATGGGACTGGGGAGGCTGCTCAGCATGGGAGGAGGAGATGTGCAGTTGAGCAGCCAGCAAGAAATGACAATTTATGTAAATAATAATAGAAGGAAAACAAGGCACCACCTAAGACAAAACAAGGGAGGGGAGGACCACAGAGACTATTTGAGAGCTAGGATGCAGCTCAGCAGAGTGTAGGTCATAGAGACAAGGGTAGAGAAAGCCTGCAAAGGCAGGGTGTGAAGGCAGGAGAAAGAGCAAAGAGAATGAGCATAAAATACAGGCCTTTTAATTTACTCAGGGACCCACTAAGAAAACAACAGAATAAAGAGCCCATAAGCAGCAAGAGAAAAAAGCTGGCAATAGGTGGTGGAATATAGATGAAAAACACAGGCAGAAGAGGACAGTGAGGTGAGAAAATGGAGAAAGGGGTAGATATCATCCTTTAATAAAACTGGGATTTTAAGCATGCAAGGAACAAGAGACTGAGATTGGTTCCTCCCCTCTCAGTCACACTGCAGTCAATCATCCCAATGAAAAACCAATCTGAGAGAAGAGAGAGGCTCCAGTCCCCATATTTGCTCTAACTGGACATTTGGAGGCCTCTGTCTCAGCAAACCAAACATCTCAAAACTCTTAGCAAGGGCTGAGTAACAGGACTCTCATAAGAAAAAAAACTCTAGTCCAAAATTATCTTCCATTCGTCTCCTGGCTTATGGCAACAGCTGAAGGACTTGCTCTTACACTCCTTTGGAAAGCTGTAATTCCTTCACTGGGGTATTCGGATGAAATTCTCCACAAATAATCCCAGATTCCCCACTGAATGTGGAAACAGCAAGGATTGAGGCAGTGAGATGTCTGCAGGTAAGGAGAAGAGCTGATGATTGAGGAGCTCTGTTGCTAGGATGTTATGAGAGATGTAATTCTGTCTGCTACAGGGGTGGTTATGAAATGGCTCATCTCTTATGATTATCCTGGCTCATCTCTGATGGTTACATTATTAAGTGGTAGAAATGCTGCGTTCCTTCACGATTCATAGATGGGGAATGAAGAGGTGATCTCTGCCCCACAGAGCTTACAAGACAAGAAAGAGCTGCCTCTGGTAATACAAAAGGAGCTCTGGGAAAGTAGTGGTTGGCACAGTGAATTCCAAACACACTGGCAAGGGGTGAGAGTTTCCTCTTTCACCGGTCATTTCCTTCCCTCTGGGAGCAAGCCCCTACATCCCAACCCATACATTTGTCTTTCACCCTGCTGATCATCAAATTCAATTTAGATTGAATGAGGCCAATTAACACTTGTTGCTTTTCCTAGGTTCATTTCTGACCTGTCACACTAAAATGAGTGTAGGGGATTGGAGAAATTGAGGAACATGACAATTCCCTCTTGGTGAAATGAAAGCAAATGCTTTCCTTGCTCATTGAAACACAGCAGGGTGACACAAACACTTGGGGACTGTGCCTAACACCCACAGCTGTCTGATCCTTTATTTTAATCTATTCTAATGTTAATTGTCCAAGTATTTCTTAATTGCATTTGGATAATATAATAGGGCATAAATCTTATCAGCAAATCAGCCTGGCATCAGCCTGTGTTATCATATTACCATGGTTACACTATTATTACAAGTGAACCTTGTGCTCATTACTAACCACAAACAATTGTAGCAAACAAGCTAAACTGGAGCAAAATATCCTGGTGGTGTTTCCATTTTTGCCAAACAAAACTAATTTCTCTGGGTGCTAGGTAACGGCAGCATACCTACGATGTATTTTCAGCCTTCTGCATTTATTTACTTGCATTTGTACAGCACTGAAACATTTCCCTGCTGTCAACAAGGCCAAATTCTTGAAAAGTGGAATAGAATCTTTAACACAAACTCACAATACTCAGATGACAAGCACTGTCCCAGCCTGTCAAAACACTGCCACGTTTCTACTGTTGTGGCAGAAACTGCTGCCCTGGGAACCCCTGGCAGCTTGATTTGGTCCCTCAAGGGCCCAGTTTCCCCTTGCTCTCATCTGCTCTGACTGTGATGTCCCATCAAGAGACACAGTCCCACTTCCCCTCACTCCCTGTGCCACTGCCCATGTGGCAGGTGAAGGGACAGACACTTCCCATGGGGTCACTGCAAGGGTCCAACTCCCCCCTGATACTGGAGAGGGGAACATGGGATGGATCCAGGGAGGGCAGTGATGCCCTTCCCTGCTCTGGACTGTTCATTCGGGCATTTTCTGCTGTTCCTCTGCTGCAGAGCATTGTTCTACCAGCTGTGCTGGGACTGTGGCTGGAAAACAGATCTCTACTCTGGTCTGAGTTTAAAAAACCAAAAAAACAACTTCTTTCCTTTTTTGCTAACCCAGGTATTTCAGTGATCCATTTTTAAGGGTGAACAGTTGCACTGGCACGACAGAGAAGGCAGAGCTGTGCAGGAATGGAGAGACAAGAGCAGGAAACCCTCCAGCAAAAACCTCGATGCAGACGGAATGTGGAAGGAAGGATGGATTGTTTGCAAAATAAGAAGTCACCCAGGAGGCCATGGAAGAGGATGCAGACGACAGCTGCTTGTGGGGAAGCAACATTAGAGCTTCTCCAGACATTCCTGTCAGACTATGAGCCACGCAGTGACATTCATTTCCTTTTCGCAGCAGCAGCCCATCTGTTGTGTCAGGAAAAGGGCTGATTTTGGATCACCCACTGCTGCCTCCAACACTGTAGTGGTCCCCAAGACCATGAGAGACCCACTTCATGCAGAACCTGTGGAGGAGTGGTGAGCCCAGTGAGGTGTCACTGCTGCTCAGCAATGCCCAGTGCCTGACAGGTGTCACACTGGCAAAGGTCATGCAAAACTTGCTTCCAGTCCCTTGATTAGGGAAGATCTGTGAGAAAATTGGATGGAAAGGTGGAAAAGACTCAAGGGTGACCTTCTCACTCTCTACAACCACCTGAAAGGAGGCTGTAGCCAGGTGAGGGTTGGCCTCTTCTCCCAGGTAACAAGTAGCAGGACCACAGGAAATGGCCTCAGGTTGCACCAGGGTAGGTTTAGATTGGATATTGGGAGAGATTTCTTTACTGAAACGGTGGTCAGGCATTGGAACAGGGTGCCCAGGGCAGCAGTGGAGTCACCATCCCTGGAAGTGTTCAAAAGGCTTGTGGATGTGCCACCTGGGGACATGAATTAGTGGTGAACACGGTGCTGCTGCATTAATGGTTGGACTCTAAGATCTTAGAGGTCCTTTCCAACCCTAATCTTTCTGTGATTCCATGAAAACCAGGCAAGACCAGCTCCATTTTAACCTATTTTCTAAGGATAAGAGAAGGTGTGATAAGGACAGCATGGGGAGGGAGAAAATGGAGTTAAACAAACCAGTGTCACTTGTGATGTTACAGCTGTCAAGAACCAGACCTTGAAGCTACCTCCCTCATTGTTCACCATAAAGAAACTTCACCAGCATTTCAGCAAATCACCTAATTCATCATGCCCTGATGCTAACTGATGGGACTGTATTCCCTCCTCAGGCTCATGGACACTTCAGATAAGTCAGAGCTGGACTATTCCAAGTGACACTTTCTTCCTCACATTTTTTCCCCCCCTCATCACCAAGCAGACAATGTCAGCTGAGTTCTGCTCCAATTATTTTCAATTCATCCTTACAATATCATATCTGATGTTCTTGTATTTTGACTCCTTTTCTTGTCCTGGCCTGGGTTCCATATGTATGTTTTTAAATGCCTAACTTTTGGAGGCATGGACTTCTGCTTAGTTTAATGCCTTCATGCACCCATGTGTTCATTGAGCACATCAGGCTGGTGACAGCCCTAACCAGCATGGACTTTGTGGAAGAATACCTATTAAACTGTGAACAATCAGCCACTGGGACTTAAATTACAACTTGAGATGTAGACAGACTGGGAAAATTTCCCAACAGAAGGAACTTTTCCAGGAAAAAAGGATGTAACCTGCAGTACAATTTGCATTCAAACTGCCTGTGACGAAGGCAGAGGTGGCTGCAGTTGTGCTCTTTGGATGGCCTTGGGACCCCTCAGCTGAAGCTGGCATGTGATGGGAGCCTGAAACTGGGCAAAAATACTCAGAGGAAATAACAGGGGTAAGTCTCTTTAGTGTATAACAACAGCAGGTCAAGGAACCACTAAATAAAACCTAAAACCATAAATCATTTTGCCTGAAAAAATTCCTTTTCTGCTGCTCTCAGGAGAACAAACACAGACCTCTTGCTGTTCTTAAGGCACCTGCCTGGAGAAAGGAAGGTGTCACTGGCCCCAGCCTTTGCATCAGTGCCTCCCATAAAGCTGGGAAGGTCAGGTGTGCAGTCACAGAGCCCAGGACATGTAAACAGCAGGGTCTGAAAGGGCTCTGGAGGACTTGCTGCCAGTCTCTGAGCCTTAACTTAAAATCTGACCTGAAGAGCTGCAGGTTTTAGCAGAATGACCCAGAAGTCAGCTCCATTCTCCTTTGAAACCTGTGCAACTCTTTGCAGGATGGGAGCAGCTCTGGTCCCTGGCATGGGAACATTTATTCCCCCAGTTCCTCCCTGTGTCACTCCATTGTCAGGTTTGCCTGACTCCTTAGAAGTCTTTTCCAACCTGAATGATTCTGTGGTTCTGTGAAAGGCTGGGTTTGAAGTCAGGTGCAAACTGACACACAGAGATACCTGAATCTCTGCTGTTTTCATCGCTCCTTTTTTGGTTTGGTGGGTTTTTTTGTTGGTGGTTTTTTTTTTTTTTTGAGTATTGAGCCTCTTATCAGTCTTGGCATAAGAGGAAATAACACTTTTTAATCTTCTCTAATGAAAACTTTGTCCTGGAAGAACGCATTTTCTATCAACCCAGGCATCTGCAAACCTGCAAGAGGAAAGAATGGCATTTCAATTTCCAGAAATTATTGGCCCAAAACCTTTGATCTGATTCTCACAGCTGAACTGTTCATTCAGGGCACACTGCATCTTTGCATTACCATTTGCTCTATTGGCATCAGATGTGCAGACAGGACCGTTTCTTCTTAGAAAAACAGCCTGAAACAGCAAGGCAGCACTGGGGATGTTATTTCACTTCAAAATTGCCAATCAAAGCCTCTCTGATATGGCACTGCTTGTCATGGGACAGCACTGCCAGCCCTGTCCTGGACTGACCCAGGAGCCTGTCCCTCCATTCCTGGGAGAGGACATGGGGAAAGGAGGGTCTGCTTTGTCCAGAGAAGGCCACTCCACTCCTGCAGTTTCAGCTCCTTCCAAAGGTAGTTTCTGGTAACCTTTTGGGTGCAATAGGCTGGCATTGTTGCCCAGAACTCTTCCCACTTTTCAGATGATTACCTCCCAGTGGTTCTCTGATTCCAACTGTTAGTCTCATGCATAATGCATTTCATTTCAAGCCTTTCATCTGTGCGTAAGTTTTCCATCTATTTCCATCCTGGTCTCAGATACTCTTTTACCTGTGAAGCAGGAAATGTTCTATTTTTTTCCACTTCTTTCTGGAGTCTCATTCCTCTCAATCACTGCCTGCCAGCTCCAGCTTTTTTGCCACCAAAAGGCTGTTTCAGGGGATGCAGTTCACATCCTCTGGCTGCAGATTTTTGGGAACACCTTCTTTCCAGCAGCATCTCTGCTGGCTGCAAAGGCCACTGCCTGCAGCTACTGTCAGTTCCCTGCTGTTGGTGAGGGATCAGCTGCATTCCTGGGATCACTCCCTCACCCACAGGGAGCCAGTTTAGATCATGTTCATCCACTCCTTGTAGCCACACTGACTTCAGGGGCTCTCAAAACAAGAAAAAGCTGGTTACAAGCACCAGAAGAGGCCATCAGAAGGCCTGCAGTGTGTCTCTCCAGTTGGGCCAGCAAAACAGCATCACATCTCATAAAATCACAGAATGGTTTGGGTTGGAAGGGACCTTAAAAATCATCTACTTCCAAACCCTCAGCCGTGGGCAGAGACACCTTCCACTAGACCAGGTGACACTACAGAGTTGTTCTGTTGTTAGGTTGTTGGGTTTTTTTGGGTTTTTTTTAATGTAAACATTTTGGTTTATAAATTTAAGCCTTTATCTTCAGGCAGATGCCTTAAAAACAGACACAGCTCATGCAGTGAGTAGATGTTTGATGAAGGAGTCCTATGTAAGTTTCTAGGTCTGAGCTATAGAGGAAGTTAAACTGAATCCTGACAGTCCCTGCTGCGATTGAAGAGGGTCCTGGAGACAAGCAAGCCCCTCAGGCAGCGATCCTGGTGTTACCATGCTGCCTTGGGATCACTGATGGAAACTGCAGGACGTCCAAACTTCTCCGTTTGTGCCAGGGCCTGTGTTAAATGTCCATAATGCACTCTTCTTAGTCACCTGATGAGCAGGGACAAGCCATGGAGATGGTTTGGAATAGCAATGAGAGCAGATTCAGAGGAACCAGCCTTCAAAGCAGGAATGCAGAGCTCAGCAGTCAAACATCCAGCAGTATCTGGATGCCGCTTCTTTTCCAAATCCTTTCAGATGCAGCCTAAGGGTTTAGAATTGACTTTAAAAGCCGGGGGGGTGCCTGATTCAACAAAAACAGTTAAGCACTTAATAACATTAAGCACGTACTCAAGTCTCTTCCTATTCAACAAAGCACTTAAGCACATACTTCACCCCTCTTAGACGGCCCAGAACCAAAACACTGAGTTCTCAGAATTTCTTCAGTCTTTAATTTTGCAGGAGGGACAGGATTTCAAACCTTGATCCGTGTTTTGCAAAGGGTCCCTATTTGCAAGTGAGTCAGACTCCAGCTCCAGAACTACACACCCAAGTGCTGGCACATTTGTATTTTGGATTGGGATCTGAATTTTTCAGCTTGTGCCTCACTCTGAATTATGCTTGTGTTCATTAAAGAGATTGAACTGCAGGCAGGGAGCTGTTAAACCCTGTTTCTTTGCAAGGTTTGAGCTGATGATGCTTTCCCCAACTCCACCTCACTGCGGTGCAAAGCTGAGGCACCACCTCAGTGTTCAGTGGGCGGATGCTCAGCCCAGGAGTTCCAGGATTTGCGAAGCTCCTCCAGTTTGGCTGCTCCTCCAAAAACTTAAAGCCTCGGCGGCACAGCTCCCAGAACTGAGTGAAATCCTCAGGTCTGGTTATTATCCAAATGCCATTTAGCATCCACTTAGTGGCTGCAGAGGGAAAGTGCAAAGGGAGCGAGCCCTGCGTGCTCTGAGCCCACGGGGGATGCAGCAGAGGAAAGGGATGACAGCCAAGAGGGAGATCCTCCATCTTCCTCCAAGCTGTTGTCTCTAGCTTTCAGCAGACTGAAGCAAACATCACCACGTGTACATTTCCAAATGTCACTGCTTCCTCCAACACTTTCTGTTCTTCTTTTTCCCCCGTTGTTTTTTTTTTTTTTTTAATTATTAATTTTAATTTGCTCCTAACAAAAACTGAGATCCTCCAGAGCAGAGCAGCAGGCATGAGGAAAAGTAGCAAACAAATAAATCAAACCCAAAACATCTGGGCCACATGGCCAAATCCAAGCCTGCTTCCCATCTCACACCAGTGCCAGCCGCATGTCAGTGTGTGGAGCATAACTCTTCTCTCTTGCTTTGACAAGGGAGCTTCAGGGCTGCTGGCAGGGCAGAATAGAGCTATGAAATAAAAGGCCAGGCTTGTTCCATGGAGACTGAAAACAAATGGACTACCAGTTGTCTGGGTGAGCAGGGGAAGTGGCAGTCAGATATCTGAGGCAGCAGGAGGAGTTGGGAGCCCCTCCACAGGCATTACCAATTGCCTGGAGGAGGAAGAAAATCAACCTTGTTAAAAACAAAAGGCAGAATTCAAATGGCTGCATCTTGGGCCTGCCAATAAGAGCATCACTGAAGGATTTGCTTATGAAGTGGTTGCCAGAAGAGAGAGGAGGAAGGAGCATCCAAGGGCCATAGGGCCCATGAGGAGCTGTCACTTGGAGCAAAAAGAGGAAACAAGCAGGCCTTTCCTTGCTGGTCATGATACTGAAGTTGTCTAGAAACCAAATTTTCTAACACAATTTGAAGTATTAGAAAGCAGGCTTTTTTTATTCTCAGCATGCTGGACATCCAGGGGATATTTCCTCAAATCAGGTGTGTCGTGAAACTTTACAACAGGGTATTTATTCCATCATGATCACACATATTCATTACAGCATGCTTCCTAGCTAATCCATAAACAGCACTTTTCCTACAACGAATTTGCATCCATCCATCCCTTACTGGAAGCCCTTTTATGGTCTTGGAGGGTTGTCTAAAGGGGTCTCTGGTGGTGGTACTCACTGAGTGTCCCTGATGTGACAGATGACCCTGCCTTGAACTTCTCTCAGGGCATGTGCTGTTGTTTTCTCTTACATGGTGCTGCCCCAAAAGCCGCTGTGTTCCTCATATATCCCTGCTCTGGTCCTTCCCAGGCAGCAAGACCCTAAGGGAGTCTGGCACAGAGACTGACAAGGAGACCAGGGACCAGGAGAGGCAGGAATGACGACTGCCTTGGGCAACACCTGCCTCAAACTTGCCCTGTGATTGTGCTTTCCACTGTACCTGCTCTGAACCAAAGCACATGGGCTGGAGACACCAAGAATCCTTCATTCCAGAGGCAGATGAAGAGTGAATGCCCCATCTGACCAAGTGGGAAACAGGGATAGGGAGACCTGCCTGAGCTAAGGCATAAAGATGAGAGCAGAGCTGGCATCTGTACACGAATCTGACCAGTCACCATCTGGCACTACTGACACAAAATCAGGCTCCTTCACACCTCTGGATGACACAGTGGAACAAGGATTACTCCTGGGAAGGAGCAGACTTGGAAAACGGTAATAAATAATTAAAACAAGTCAAGCAGCAGCTCCTGGCAGCCCAGCTTTGCTGTGAGATCTGTCTGGCTGGGCTGGGCTCTGTGGGGCTGTCAGACTCTGCCTCTCTGCCTTTGAGGTGGCGATGCCGAGGCACGCTGGTCCCACAGATGTTTTCCCAGCTTTGCAGATGGGTGACATCCTGGAGCAAGAAGCTCTCAGAATTACCCCACTGCACTGCAAGAGACACCAGGCAGTGCTGTGATGAGGCAAGAGCTTCACCTTGTATGGACAGGCTCGTGAAGGCACCAACCACAGAGGGCCGCAGTGCTGGGAAGGACTGGGTGGCAAGTGTTGGTACAATAACAAGGGTTTGGCTCCTGGGTGTCACTCAGTGCCCTACAGGCCATTCCCTGTCCTCTCTCAGCCTCTCTGAAGCTGGAGCAAGATAAAAGGAACAGGCTCCCCAGGAAAGTGGTCACAGCACCAAGCCTGCCAGAGTTCAAGAAGTGTTTGGACAACACACTCAGGCACAGGGTGGGATTCTTGGGCTTGTCCTGTGGTGCAGGGGCAGGACTTGGTGATCCTTGTGGGTCCCTTTCAAATTGTATGAAACTATGAAAAGGTAGGGAGAGGTTGAACCCAAGACTGCAGGGTGCTGGCTGGATTGTGCTGCTCCACTCAGACCCTCCCCAGCTCTCCCCAGATCCCAGGTCATGGCCAAGTGAGTGCACCCCATGTGCATGTTTCTAAACCCATGTTTAGAAAGCCCAGATTGTTTCTAAATTACACCACATGGGTATCACCCTGGGTTTACCACAGCAGGGGTTTTGCCAGCACTTCCAGTTTAATGCACAAAACCCTGGTGACCTAGTGGATTAACCAAGAAGCAGGGGAAAGCTCCAAAGGTTGTTACCCTCTCTTGCCTTTCCCAGCAGCTTATTCAGGCAACTTTTTAACTAAAGTGACCAAAACCATCTTTCCTTCTTTC
The DNA here is from genome assembly GCF_017639235.1 of Corvus kubaryi. Lineage (NCBI taxonomy): Eukaryota > Metazoa > Chordata > Aves > Passeriformes > Corvidae > Corvus > Corvus kubaryi. The sequence goes on from NW_024582054.1 coordinate 31,815,283, forward strand.
TCCCTAGTGCATACACTGGCTTATTTTCTATCCCACAGCTGCACTGGGAACCTGCAGCTCTCAGAGAGCACTGCAGCAGCCACCCTGGGAGATTTATAGGGGCAGCCAGCTCTTGGTTTCCCTGGTCACCCTCCGAGGATTTACAGCCCCTGTGCACTGAGAATGAACAAAGACCTGCTGTTCCTCATCAGAGACCTTATGATTCTGTCCGTGGGGAGGAGGCTCCAAACCATGATAACCTTTGGGAGGAGGAATAGCCATTCCTGGATGTAACAGGAGAGACAGGCAGGAAGAAAAGCATTCGCAGTGCTCTGGGAAATCTCAGAAAATGAAGCTGGGAGTTTGCAATATTTGTAAGGGTGGAGAGGAAAGGTTAGTCATGGGGCAGCAGGAGCAGGAAAGGAGGTTGGTAACAGAGTTTGTTCATGTAAATTTGGTTTCTGGGGCGATTTTCTCTTGGTTGTGACACAATTAAAAGTGGCCTCTGCACAGGATCCAAGTTCCAGCTTCTTCTATCTGCAGAACCTTGAGACCTGCACCAGTAGCTCCTGTTTTGAGTGGGCTGCACTCTGTGACATACAGCTATGAGGCACCTACGGGCAGTTTTTGGAGTACAAGGGCTGATAAACTTTCAAAGGATTCTCTGGAGCCTGTGCACTTTGCCCTTCCATCTGTGCCGGGGCTCTGATCTCCCTGGAACCAAGAGCACTACCAGCAACACTTCTAACAGACTTGGCCTCCGAGCTGTGATCTCTGTGGTTTTCCTCTCAGCTTGTCCTAAACGACTGGCATGAGACTTGCACTCAGCCAGTGCTTCATCCTGCTAATGGATCTGACCGTGAATCCCACACAGCTGTTTACTGTACCCTTTGTGTTGGAGTCATCAGTGATGGAGAAAGGAGGGTAAACAGTCATTACTATGCAGATTTCAAAGAGAGCTGCATCTGTGCCTCGCTTTCTGCTTTGTTTGGTGACATCTTCACGGGACAAAGTGGAGTTTTTTCCCTTAACTCTTACATTAGCAGGGGAAGTATGAATTTGTTGTGATAGTAGTTGTCATATGCACAAAAAACAACAAAAAAAGAGAAACAAATAACTCCCAGACAAAGAGTAACACAATTTCCTAGGACTGAAGATTCTGCATCTCAGCAAGTGGCTTCCTGGAGGAATATATCCACAAAGGATTATACTCCCATCCTAATTAGAAGGGAATCTCTGAGACAACCTTTTCCACAAAGGAAACAAAAAGGCAGCGCTGACACGTCTAATGCATATATTAACACTAAAGACATGGAAATTAATTGGATTTATTACTCCTCACAGCTGCAAAGATGGCTCGTTTCTAAGTTTATTTTACAGAAAGTGGCGGGAGGAGTGGGATTTAATAGTCAGCTCAGTTAAGCTAATGAGCCAAGACTAATGGTCTCTTCTTGTTTAGAGAGGCCCCAGCTCAGCGGAGCACCTGAGCATGTGCATGGCTCTCACCGTGGTGAGACAGTCCAAGGGATGCTTGGCATCTGCTGGAGTGTTTGCTGATGAGTAAGACATGCACAGATGCTTAAGGTCTGGGAGGGAGAGGAAGCATCTTTCCCAATGGCAGCCAAAATCAATGGGATGATCCGTGGGGATCACCCCACGATATAATTTCTGTCCAGAAGAAATGCTCCAGAGAGAAAAAGACAATGAGAAGCTCAGTGTCAATTTCCATCCCTCCTCACCACCACCCCCCCTCCCCAGGTTAGTTTTCTGCTAATTTGCCAAGCCCAACCATCTTTCCAAGAGGTTGGATCTATTCCAAAAGAAAGCCACAGCTGCCTTGTGATGGCTCCAGCAGGTAGGACATGAGACAGGAAAGCAGGAGCCCAGCTGCAGTTCAATACCAGCACCAGTGTCCAAAAATCTCAGCCTCTCTCATGTTTTCTAGGCTGTATCTCTTGAAAGGATGCTAAAAAGGTTCCTGAAGGAGCTTTCAGGGATCTCTCCTTCCCTGTAGATGAAGAAAAACAGAAGGTTTTCGATGGGAAAATTGAGCATGGGAATGGCAAGATGAGTGTTGTTTACAGAGCACTTACCTCAACCCTCCATGAGAGGATTTGGAGGATTTTGGTAGCTTCCCTCCCAAATTAGAAACCAATTTTCTGAGGCAAAGGCAGGCTGCCTTGGGCAGGGAGGTGTTAAACTAACAACAAAAGGGAAAGGTGCAAAGAGGGAACAAATGGAAACTCATTTAGCACATAATGAAGGTGCTGAGAACAAAATTAATCAAAGCAAAGAAGGAAGTGGAGAGAAACGCTTTCATCACCTATTCTCCAAAGGTAGGCCCTGGCTAATAAACAGGAGTCTCTGCTGTACAGGCAAAAATTTGGCCTGGCTAGAAAGATGGAGACCTGGTGGGAAGCTCATTGGAGTGTTAAAATCATGGCTTTTAGGGAGGCTGAAGTGGGGATAAGACAGGGACCTGTTAGAAATGGGATCATGAGCATCCAGGTCACTGGACTCAGTAGTAAATGAATCTGAAAATTGATGGCTCAATCATCTAAAATAGAAAGTACAAAATAGACCAGCCAGTGTCTGCAGTGGAGCACAAAATCAAACCTGTGAACCATCTGAACATCCCCCCGAGCAGCTGCCAAAGGCAAGGAGGAGAAAAGGGCCAGATTGTCACAGGGAAACTTCAAATGGAGCAAATCTGCAGGAAAGCTGCCTCCAGCACGGAGACAGGCGCTGTGTTTGTGAAAGATGATGGTGGTTATTTGCTACCTCAAAAGAACTCCCACATCCAGCAGGGGAGAACTGTGGATCAGACCTTTTTTCTTGGCAGATACAGAGAATTTGATCACAGCACTGAAAACACACAGTAGCTTAGGTGGGAAGTGATTGCCACTCGAAAACATTTGTTATGTGCAGATGGAATAAAATCAAACCCAGTCAGACCTTTCCTTGCTGCTCTCTCAGGCTGCTGTTGCCAACCTGAAAACAATCATGAGCTAAATCAGTTCAGAGAAAGAATTTAAGCAGAAAAAAAAAAAAACAAAAAAAAAAAAAACAAACCCAAGCAAAAAAATCCCAAGAATGATAATTGGGGAATATTGAAGAACATTTCTTTATACTGACCAAAAGCCACATTCTGACAACTGAGGGACTATTCTAGTGGTTAAAACAACACAACAATTAAAACAACTCTTCTTCATCAAGAGGAGAATAGAAATATCCTTTATAAACAAATGGGGAACAGAGACGCTGAAGGCAGTGAGTATAAATCCAAAGGTAAGATCTGTAGATCATCCATATGGGAAACAAAAGAGTAGGAGACAGCCAGGAGAATTAGGGCAATTGCAGCATTTTTTTAAAAATAAAGTACAGAGAAACTTCTTGTTTTCCATGCAGGGGGAAATAGCCCTGCAGAAAAGGCAGCAGTGGAAAAGCACCAGTTTTCTTCGTGTGTGCCGTTTGAAAACAGCCAGAGGGCAAAGTGTCATCACACGGGGCTGATGGCAGAGTTTTCCCCCCAGTGGGAAGCAGGGTGATCATTAGGCAGAGGTTAGATATTTTATAATAAAGGGGTTTGAACAACCTGCAGCAAGGCAGAACTGCCTGTGCTGGGCTTTTGCCTTCCAATTTCCCATTGATGCTTTGCTAACAGAAGCAACTCTGGGAATTCCCATGCACAGGAATGGCCAGAAAGTGTGTGAGGTAACACTGGGTAACAACAACATGGGTGCAACACCTAAAACGCTGGGAGCAGCCTTACAGTAAATCTCTCCCCCATCTCCACTGGTAGTTATGAGCCAGTTGTGCCACTGGCAAACAGATCTTTCCTGTCCTCCTAAAGAGCAGCGGGATTGGCCTCCCGGATGCTGGAGATTAAATCTCAGGAGGAGCCCGTGCTGTTGTTGCTGGACACTGCCCTTGGAGCAGCAAGAAGGACCAGGGCATTGGGTGGGACAGGATCTTGCAGACACTCCCCTATGGCTCCTGGGCTTGGAACTCACTGTGGGATCAAGAGTTTGCCTTTCCAGCTGGACACTCCCAAACCCACCTCATCTGGGTTTGTTAACAGATTGTTTATTGCCAATCCGGTTTAAAAACTCCATACAAATAATGCTCGGCCTCTTCCCTGCTCTTTAGCAGAGCTGCAGTCCTTCAGGGAGCTCCCAAAGCATCCTCAGAGTTACCAGAAAGGCAGAGTTAGTCACGAAACCTTTTATTGACAGAGACAGATCCAGAGCACGGGTGAGCCCGGGGCAGCTCAGTGACCACACGGCCCGGCTCACTTCCAGGACAAGGCACCACTCTGCTCCTTATCTCTCTGACTGGAGCCACCTTCCCAAGAGGGAACAGCAGATCCTCTTTTCAAAATGGGGTACTGATGTCTCATGGCACCGCTGTGGTTGGTGGCCATCCTGCTATTGACCCACAAAGCTGTTCCCATTTCCACTGTGTGGAAATCAGCCCATGTAAACACACCCCACATGCCACTGTTGGTTCAGCTGTCAATAGCTGAGCTGCCCTACTCGTGGCACATGTGCAGAGGCATCACCAGTTGGTATCTTCACCTTCCAGTGCCCTAAAAAAGAAGGAAATCTACAGAGAGAGGCACAGATCTGCTGTATTTGTGGTGAGACAAGGCTCTAAGCAATGTCCACACACACCCACCTCTGCTTTCCCAGAAAACGCCTGTTACACCACTACAAAAACCCCTCATTTATTGACTATTAATGAAAGCATTCTTCCAAGAGGTGGGAAGGAGCAGGAAAGCTGATGAGCCCAGCCCAGCTTACCAGAGCCAGAGACACGGGGCGTGCAGTGCCAAGCAGCGATTGATGCAACGTGAGCAGCCCTGAGCCAGCAAACAGAAGAGATCTGGGATGGTGAAAGAGGAGTGTAAATCCCTACAATGCATAGCCAGGGCCTGGAAAAAAAAATTTAGGACAAAAAGCAAAAGGAAAAACTTGAGCCCACCCCAAACCCACCATGAAGAGTCCACCATGAACCCAGCATGCTCCTGGTGCTGCCGGCCCTGATTGTTCAGCCCTTATTACCCCAGACTGTCATCTAGCAAGGGAACAAGTCAATGGAATAACCTACTCCAGATTCATTACTGTCAGCTCCCTCAGAATTATGTGTATTAATGACCAGATTATATCTGTTTATATAATACAAATTACCATAGAGTGACTGCAGGCATTGAAACGCTCCTTGTCTGTTTGACACACATAAATAATGGAGGAGCTCATGCTGCATTTGGTACACATGACTAACCTTTTATCCCTGGCACCCCAGTGCAGGCTGGAGAGACGACTCGGGTTTCAAATTCCTCGCTCCAGCTGTCATTAGCCTCGCTGAGCACTGGCGAATCGGCAGCTAATTGATGTCCTTGTTGGACATTATTTTATTAGTCAGGCCTGGTGAGCATCAAGTGGAATTTTAATGCCTTTCTATCCTTGGCTCCACGTGGCCCTAAGTGTTAAGGCTTGTAAATAATTAACTGCACTCCAAGAGTTTTAGGAAGGGGCAAATAAGTTGTCCTAGGGGTTTGGGCTGCTCCAGCCCTCCCTGGTGTTGCGACCAGTGTGGGCTCCTGGCAGGATGAGCTGAGCTCTCCATGGGATATAAGGAACCACCTCAGTCCCTCAGTGATGGTTCACACCATCCTTGGATGTGGATGATCCTCTGGGAATCTCCCATGGGGAAAAGGGAGAAGCAGGAGTTTGCAAACAGCCTTGAGAGAAGGCTCAAATGAGGGTTCGGTGGATAAAGCTGTGCCACGCTGCCCAGTGCTTATTGCTGCACCAAAAATCCATCACTGCATCGAGCTGTCCCTGACATGTGGTGAGGAATAAAGGATTTTCACAACCTGCTGTGAGCTTCTGGCTTGTCTGAAACCCCACATGCCGGGTCACCGAGGGGCTGGGGCTCAGTGGCCGCGTCGCTCCTGGGCCGGGACACTGAGCACCATCCCCAGCTGGGGACCCAGGGCACAGCCAGGCCCCTCTGGGAGTGTGGGCAGGGAGGTTTTGCTCCAACAGGCTGCATGCAGAGCATTTTGCTTTGAAAATACTGGCCTTTTTACTTCTAGTTTTTGCTTTAAGACTGGCTAAATAACCCGAAATTTGAGATTTGCTAATCAGGGACAAAAAATATTTAAAATGAAGCATTAGGAATTATTTACTTTTTAAAATTTCATCAATTCTTTGTTTTTTTTAATCTTTATGATTTTTCACAGCTTTGGGAAGTCCACCCTAAACCCAGAGCTCCCAAGCTCACTTCTGGCAGACCATTCCCTGCTGATCTTTTGGGATTTCTCCTCTTCCTTTCCGTCCTCTACCCATGGCTCTGTAACCCCTCTGGGACAGGAATTGTCTATTCCTACGTGAGTACTCTGCATTTGTTCTCAAACAGAGCCCCTGGGGCAACAGCATGATGCAAAAAATAAATAATTTAAAATCAAACCTTTATCAGTCTCGTGAGATCCCTTCTCCAGCCCTGCTTAGGTACTGCATGGGCTTTTCCAGGAGCTGAGTAAAAATGAACAGGCAACTTGGGCACACCAGGCTATTCATACATTAGGCAATAATTATAATGTATATTAACTGCCTGGGTGTTGAAAGAGTCCCAGCATGAGATTGCTTCCCTAATAGGAGACAGGAGTGATAAAAGACAGTAATAGATTGCCTTTCAGATGTGGAATTAAAAGCAGCAGCTCATTAGATTATTTTTTTTTCACAGCCTCTAATCGCAAGTAGTTTCTTTTCAAGTCAGATTTCCATTTCCAAGGCTAAGCTCGGCAACACAAACAGAAATTAAAGAGGATGAGGGGTCCTATTCTGACCTCTCCAGGATCACAGGAAGGGAGAGTAACTGCGCTCAGCTCAGCAGTGCTGCCCAGCCCACCTAGGAAGCCTTCTGAAGAGACTATCATCAAAAGATCAGGATTTGGCAGCTTTTTTTTTTGCTTGTTTTTCTCTTTAAAAGGTAGCTGCAGCCCCTAAATTTCCTTTTTTTTTAAAAAAGAGATAGCCTAGGAGATAAGGCTTTTGAATTAGAACAATCAAACAAAAAAATTAAGTTGCTTCAAAGCAGTGGCAGAGATTCTTAAAAAACTGACATTTCCACTTACTGATCCAGTTTGTCTCTAGCAAGGAATGCTTTCCAGACAACTTTGGCTGCTGTTTTTAACAGAAAGGTATAGAAAGCAGGAGAAGAAAGAGCTGAATTTTTGCTGGGCTGGGAAGCACAGTAAATAACATTCATTAGGTTCTCCCAGACAGTTTTAATGACTCAGAGTTTTAAATCGTTCATTCAACATCTTTACAGGCCAAACTACAGTAAGGTTTCAAACTCAAATCCTTTGGCAGGAGCTGCATAATCCATAAAACATTTTAAGGGCAGGAATACAGGGGGAGAGTCAAAAAGGTATAAAATTAGGCCAGGAATGGTGTTGCTGGTCAAATTTCATCTAAATCAGCAGCAAAGTCTGATTTTATCTGTATTGATGGCACCTAAAAATAAAGAAGTCTGGAGCACCTCTGTCTTCCCACCCCCAGAACCAGGACAGGCACAGCCACCTGCACATTTTGGCTGCCAGGCATGGGTTAACCAGGTTTCACCATCCCTGTTTTTAGTAGCTGAGCTCTTAAACACAGATGGAGACTTGGATCCAGCAGCACAAAAGCTGCATTTTTTTCCACTGTGCTGTCCACTTACCCTGGATGGGAAATGAGCTCTTCAGCAGATGAGGGTTTACACAAGATTCATGCAGGGAGCCAAGCCTGGGGTTTAGGGCTAGCTTAAGGCTCCAAAAATGGCATGATCCATGTCCCTTGGGGGCAACCTCGCTGTGTTCTTCCACGTGGGGTGCCAACGCTGCTGGTCCTGGCAAGCAGGGGAGCTTGGGCAGCTGGGAATTGTCTCTGGAAAGTGAAGGCAAAACCCTGCAGCTTGGTTATGGTTCTCCTCGAGGAGCATGAGGATGCAGGGAGTGCCCAGGAGCTTTTCTGGAGCCAAGGGGCTGGTTTTGGGTGCATCCCTGGGGGGTATAGTCACTGGAAGTCCATCCCCTTGCCCAGCTCACTAGCTTGAGGTTGGTTATGGTGTTTTTTCCTGCCCTCAGCATACTCAGGGGCCAGTTAAAGGGAGTTTTCAGGGTGGTTTAGCACCTGAACAGGGAGAAAAGCAAAGCCTGTCCCCAGAGCCCAGCAGGGCCATCACCCACAGGATCCCTTCCGGCTGATGGGTGCAGACCTTACAGCAGCAGCAAGTGGTGACATGGACCAGGTGACACCAGCTCTGCCACAAGCCAGAGTGCCCCAGACTGACACACAGTGTCACAGGCAACCTGCAGCAATCCCTGCAGCCCAGCTGTGCTGGTGCTGGGGGGAAGAGAGAGACCTGCTGCAACTGAGCTGAGCTGTTCCCAGAGGAGGAATTGCACCTTCAAACCCAACTGCAGCAGCTGAGAGCAGGGAGAGAGCAGGGAGAAAGCAGGGTCTGGCCTGAGAGGGATGGAGTCGTGGTGCGGCATTAAAGGCAGCATCAGTTGGCCCAGGAGCTGTTTACAGGGACACACACACACACACAGAGCAGGACCCCTGGGGAAAAACAACCTGGGGGGGAGATTTTAAGGAAAGCCTTCAGCATTTTGGCAACTTTGGAGAGGCCAGGGGCCCTGCAGAGGCAGCAGCTCATCTGGGGGTGGCTGAAGCTGAGCTGACTTTTGTCATTTTGATATGAAAGCGCTTGGGGTGAGCATGGTTGGGGCCCAGACCTCACTTCCAGTGGTGTAAATCAGGAGTGGAGCCAGTGCCATCCATCTGCTGGGGCAGGGTTTGCCCAGAGGCGGTGAGAAGCAGGGAAGGTGCTTTTCTGTGAGCTGGTTTGACAAACACGGTGTTGTGGTTAAGGAGACATCCAGGAGAGCCCTGCGAGGGGAAGGAAGGGAATCCTCAGGATTTCCCGTTTGTCAGCCGTAAGCACCTCCTCCATCTCTGCTGTCAGACAAGAAAGGGTTTGCAGGAAGGTGCTGTGCTCTGGGCAGGAAGGGGATTTTGTCCCTATCACCCCACACCACAGCACATGTTGATGGTTTCCCTGGCTCAGAGGTGCTCTGCCCGGATGGGGTTTGCAGCTGTGAGCGTCTCATGGCAGCGGCACCGCAGCCGGGCAGATTATCCAGTGCTGGATAGCAAACCTGGAGTCAAAACCAAAAGCCCACAAACCCAGAGCCACTCTCCAGCCTGGCTCTGCTCCCCAGCTCCATTTGTTTCTCCAGAGGCAAACGGCTCAAGCCCTTTGACCGTTTACTTCCAGAAATAGGATCAGGACTTAAAAGTCGCCATTAACCCCCCTGCAAAAAGTCCCCATGGATTAATTTTTGTTGCTAAATATTCTCCCCCTGCTCCCCCTTCCTCCCGGTATCCTGTTGCATGGAGAGCTTGAGCACAAAAAAATGCACAGCTGAAAAGGAGACATCCCCCTGAGAAAACCAGGAAACCAACCCAGGAGTGAGCCCTTCCCTTTGCTGCTCCATGTGTTAAATCCATTGGAGATGAGCAGTTCAGACCAAGAAACCCCAGGACTTCCCTCTCCCTCTCTCTTTTATGATTACCCAACCCCGTTACAAGCAGGCAATAAAATCTTGCAGCCACATCAACAAAATTAGATCAATTCCATGGCTTCACTTCCTCTTTAAACCTTATCAAATTACTCCTCATCCTAAGGATCCTGGGGAATAGCTCTTTATGGGAAGAGCACAAAATCAAATTAAAGATTCATTCAAATTAAAAGGTTCATCTTTAAAAGAGGTAGGGCCAGGCCAGAAGGAGCTGAGGAAAGTATTTTTTAATGAGCTCGTTGGCAGGAGTATCTTTAATAATAGATCTGATGGGGGGAGCCTGGAACCTGGTAGCACATGAGACCTTTCCCTCCACACTGGGATAAACCAAATGGCACAGGTGTCCCCACACACTGGTGTTGGTAATGCTCCCTCTGAGTCCCAGATTAAATTTTGGTGACCAGAAGAAAAATGTGGCATCGGTCTTACGGACTGGCTGAGCCAACAGCGCAAGGGAGAGAGCACCTAAAAGAAAAAGAGAAGATAATAGTTATGAAAGAAAATTAATTGTCTGGTAGGATGAGACCTCTGGTAACTTGGCTGTGATCCTTCCTGGTTCTGCTTCAAAAACCAACTCAGCAGGAGAATCACAGAATCACAGAATGGCTGGGGTTGGAAGGGACCTTAAAGACCATCTCATTCCAACCCCTTGCCATGGGCAGGGACACCTTCCACTATCTCAGGTTGCTCCAAGCTCTGTCCAACCTGGCCTTGAACACTGCCAGGGATGGGGCAGCCACAGCTTCTGTGGGCAGCGTGGGCCAGGGCCTCAGCAGCCTCACAGTCAAGAATTTCTTCCTAATCTCTAATCTAAACCTACTTTCTTTGATTTTAAAGTAATTCCTCCTCATTCAGTCACTCCAAGCACGTGTGCAACGTCCCTCTCCAGCTCTCTTGGAGCCCCTTTAGGCACTGGAAGAGGCTCTGAGGTCTCCCCAGAGCCTTCTCTTCTCCAGGCTGAACATCCCCCGCTCTCTCAGCCTGGCTCCAAAGCAGGACACTCCAGCCCTCGGAGCATCTTTTCTCCATTGGGTCCATGTCCTTCTTATATTTGGGACCCCAGAGCTGGATGCAGCATTTAAAGCAGTTTCTTAGTTTAAATCACCCATCCACATCCATGGCAGAATTCCCAGGACAGAGATGGGCTTCAATTTCCCTGCTATTTGTAAAGTAATGTTGAAACTCCACTGCTCCAGGTCGGGGCTCTTCCCAATCCCTGCCTGTTCATAAATGGGTTTTCACACTGTTCACTCTAAAATGCTTGTAGCAGGATCTGTGTCGGGGCAAGCAGAGCTTGTGAGTGCCAGGACTGCAGTGCTTCAATGGAAGTGCTGCTTCCAGCAGCAGGGAAGTTTTCCAAGGCAGCAGAGAAATTGAAGACCTTCAACCTGACTTTGAAATGCCTTCCAGTTTGGGGTAAGGGGGGGAGAAGTTTGAGGGGGTGATGTGGGACTGTGCCCTTGGATAGTCTCAGAGAGTTTCAGGGCAGCACCTATATATAGATATGCATATAAATACACCTATACATATGCATGTGTGACACATTGCAATCAGTCTGTCTGCAGCTGCTGACAGGGACTGTCCAATCCTTGCCAGGAAGGAAAATTCAGCTGGACTCTGCTGAGAAAAGGGAGGAGGATACAGAAGTCATCTCAGAAAATTAAGGTGGAAAAAAAATAGGACTGATCTGCAGCTTGAGGTTTTGGGGCACAATTTGCTTTTCTCTTTGTTTTTCTCCTCTTTCCATACCTGCATCTGTTCCTGGCTGAGCTCTTGCCCCTTCTTGCTGCCAATTTGCTTTCCTGCAGCCCTTTGCAATTCTCCAGTGCCCAGGAACCTCCTGGAAAGCCTCTGCATGGCTGGGGCAGGAGGTGATGAGTTCGATGGTGCTGCCCACGAAACAGCACTGCTGGAGAGGGAGCCAGGGATGGAAAAAAAACCAGCTGCAGATTTTCCTTGAGCCCCAAAGCCCTCCCTCTCTTCCCTCCCACAAATGTTCCCATAAATGGCACCTTTGGCTCACAGAGAGCACCTGTCTCCTCTGGCTGCCCCCTCCCCACTCCCCTGCTGGCCTGGGAAGATGGGATGAAGCCCTCCCTCTTTCAGGATGGAATATTGGAGGGTAAGTTTTGATGTAATTGACTGAAAAAAGGCTGGAGAGCTGGGAAGCATCCTCTGGGCAGGCTTGAGGCCACAGAGAAAGGCTCCGAAGTGCTTCAAAACAGCCCCCTGCTCCCTGCATGGGTTAGAAACAACTGGTTTGGTCATTTTCTTTTTCTCGGGGGCTGTTTCCCAACCTTGCCTTGCCCTGTGGTGTGGTGTGGCTGCTCTCAGAGCTGGCAAGGAGGGGTTTGGAGGGGTGTGAAGGCTCACAGCTGGCAGAGGGGCTGTGAGGCTGCTGGGGTGTTCATTCCTGACAGGGGGCAGGGAGAGGTGTCACCCCCCCAGCCCTGGCTGCCAGCTCAGACCCCCCTCACCAGGAATTTAAATGAAATCCTTTATTCATAACTTGTGTTTTTCTTGCTGTGGAAGCATTTCTGCTTTAAAAAAAAAAAAAAAAAAGGGAATACAAAAGCATGTAGGACAAGGGGTAATGGCTCTAAACTAATCCTGAATCCCTCGGGATCGCTGGCTCTCAGAAGTGTTAACATCTGACCAGAGCATCAAGAGAACAACTTTCCCTGCTGATGCTTCAGTTTTCCAGCACGGCCATCCACTGAATCCTTGAGCTAAATGGGATTTTTGTGCTTGCTGAAGACATTTTTGTTCTCAGCAAAGCACTGTTCAGGGCCTCCAAATGGGGAATAGTCAAATCCCCTGAGCTGGAATAGCCTATTCCCATGTGCTGAAATTGCTGCACTCTAAAAACACATTTTTAAATGTTTCTGCTGCCACGTGGCAAATGCCCTCAATCCCCACTTGGAGTAGGTCCCTTGGAAAGCAATTTGTGATGAGTTTTGTTTCTTAATTAGAATGTGGCTGCATAAAAAGTTATAAAGAGGCCACTGGGTTTTTTTTTTTACTTTTTGCAGCAGCTCCTTGGGGGAAAAGGCCTTACTTTAAACCATGAGAAGGAATCCAGAGGGCTCTGGTGCTCTCCTGATGAACTCAGGGAAGCTGATCCTGGGGGAAATGGCCAAACAGGCAACTCAGGTCCATCGCTCTTGCCTTCACCCACCCCAAACCCCCCCCCATCCCCTCTGCAAAGGACCTGCTGCAGGCTGACTTCCACTCAAGGATGCTTTCAAAAGGCTCAATTTAGCAACAGATGCAGGAACACCATCCTGTCACATCCCCAACACTTCCCCTCCCTCTTTTCAGCTGCGTTGGCCGAGAGTAAATTGAAGAATTGCAATGAATAATAAGAGAAATTGATGGTTTCCATTTCACATAGGATTGGGGTGGGGGGGTCAGGGACCTCCATGATGGTGCAGCACTGCCATTGATACCAGCCTGGTTGGAGACAGACTTTTCCAGGAGTCAAACGCTAGCAAAAGCTCCAGGAGAGCAGCCCAGCTGCATTTTTCCATTGCTGCTCACAGAAGTGTCATTGAAGGGTCTGCAGAATTTCTCCCAGCATTTCAATTTTCTCTTTTTATAGCCTCATAACCACTTAAAAACACTTCTGGAGGAGCAGGTGTCCTCCAAAATAGGGAAGATAATAGTTCTGGAAGGAAATAATGCTGCAGTAGGATGAGACCCCCAGTACTTGGCTGTGCTCCTGCCCAGTCAAGATTTGAAAACAAACGCAGCAGGAGACCCATGGGATCACAAAATGGTTTGGGTTGGAAGGGACCTTAAAGACCATCCAGTTCCAACCCCCTGCCAAGGGCAGGGACACCTTCCACTACCCCAGGTTGCTCCAAGCCCCATCCAACCTGGCCTGGAACACTGCCAGGGATCCAAGGGCAGCCGCAGCCTATGCCGGGGCCTCACCACCTTCACTGTCAAGAATTTCTTCCTAAAATCTAATCTAAATCTGCGCTTTTTCATTTTAAGGCCATTCCCCCTTGTGAACCAAGCAAAATGCCTGGATCTACAGCTGATGGAGGCAGAAGTCTTTCCTTGCTGGCTCCCTTTGGAGAAATACTCACAGTAAATACGATCTATGCAGCAGCTCCCATGCTAAACAAAAGGCAGGCAACAGTTCAGCAGTTTCCCTGCTCCTGAAGGTGGAAAATCTGTTTGGCTACACTCACCCACTTCCCGAGTTGTTGGCATATCCCAAAGAGAGCATGATATTCCCGTGTTCCGTAGGAGCAGCATAACAAAACAGCCAGACCGAGAAATCAAGGAGCAGCACACAAGCCATAAATACCAACCACAGTGCTGAGCCAATTAGTGAAACAGGAGAAATCCAATTCAGCCTTGGGTTTTCACTCAGAGGCAGGAATGTCTCTGCTGCAGCCTGGGAAGTTCGCTGGCAGCTCTGTGAATTCACCTCGTGTAAACTCAGCAGAGAGATGAGAAATCCGCTCCTGCTCCAGGCAAAGCTGCCGAGGAGCTGCAAAGAGAGGAGTCTGTGGGCAGATTAATTTGGGGATCAATGAAGTAGCCAGAGCAGCCAAAAGAGCCCAGCTGGACACATGGGTGGGTTGATTGGGATATGTGAGCAGTGCCAGGCCTGGCCACTTAGTGAGAGCCATGGGCTGCCTGGGTCAGAGCCTGCACTTAAAATCAGCCTTGATTCCAGCCTTATTTCTATCTCCTTGCTGTGAGTAGTAACCCCACACAAAAACTACAGCACCCACACTGCTGTGGTACTTGGAAGGTCTTTGAATGGCAGAGAGCACAGGGAGCACCACAATATCCTGGAAAAGACACACACAAAAGCAGGGACAGAGTGATTCGTGTCAGTAGCTCTCACCCCTGAAGGAGAGATGTCTTCCAAGCTGGGATTTAAACTCAGTTCCTGGGCTTCTACTGGTTTGAAGTCAATGTCTGATGCCCCAAGCAGCAGTGCTGTTTTGCCTTCATTAACCTGTAACTAAATAAAAGGTTTAAATCAGCTTTTACACAAAGTTCCTGTATCACTGTCACTGCTTTTTGGCTGCAGGAACCATGGCTTTCTGAAATTCTCTTCACAGAAGGCACCAGGAACAGGCTCTGCTATTTTAGTTCATACAGACATTTTGGCATTGCAGCCAGTCCTCATCAGTAAGAACAAATGTGACACTGGGGACTTCAATGCTGAAGAACAGGCTTTGAAACTCCTGATGCTGCTGTTTGGATGCTCATCACCTTCCAAAATGGGGATATTTGGGATTTAAAGGAGGTTGTGCTGCACCAGTGAACTGCAGCGCCAGCCCACAGAGGACAGAGCAGCCCAGCCCCACCTGAGGGGATGCAGGAGCACAAACCCTGAGCCAGTGTGAAGTCTGAGCATGCCAAGGCTGGGTGAATCATCCAGGGAGCACCAGCCCAGGAGGGCAGAGGCAGTGGAGAGCAGCAGTGAAATGGCCTGACCTGGGCACCTCACCACAGTTTTGCAAGAGCCAAACCCACCACCAAACCTGTCCCCCAGTGCCACATCTACAGGCCTTTTACATCCCTCCAGGAATGGTGATTCCCCCACATTCCTGGGCAGCTTGTTCCAATGCTTGACAAGCCATTCCATGAAGAAATTTCCATTAATATTCAATCTAAACTTCCCCAGGTGCAACTTGAGGTTGTTTCCTCTGGTCCTGTCACTTGTTAGGGAGAAGGGACCGACCCCCACGTCACTCCAACCTCCTTTCAGGGAGTTGTAGATGGATGGTTTGCTCCATCCTCTGACCAAGCACAAACCCAGGGATTTTCAGTCTTTTCCTGCTACCTATGGTGATGCCTGAAGGATGCAGGGAAGGGCCAGACGTTATTGGCAAGGGGGCAGGAGCAGGAGGTCCTTCTGCAGCCCTTTCTCAGCTCAGCTGGAGCAGAGGGTGGTGGGGTTTGGCACATTCATCCTTTGGACATCACCTGTGAGGGGCGCACAGAGGACAGAGCACACCTCCCTCCTCACCCCCTGCACAGAGCACTCCCACCCACCACCATCTGGAACAAATCCCTCAGCTGGGACAGGAACAGAGGACAGGGAGCAGCAGGAGAAATTATTTTATTTAATCTCCACTGCAAGCATCAGGAACCTGTGTGTAAGCTGGATTTGCAGCACCCCCACCTCTAAAGCAGAATTTCCTGGCTGAGTGAGAAAGCTCTCTGTTAAAGAATAAACTTAACAAAAGACAGATTAAAAACTCTCTATTTCTTACCGAAAAACCCAGATTCCTAATTTCTGCATGCGCTGGCTGCCCTGAGGCACAGCATGTAATGCATCCACACACACCAGCACACAGTCTGAGGGCTGAAATCCTACACCCACCAGTTTGTCTGAGGGAGGAAATGTTATCAGATTAAAGATCAGCAAGATTTAAAGACTGGTAGAGCATTTATCACAGTGGTTTTTGCACTCATCTGCTTTATGTACTCAACCAAGATTTACTCAGAGTTGTTACTATTTGGGCTCTGAGGAGAAAACATGCTGATTCCTTCTCCTTTCTCATCCACAGCTGAGCCTATGCCTAAATTTACCCAAGGCAAGGGGCTCATTGAAGCTGGTATATACTTACACTTACATGTAGAGATGTGTTTTAAATATCTCATGAAATTGAAGCTTGGGCACAGTAACCCAAAATACTTCCATGTTTTTAAGCTTGTCCCCAGCCCTGCTCCTTTCAGAGCTTCTTTCACATTACTCAAAACATTTGCACACTGAAATTTTCCATTTGGTGTGGATAAATTTTCTGTTTGGTTTCAGTTTTACCACCAGCAGCAGCAGCAGCCACCCAAATACTCTCAGGGACAAAGTCATGGAAAACCAGCATTTGATCAGGCACTTGGGTTGCATCACAAATTTATGCATTACCTTTACCCTAACCCTAAACTATCCAATATCCAAGCACTGTTTTCTTCAGATCATAGAATTGTGGAATATCCTGAGTTGGAAGGGACCCACAAGGATCATCAAGTCCAACTCCAGCCCTGCCCAGGACACCCCAAGAATCACACCCTGTGCCTGAGAGAGTTGTCCAAATGTTCCTTGAGTTCTGTCAGGCTGGTGCTGTGACCACTGCCCTGGGGAGCCTGTTCAGTGCCCCACTACCCTCTGGGTGAGAAACTTTTTCCTTATATCCAAATCAAAACATTTTCCTAATATCCAAAAATCTTTTATCCTAATATCTAGATGTTTCATTTGCCACGCGAAAATAAATTATTCCTGCTACATTACACACATTTTGGGGGGGAAAAAAAATCCAAGATGGTCTTTTCCTTAACAAGGACACCTAGCAGGATGCAGAAATAGCTGTAAAAATAACAGATGAAGACAATGTCTGTCCTGCATCCTTCCAAGTTTGTGCCATGTTTCTGGTGGTGGCCACAGAGCAGGAAAAATCCAATCTGTGACGACTGTCTCATACTTGCTGCAAACCACATGAATTCCCAGCTAATTTCTTCATGTGAAAACTGCCTTTCCAAGCCATCTCAGAGCTTACAAAATGCTCTTGCAGAGAGAAATGGGCAAGGAACTTTTTAAAGGCTTTGCAAGAGGACTGTGTGCCCTGCCTGGAAACCCAGATCAGTTCTTCTCTGCTTCTGTTTAGGAGCAGCATTCCCAGGCTGCATTTCCAAGAGGTTTTTGGTTTTACAGCTGTCATGACAGCAATTTTCTCAGCTTTGCAAGGTTCCCTCATATCCTGTTCGAACTGGCTTATCTCTGTTTCGAAGCGATGTTCCTACACGGCATTTTTCAGGAACAGATGTTCCAGCTGATCCCGCATTGCAGCACTCAACATATTTCACGGCCCCATTTTGAAACAATTAGCCTGTCACTGCTGAAAGAAACCTAATGCTTGGCTACTGGTTTGCTTTGGAAATAATAAAAAAAAAAAAAAAAAAGAAATCAGGAATAACCTATGATTTATACTTTCTCCAAATACGCCAAGATGCTCTAAATTTACAGCTCATTAAAATGGCAGCATGTCGTGGTTCAGCTGCTAGTCCCAAGATTTGTTATCTGGAGAAAAAGATATCTGGGCAGAGCAGCTGGCAAAGAGCTCTCCCAGCCCCACAAGTGACAAAAAAAAAAAGAAAAAAAAAAGAAGTAAGGAGAATCTTTATTTACACAAATTAAAAGCTATTGGGTTAGTGAGGAGTGTTCAGAGCAGTGGCATCTGTAGCTTTTGGACCACAGGCTGCTGTCAACACACCCAGTTTACTGTGCAATACAAGGCAGCCTAATTAAGAAGTCCTTAATGGAATCATAGAATCCTAGAATGGTTTAGGTTGGAAGAGACCTTAAAGCTCATCCAGTTCCAACCCTCTGTAATGGGCAGGGACACCTTCCACTATCCCAGGTTGCTCCAAGCCTGGCCAGCCTGGCCTTGGACACTTCCAGGGATGGGGCAGCCACAGCTTCTGTGGGCAGATGCTCTGGATTGCAAACACCCAGCAGAGCACCACGGACCCAGGGCTGTGATTCCAGTCATCTGCAGACAACGGCTTGGAAACCATCCAGGCACAGACCCAGTGAATCACAAGATGCAGTAAATGGCTTTGGTGCCATAAAAGCCAAAGGAGCCACAGGCAGATTTATATCAGGGAAGAATCTGATCCCCAACATTAAGCAGCAGTAATACCCACAAAAAAGGAACTTGCAGGCTTCTTTAATGAAATTATCTCCTTTTGATCTCATCGAGATTCCTCCAGCCTATTTCCACTTGGAGAAAGAGATCTCATGATCATACTGATCCAGACCCAAAGGAGTGAGCAAGCACCCAGCACAGAGCCCATCTGCCACCAACACACCCCCCTGCTTGTCCCTACCCGTGTACCTTTGTAACCTGCTCCTTGTCAAGGAGGATTCTTGACACCCTTGAAAGCTGAACTCCTCCTTTTTTTTCCTTGGAGCAACCTGGTCTAGTGGAAGGTGTCCCTGACCATGGCAGGGGGTTGGAATGAGATGATCTTTAAGGTCCCTTCCAACCCAAACCATTCTATGATTCCCTGTGTCTACCTTTCCCTTCTAGGGATGAGGGTGGATGAGCCAAGCCCGAGCTGGCAGCCCCATGGCTGACGCTTCCTGGCCAGCACAGGGTGCAGTAACAAGGAAGACAACTACAACCGAGTTTCCAGCATGGAGCAGCTGCCAGGCCACGTGTCCCTGCTGACACACAGCCTGGAAAGGACAGGTCCAGTCTGCCAGGACCAGGCTGAGCAGGAACAGCATCTCCAGGAGCAGGCTGAGAGCCCAGGCAGGAAGAGCATCTCCGGTGACAGCTCACTAGTGGCAGACGGAGATAGGAGACGAGCCGAGGGTCAGGAGAGGCATTGCAACAACCACGAGCTTCAATTAACTGAAAACAGCAGAGGCTGCCTGGAATAAAGCTCCTTCTCATATCAGCCAACACTCAAGGCAACTGCATTTTTGATCATCAAAGCAAAACCGAAAAGCTTTTGCTCTCTGCGATTGCTCACAGACCTTTGCTGGGAAGTCATCCTGCCACTCACAAGTTTGGGGGGAGAAATGCTTTCTCAGGCTCCTTCCAGGATCACACAGCACAGACATGCCAGAACTGTTCCCTGGTATTATACATGTGTATCAGATGCAAAACTCATTTCATAAGTGTATTTTACTCTAAAGCAAGGAGTAGTAGCTGAACTAAGGACAAGAGTGGAGCAGTCAAACACTTGCATGGACCCTTCTTGGTCACTGCTAATTCCAAATATTTAGCAGCCAACACTCCTCGAAGAAAGGTTGGAAGATGAGATTTGCTCACTTAGAGGCTCTCAGGACAATGGTCCTAGAGGAAAATGACAACTGGGTGGGCTCATCTCTACCAGCCCTGATCCCAACCATCCAGGGATGTGGGGAATGAACAGAAAGACCCACCTTACCCCAAACGGGGACTCTCCAAGAGCAGAGGTGACTCCCATCCTAGAGAGCCTGTTCCAAAAACCATAAGGAGGTGCAGAGGGATAGCAGAAGTGTGGACACCTTCACTGCCCACCAAATGGAATCCCACCCTCAGCAGAGCCACAGCAACAAGAACCCTGCCTGCCCTTACCAGTTAGAGACAGAAAAACAGTTATTCTGCACTGAAAGGCAAAGCATGGATCCAGCACTTATTCCCCCAGGAATATTTCTACAACATTCATCACTGATTAAAGTGATTTTGGATGCCACCACCCCCTCAGCCTGGCCTTTCTGCCTCTGGGTTCTTGCACATAGCCAGGGGTACAGCAGGCAGGGACTGAATTACCAGAGTTATAATTCTTGGCTGGGTACTTCTAACTATGGTGAGGCACTGGCAGAGCTCAGCTCACTAATTCACCTCCATGTAAACATGATTATTTTAAATGAACTGCAGACGAGGCTTAACTGTAAAAACATCTCCAGTTTTTGTAGCATTTTTTAGTGCTCAGCTCTGAGTTGTTTTCGTTATGGCAAGAACTTACCCTTTCTTCAGCTTACAAAGAATATTTTCAGAATTAATGATGCCCAACACCCCCCCAACTATACCACGAAAAGTCACAAGTCTGAAAATTAAGCTGCAGCAGGATTTCACGGTCAGGATTTTCCCTTTCTTAGCCAGCCATTCCTTTCCTCACAAACAGGAATGCTTTCAGCTTTCAGAGCCAAGCTGAAGAGAAGTGAAAACAGTAAGAGGTATTCACTTGGCTGCATTTCTTTGAGTGTTTCTGGTGCAGGGTTCCCATTACAGCTTGCAAGGAGAAGTGGCAGAAAAACACTGTGTGTACATGGGAAGGGTTGTACTTTCTCTGAACAGACACGTTTCCAGGAGGCGGCAGATGAAAGAACTGGTGGTACTTCAGACAGGGAAAAACAACATCTTGCCAGCTGTGTTTATTTGTAAGGCCCTGTGATTTATGCCTTCCCATTTGTAGAGGGGTTGAGAGAGAGAGGGATCACGTGGGCTCTGTTTAGATAATCCCCGAGGAAATGCGGAGTACATCAAGCAGGGAGAGATGGGGTTTGCTCTCGTAGGTGAGAGAGTCTGGGAAATGGCAGGGAGATGTGAGATTTCCTCAAGATCCTGGAATGAAGTTCAAGGCTCTGATTTTCTGAGAAGATTGAGTGTGGGTTGTGAGAATGAAGCAATTAAGATAAAACCACAAGTAGTTCAGGGTAGGCAGGGATGAACAGTTCTTTGCTGTTATTTACTGGCCCAGTGCAGAGAAAACAAGGAGTTACTCCCTCAAAGACCTTTACCTGAGAAACAGTACAAGGAGAAGATGCAAAACCATTGCTAGAAGCATGAAAGGAGAATCTGTCACCCTCTGACTCAAACTCCTGCCCTTTGTTTTCCAAGAGGATGCCTCTCTGTGGTATGGGCCCCATCTCAACCCTTTGGATCCTCCTGGATTTAGCAGGACTTGCACAAACCAGCACTATTGTCTGTATTAAGGCCTAAAAGAACCAAAACAAAACCACTGTTTCACACAGTGGAAAACATCCTTGTCACCATTAGAGGAGGCAAGAATTCAACTGCTTTTAAAAAGAAAACACTTACAGCAAAGATGAGTTTAGTTAATGGATCTGGGGAAACAAAACAAAGCAAAAGGCCAAGCTGGATGGGGCTTGCAGCAACCTGGGCTAGTGAAAGATGCCCCCAGATTGGAACTGGATAGGCATTAAGATCCCTTCCAAAC
Source organism: Corvus kubaryi (assembly GCF_017639235.1). NCBI lineage: Eukaryota > Metazoa > Chordata > Aves > Passeriformes > Corvidae > Corvus > Corvus kubaryi. The sequence goes on from NW_024582054.1 coordinate 31,836,602, forward strand.
CAGATCATTCTGGGATTCAAAACAAAATCAGCTGTTCAAAGAGGCAACAGCTCAGCAGCCCCAGCACAGGAAATCCCCCTCAGTCTTGAGCTGCAGAGCTTAAGGGCCAGAGGAATCCCTGAGTCTCCAGCACCTGGCACGGTGCTGCCTGGAAAGCTGCTTTAAACACTCGGCAGGAGCAGACCTGAGCGCTCTTTAAGCAGCTGCTGGGTTTCACAGAGTGCCACGTTTGATCTGTGGCTCGGTGCCTGCTGCTTTGCCATAGGTGCTGATGAAGGGAACGCAGCAGGGAAGGAGAGGGAAGATGGTATTTGTGTGACAGATGCAGGATGCTGAATGCCCTTCTCCAAGGGCACATCACGCAGGAGCAGCACAATTTCCCAGACTGTCAGGATAAAAAGAAGGGGGGAAAAAAATTGACAGGATGCCACTCACCCAGCCAAATCCTCCGTCACTGCAAGAAGCAGCTCCCAGAACCCATTAAAAATAAGCTCTAAGTCCTCGTTTCAGTGGCAAGATTTTTCCATGGTGATCAAACACTCGGCTCTCCAGGTGATAACAGGCTGCAGGGGAAGTACAACTGCACCAGTATTGGGGAACAGGCACCAACCACGGGAGGCTTTTTCATCTGACAGTAACAAATTGGAGTGCTGAGACCTCTGGAAGAGCAGGGAACGACCCCACTGCATCCCTGCCTGCAGCCAGGTCAAGGCAATAGGAAGTTAGCAACCCTAATTTGCAGGGCTGGGCACCCCTGCCAGGAGAGAACAGAGCTGAGAGAGTGGTCTAAAGAGTCCAAGCTGCTGCCTTGTCTGCCCAGGGTAGGCAGGATGAAGACTGGCACTGCTGGGAGTTCACTGCCTTCCTCCCAGACCTCCCAGACCTTCCAGCTCATCAGCAGAGTAGGCAGCAGTAGCAGGATTGCTGCTTCCCAGGTGGTTTCAGTTTTTTGGGGTTTAGTAGAGTTCTTTGCTCAGCACCTGCTCAGCTCTTCAGGGGAGTGATTTTTACATCTCTCTTCTTCCCAACTGTTTTTCTGGGAACTGCCCTAGACCATGGGCTAGAGCTCCACTTTTAGTTCAAGAAATTTCAAGGGCTTCACCTACCCCTTCAAGGTCCTCAACAACTTTGGTGCAGGATCTGCCAGCCTGAGAGCTTGAAGCCTTTGGGATGAAGTTTGACCAGAAGGACAATGATTCTCTGCCCCAAGAAAACTCTACAGAGGGGGTAAAAAAGCACATCTTCCCAAAATGACCCTTTCTTGCCCTGGAAATATTGGGGAATGAATCCCCTCCCCCCCCCCGCCCGCTCCAATCAAGGCACCTCACAGGCTTCTGATTCCACTTCTTTTCTCTGCTTTCTGTATTTTAACCTAAATATGAAGTAATGTATACAGAACAAAATAACAATATAATTCTTATAATTATAAGAATTTATAAGAATCCCCTTTCTGTACTCACCTCTCATGGCAGAGAATGAGAGCAAAAGACAAAAACAGGCCTCCCCTTCTACCCAAAATACAACAAAAGCTGCAGACATGGATGCAGGATTGTGGGTTTGTGTTATTGCCATCACAGGAACAAAGCCCAGGCCTTATTCTGGCCTCTGCTCAGCTGGCCACACCACCATACTGAGATTTCCATAATTTTATTTGGGATTTTTGGAAAAACCTTTTGTTGCAGTTCCCTGACCTGGCTCAAGGATGCCACAACACAGAGACTGGGATAAGTGATCTGGCCACATTCACAAGAGCAAAGAAGCCAAATCCCATCCAAGTCCTGGAAGGTTGGGGGAGGCATCAACACACGATCAGAATAACGAGTATTTTGAGATAACTTATGAAAGACAGGCATCTAAATCAGGAGTGCAGCAGAGAAAGGGGAATTAAAAAGAGATCTCCATAGGAACAATCCTATCAAATATGTCAATGAGGCAAATATCTCAATGCTTATACAGAAGCTTTCAGTTCCACACACAGAACACCACTGGACACCTATGGGAAGGATGAATTTCCCATGTTGTAACAATCCCATAGGATGCAATCTTGCCTCCAGTGCTTGTGCCAAGTGTTAACAGTGAGCTGTTAAACAGTTGCAGGGTTCCAGCTCTTCTTCTATTACATTTCAGACTGGAATCCAACAGAATTTTTGCACATGTGTCATTTTACACATGTGAGTGCTTAACCCACTGGGAGGAGGTTGGCACACACATCTTTCCTCCATCAGGACGGAAATGTTATCCTGTAGCAATTCATAAGGCAAGGGAAGGTCAGCTCATGTTTTTAGCAGCTAATTTTGACAACTTCCACCTCTGAGCTAGGAACAGGAATAACAAAAACCTCACTTTTATCCAATTTCGCACAATTCAGGTAAGATGAAGTGTGCACGTGAGATTTTCTGTTTCTGATACTGAAAACCAAGATAAGCTGAGCAGGGAAGGGTGACACCAGCTGGAGTCCTCTCCCAGAGCCAGTGTTGGCCTGAGAGCTGGGATCTCCTCCTATGCCAGGAATCTCATGTCCTACCACCCTCACCATACAGCAGCTCTCTTTTATCTTCAGGAAGGGGAGAGAAGGGGAAAAAAGCCATGGATTTGGATTCTTGAGCACCTCACTTCTAAAATGCCAGATTTTCCTTATCAAAGTCAGAAAAAGATTCTCTGCAAATATAAAAGCTTCTGACATTTCAGTTTTGTGCTTTCCTAGCACTGCCAGTCCAATCCATGAACAAACACCCTCGTTCCAGTGCTTTCCCAATGTAAGACACGAGCAAACTTCACCAGGAATTCAGTCAAACCAAAAAATAAAGCCAGGGGTTTGGTTTCCATGCTACAATCCTGAAATCCAGTAACACCCTCCCTACCCCCTCACCTCTCTGCTGCTGAGATTTAACTGAAAAATAGAGCTGTATAGAGGTGGGTTTTTAATACTTTTCCTGGATGGAATTCTATTTGATGCTGTTAAGCTTTGATGACATACCCCAATGACTGGCTTGGAAGAAATCCATTTAGCAAGCTTGCAAATCACGCTGTTTCAGTTCTGTGAGTGCCCATGAGAAATGTGCATTTTCAATCATAAAAGCTGTAGAAACAAAATGGAACTTGGAGACGCAGACAGAAAAATTCCTTATCAAGGCTTGGCTGTGCTCACAGAACATGTGCTTACCATTTCCAACTCCGGAAAACTACTTACAGGAACCTGAAATACAAGATTGAATCCAAAAGTAAGAAATAGATAAATTTCTAGAAGATACGTTTAGGGGTTTTTTCCATTTCAAAGTCAAAATGGAGAGTCAGATAAAAACTAAAGCAACCCTCCCTTCTCCCCCTGGCTTTTCCTAGGAATATAAATAATTGTAATATGATCCACACATGGAGTGCCAGATTTACAGAGGTTCCCTTATGTTTATGTGGCAGGACACATTGTTTTGGGGAAGCCTGGAGGAAGAAAAAGTCAAGGGTTTGCACTTTTTCACCTCTCCAAAATGCTCTTTGAATGGGAATGGCAGAGGTTGCAGTGGGGATGAAGGATTAGCAGATCCCACTGCCATCCATGGTGTAATCCCCACCAGCAGCAGATCTTTGAGCCCAGTGCCAAGAACCCAGAAGCTTCCAAAAAGATTGGTCAGTCACAACAAGCTGGAAGAGAACACAGCTCTATGGGGAATTTTTAAAACTGCCTGAAAATGGTATTCACTGGGCATTTCCTGACATATTTTTCTCAAAATTTCTCCACAATTCAGTCAATGACAATGACAACACCTTTGATTAATTGCAAGAGAAGATAATTGGAACAAAATGTGAGATGCTCAGCATTGCAGACAATAAAACCCCACGCAGTAATTTTCCTGGGATTATGAGCTGATGGCCTCTCCCACTGGTTGGGCTGCCTCATCCTTTCCTAAACAATCTCCTTGCCTGTGTATCCATCTGCTGCCTCCCATCCCATCCCCATCCCTCATTTGTCAGCTCTCTGCATGTTCTCAATTCAATTACCACACTTTGTTTAGCAAAGCACAGTCCTGACCCAGCCTTGCAGCCCTGGGCACAGGAACAGCTCAACTGCTCTTTACTCTGCAACAAAGGGGACCTAAATTATACATCAGCACCCTAAACCACCCAGGAGACTGACAGAGCCCTTGGAACACAGCTTCAGGAAGGTTTGCTCTTGCAGGAAAGCTGGTTTCAGAAGCTCTTGCTCTCCCCCCTGCATTTCCTTATCCTCTCACTTGTTCTAGTGCAATCACTTCTTGTAGCACCTACTGCAGGGTAAAAGAACATCTCCATCCTCCCCAGAGAAGCTGTTGTTTATACAAAGCATTGATTGGGTCAGTAGAGTGATTTAAAGTGCAGTTCCACAGAGAGCAGCAATGAACACAGCTCTGCAGATCCTTGTCACAGCACCAGAATGCTGAGGAGCAGCTCTCTGCTGCTGCCAAGGGTTGTGGCATCACGTGCTGAAACCCAGCTCCCAGAGATGCCATCTCATAGATTGGATCTTTGGAAGAAATTCTTGATCATGAGGGTGGGCAGGCCCTGGCACAGGGTGCCCACAGAAGCTGTGGCTGCCCCATGATCACTGGAAGTGTCCAAGGCCAGGTCGGATGGGGCTTGGAGCAACCTGGGATAGTGGAAGGTGTCCCTGCCCATGGCAGGGGGTTGGAATGAGAGGGTCTTTAAGGTTCCTTCCAACCTAAACCATTCCAAGGTTCTGTGATTCTCATTTGTGCTTTTTTTTTTAAGTGATGCTGCATTTTGCACAAAGCCTGACACTTCTACCCCCACCCAAATCTGCTATTTATGTGGCAGTCACAACAGACAAGAGCACAACTCTCCAAAGTGCTTAAGAGACACCCTTGAAAGCTGAATCCTTGGGATATTTCTGACTGTGAAGGGCTGAAGCTCTCTCTCTTTTTCCATTTATCCTTGTGGATGCTGCAGCAAATTAACTGAACCTTGTGGTCAATGAGATCAACATAAAGCCAAAAGGAACTTCTAACATTTCTCTGTTAAGGAGAGATGAAATCAGTGCAGGTGCCAGAAAATAAAGAGTAATGGGAACTGTTCACAGTTAAGAGTATCTGCAACAACCAAGTGCCTCTCGTACTTGGAGGAACAGAGCAAAAGCTGTGTTTGCCTTGCTTAGAAAAGAGCCTCTTTCCCAGTTTTTCTACTGGAACATGTCTGAACTCTTCCTTTTCATTTTGTTTGGATGCTGTTTGGGGCAGGTGATCCTGCCTTCCTCCTGGATCAACCACCTTCTCCTGATGGAGGCAACAAAAAGGTGGAGCAGTCCCTGGGAGGGTGGCACTGTGTTCATTCACTCTTGCTGTTAACCATTCTTGTGGCATTCCTGACTGAGATTGTCATGATTCTGAAGGGCTGAGACTGCAGGAATTAATTCTGTCTCATGAGAAGGAAAAAAAATTCCATTACAAGTGTAAAAAAATAGCCTTACTCACACAATCTCTCATTCGCATGCTTCAAGATGGGGAAGTCTTTAGGGAAACAAACATGAAATGATGACCAATTCTTGTGAGTCTAAAAAAAATTCTTCATAATAACAATACAAACCCTAAGGGTCTTTTTTACATGCAATTTTGAATTACTGGCTTGTCATAGTGGTCTTCAAAGGACGAACAACCTCTGATGATACCTAGAAACACATTTTTCTTGCAGACTTTGGTTCCAAACCTATTTTCCTTTGGCTCAAAATTTTGACACTATTGATGTGATATTGAGCCAAAGAGGTTTTCCATCAGTGAGACACACTTCTGCAGTGGATTTTAATACCAACCGCCTTCACATTCACCCATAATACAATAAATATTTAAAAGGCCTTTATTGACTTCAACTCATAATGATTCTGAAAAAACTGCATTTTATTTGCTTAAAAATAATTGATATATTTGCAGACAGAATCATTTAAAATAATAACAAAACTATAAGAAAAATAGTTGAAAATAAACAGTACTGAAAGACTGTTCTTTTGATGGAACACCCAGACTATCACACTAGACAGACAAATGTACCACTGACAACATCTTCAGACAGAGACCGTCATAAACAGCCGTAAGCTTTAAAATGTGTCTGCCCCGGAAGAATCCGAATCTCCATGTGCACTGCTCAGACTCTGTGTTTCATTAGCTGTGCTCTTGCCAGGCAGCTGCACTGACACCTTTGCTGCAGGAAGATGGGGATTCAGATGAGGGGCAGCATCTTCTCCTAAAAAAAAAAGGGAAAAAAGGAAAACAAAAGTCATTATTTGCTGTCTGTGACAAATGACTGAACTCTGCTGATGTCATCTCCATTTTCCATGGAAATACAGGTACACAGACACCCTTGCTGCCCACAGTTCTGAGGCACTTCAGAGGGTGCTGCTTTAACCATCAGAACTCTCCTTATCAGGCAACAAAAGGACGAATTTCTGTGACTATACAGAACCATGGAATGGACCTTCAAGACCATCTCATTCCAGCCCCTTGCCAAGGGCAGGGACACCTTCCGCTATCTCAGGGTGCTCCAACTCCCGTCCAACCTGGCCTGGAACACTTCCAGGGATGGGGCAGCCACAGCTTCTGTGGGCACCCTGTGCCAGGGCCTCAGCAGCCTCACAGGGAAGAATTTCTTCCTAATCTCCAATCTAACCCTGCTCTCTGTTAGTTTGAAGCCATTCCCCCTTGTCCTGTCAGTCCATGCCCTTGTCTGAAGTCCCTCTCCAGATTTTTTTGGATGCCCTTTAGGTACTGGAAGGACTGAGTTGGATATCCACTGGGTTGTATTTACATACAGATACACTGTACATACACACACACATATATCTATAATTTTCAGTAGGCCCAGCATAATTTCAGATAGTATGCTGGTGTTTCTGGTGTATTCCACAGCATTGAAATGGCATCCATCGATACAAACAGTATTTCTGAATTCCATCCATATGTCTACGTCTGTTTGCATCAAACCTTTGGAAAACATTCATGTTGTTCAAGACCACTTTTTATCATAAACAGCAAAGAAATACCAGCTGAAGCCATTGGGAACAAGTCCCACAGAGAAAAACACCCTCTCAATGCTTCAGCTGCCCAAAACACAAGTGAAAAGTGGTTTCAGCTCTTCCCTATCTCCAGCCCATTTCTCTGACCCATTAAGAGTCCTTCTTGCTTCTCCTTTGTGGTTCTTCCATTCTCCCACGTACACAGACACCCCCTGAAGAGTCCCCTGCAGGACTTCACAAGCCATATTCATCTTCCAGCACCTCTGAGATGGCACCTGGCCACTTCCCATTCCTGTGATCTGACCCTGCAAAATGTGGGACACCCTGGGAGAGGGAAAAACCCTTGCACCAGCAGCCCCTGCAAGGGAGGGGGGGCACATCCCACAGAGCTTCCAGCAGCTGTGACAGATCCCTGCAGTGCCCAGATGTCTTCCTGTCTGGGAACCCCTGGAAGGGTAGAAAACAACCTGCAGTCAGATCCCAGAGATGGGAAGGGAGAAAAGCCATGGGCAAAAGTTAATACATTTAGCCAAAGGAAGGAGACAAGATAATTCATGGAGCAGGAAGAGCAAGTCATGGATCAGGGTAGAGACAAATAATGAAGAAACTCAGGAGAAATGGCACTGGGAGAATGGCACAACATTCACTCAACTACAGAAAGAGCATTTTGAGATTTCAGTTGTCCTGGGGACATTTAAGTGCAGTAGCTACAAGCAAAACAAACATATCTGAGTCCATATGCAACAGCAAAGGCTGTCCTGGAGCTTGTTCTTATTCCAAGAAGTTGTAACAATTCTCCCTTCCTCTGTGATAGACTAGGTAATTAAAACACTATTTTCCCAATAAAACCAAAAAGTTAAGCTTTCTTTCACCCCAGTTAATTATCTCCTATGTCACTGAAGCAGTCATCTGCATTCATCTGACTTGCAGCAAAGCACGCTTCGAATGGCTAATTAAAACAAAACCCCGCTGCTAAAATAAAATTCCATCGGTGTTTTTCCTGCTAGAACAGCAGCCAACAGCCTGGGAAGTCAAACATGAGTGAGGCCAAAGACACTAAAGGCAGGACATGGAACGATCTGTGCCAGCCCAGCCTCTTGCCATTCAGGAAGGCAGCAGGAGCACAAGAGCATTTTTTGTGTCCTCAGGGAATCAGCATATCACCTGGAGAGGAAAAGGCTTTGGGGAGACCTCAGAGCAGCCTTCCAGTATCTAAGTGGGCTCTAAGAGAGCTGGAGAGGGATTTTCCACAAGGGTATGGAGCGATGGAACAAGGGGGAGTGGCTTTAAACTAACACAGAGTAGAGGTAGATGGGATATTGGGAAGAAAGTCTTGGTTGTGCGGGTGCTGAGGCCCTGGCACAGGGTGCCCACAGAAGCTGTGGCTGCCCCATCCCTGGCAGTGTTCCAGGCCAGGCTGGACAGGGCTTGGAGCAACCTGGGATAGTGGAAGGTGTCCCTGCCCATGGCAGGGGGTTGGAATGAGATGGTCTTTGAGGTCCCTTCCAACCTGAACATTCTGGGATTCTGTGATTCCAGTCTGTAGCTGAGTCTGTGTGATACAAAGAGGCTGCTAAGAAGAAAAGCAAAGGGTTTATTTGGTCAGATGTGAAAATGACACAGTAAAGATGTGACTGTGCAATGCCCAAGGAAACCTGATAATGCATCCTCTACTAAAGCCCCTCTCCAACACTAGATGTAGTTTGATGCTTTCAAAGCTTGACTTTGTTAGTATTTCCACAGTCATGTCACATTCCATGATGTCATTGTTTCAACAGCTGTTTTCAGGTTTGTTAAAAAATGAAAAAATCAAAAAAAAAAGGAAAAAAGAAAAGATGGAAAGAAGAAAGAAAGTAATATTCCCTTATCCCAAGGCTCTGTTGGAACTACTCAAGCCTTTGATTCTGGGAGTGCTAAAAGAAAGTATCATATTAGTCTGCATTCCTCCTAACACATACTCTAATATATTTTACAGATATAGTACAGTCCAATTTTATGATAGTTATAAAATGCTAAAAGACAGAAAAAATAAAAATAATAATTCCATCTACTTGCTCAACAGAAAAGTTACCGGTTCCTGATATCAAAATATCTTTAAACTTAAAAATACCCAAAGTCAACACTGCCCTTTTTCAAAGGCAGAAAGCTGAAGTCTTTGACTTTGTTAAATTCACACAGAAAATACAGAACATGGATTTTCAGCATTTTAACTGTGAGAAAATTGTGGATATCATATTTCAGCTAGATGGGAGATTCTGCTCCTTGACTGTAACTTCCCAGGCTAGAAAGCTGCTAGTCCTGAAACGCTACATTGGCCCCAAAAATACAACTACCAAGTTACTCTCACATGTGTTTTATCATTATTACATTTTGCTGAGTGTAGCCTCGTGCATGCACAGTGCATAAAACACTTTATATACACATACAGGGAGGGGTACAGGAATAAAGACACAAATAGAGGCAGACTGGTTTAAATCCTTGTTTAGCCCCTGGTCTGCTCCTTCTTTAATAATGTGATATTCCATTTTATGTCTTCCCCTCATCAGAGAGCAGCTCATACCCAATATTGAGATGGTTTCCTCTTTAACACCGAGTTCCTCACCAGCACAAATATGCAAACTGCAATGGTTAAAATCTTTTGATACGCCAGAAAAACGGAAATGAATTTTTTCTCGTTTACCAAGCAGGAAAGGGCAGGCAGGCAGGTAATCTTCATAGCTTTCCCCCCCTTTTTTAGAGGCTCTGGGAATACTCAGTACAATTTTGCAATCATATAATTAGGTGTATTTATAAAAATTTTCCTTGTTAAAATCCAATAAATGGAGCATGTGACCTTAGGTGACCTCCAGCTTTCCAAATTCTTTGTCACCATCTAATAGAATAAATTCATATAAACTGTGAAAACTGACACTCTTGGTAAGAGAGTCCTTGGCTGGTAGAAGCTCATCAGTGTCTGAAAACGTCCTGGTGACCCACTGATGGAAAAGGTCACATTTCAGATCAGAGATTTTTCCTGTTCTTGGCACTCTGTAACAAATTCACGTACAGTACTAAATTTCCAGACCTTTGTTTAACAGAAGCATAAAAATTAATGATGTGTCAACCATCCAGTGACCTGTGAAGGGAGTTTTTCTCTGAGAGGTACCATCACACACAGAACATGCCATATACAAAAGGTGTCAAAAATGTGTGCCAAAGGAAAAAGGAACTAACCACACTGAAGGGAGGTTTGGTTACTCACACCATATGGCAACAGTAAGAACAAAGAAAAATGTTTAAATCTTTCTTTTTGAATTTTTCTATTTGGCAAAATAAAAAGACTAAACAAGTCTGACTTTTAAGCCAAATGAAAACCATGTGCTTTAACTCCTCTGACTGGGTGTCCATATATTAAATAAAACGATTTTAAATCTATCTGGGGATGAAAGAGAGCCATATCTTGTAAGTGAAAAGTGTAATCATGGAAACACAGAATGGTTTGGGTTGGAAGGCACCTTAAAGACCATCCTGTTCCAACCCCCTGCCACAGGCAGGGGCACCTTCCACTATCCCAGGCTGCTCCAAGCCCCATCCAAGCTGGCCTGGAACACTGCCAGGGATGGGGCAGCCACAGCTTCTGTGGGCACCCTGTGCCAGTGTCCCCCCACCCTCACAATCAAGAATTTTTTTCTAATATCTAATCTAAACCTATTCTCTTTCATTTTGAAGCCATTCCCCCTTGTCCTGTCAGTCCATGCTCTTGTAAATCATCTCTCCCCATCAAGACCATAAATACGAAGGTGTTTGAAGGATCAGGGCCCAGGTTATTTTTCAGCGTAAAACCAGGACCATAATTACTGTAATTATCTACATATTCCTTCCTAAAATTTCAAAACAATCCTCCCTCTCCTCCCCAGCTGAAGCAGCTCACTTCAAGAGCATGAATAAACTGTAAAAACAACTCCAGTGCAGTGCTCTCATTCCTTTAATAGCAGGGGCCGATAGGAATGGCTTGTTTCTTCTTCTGCCAGATTCCAGCTGCTTCTCTTTGTTTATTCCTGACTTCAAAGTTTCAAACACTGTCCTGTACCAACAAATAACTTCCTCCAGATGGCATTAGTTCAAGTGCTCTGAGCACTGGGATAGCACAGCACCTGCAGATCTGCACAGCACTTGAGATCAGCATCTCAAAATCTTCATTGAAGGTGCCTTTTTTTCCCCGTCATTCCCCCATTTTGCTTTTTCCCTACATAAAAGGATTTACATCTGCCATACAGTTACAAAGACCATCAGCAGGGAAGAAGAGTTGTCAGAAATTCTTTACATTAATGGCTAAAGCAAAGTAGAAGAATAAATGTCTACAGGCTCAAAGGTAACAGAACCACTGTCAGTAGAAACATTTTACAGAATCCCAGAATGGTTTGGGTTGGAAGACCTTAAAGCTCATCCAGTTCCAACTCCTGTCATGGACAGGGACACCTTCCACTAGGCCAGGTTGCTCCAAGCCCCATCCCACCTGGTCTGGAACACTGCCAGGGATGGGACATCCACAGCTTCTGTGGGCAACCTATGCCAGGGCCTCACAGGGAAGAATTTCTTCCTCACATCTAATCTAAACCTACTCTCTTTGAGTTTAAAGTAATTTCTCCTTGTCCAGTCACTCCATGCCCTTGTCCAAAGTCCCTCTCCAGCTCTCTTGGAGCTACTTTAGACACTGGCAGGGGCTTTAAGGTCTCTCTGGAGTTTTCTCCAGGCTGAACATCCCCAGCTCTCTCAGCCTGCCAGTCTCTCTTACCTGCCCCTCAAATTCTCTCTTATCTGTTCCTCTCTTTTCTCCTCTCTCAGCCTCTCCTATCTGTTCCTTTTACCTGTAAGTAAACCTGTGAGGTACATATTTGTACCAGTCTGTGTCCTGTCCATGTCTCCATGGGTTTCTGTGTGGCACCACACTGAAATTCACTTACTTGCATATGTGGCTGTACAGGCAAGTTACCAAGAGCAACCTAAGAAGTGGCATTTTTTGGCAAAATCAAAATTATTCCAGGCTTGCTGGGCTAACACATACTGATAAGAAAAATCCATATGTTGATGTAAGTAATTCTGAAGGCTGCACTGAAAAGAGAAATTACACTGCAATGTCAGCCATGCTACTAATTATAATGATATTTAGCATTTCCAGTTCAGAGTCATGTTTAGCTGTATTGTGCATATTGGCTATTTAATGTTTCTGGAATTCAATGACTTATAAATTTGAAAGTGGTTAGGTTATAGAACTAAAAGAATACAATCTTTTCAGGAATAAGCAGGACCATCAACAGGTTCTCAAATAATCTAATTTTTTGGGGCAAAGGTATTCTCCATTTATTAGAAATGACAGATTCTCCTCCAGAGCTTTTCTTGCTCTGGCCACCTTGAATCCATGGGCTTTTTTAGGTTATTGTGGAGAAGTTGGCCTTTCTCAGCTCTGCCAGAAATGTGCTTTTCCAGGCAGGGACTTTCTTCTTGTTTTGTGAATGCTTTGCCAAGCATTACCTGGCTGCAGGTGAGAGCTCTGCCTTTCACTGGGACAGAAACACAGACAAACAAGAACAAGATGTCCTGCAAATGCCTGCAGGTCTCTTTTTTAACTCCAACCCAGACTGCCCCAACTTAGCTGTTTCATGACAAACAGAAAAGACTCGAGGCAAAACAAGGCCAAATTTCTAGGGCTGAGTTACATGAAAAGGGTACATTTACAATTAAAACACTTGAGTTGTTTTACAGAAATGGACAGACATCTGTAGGACCTGAGCCAGAAATGTCTGGATTTAAAAGCACGAGTCTACTGCTGGAGCTGAAAAAACACAGTTTCATTCTCAAAGGCTGCAGCCAACTCATAAACTTCCATAAGTGGGCCACAGACACCAGTGGAGACAGAAAACTATATAGTATGAGTTCAGTTCAAGTTCTGACCTAAACTTGGCAAATTCCACCTTCCCCTTGGTGTCATGTACTTACAAAAACCCTGCACACAAGCACACAGAAAATAAACACGTGTATACACACACTGTGCTTTTGCTGTTTGTTTGTTTAATGTATAGCCCAGCAATAAATATTTCCAAAAAGAAAATAAATGCAGCTCCCCAGTCAGCAAAGGAGGGTGGGGCCAGGCCCAGCAGGTAACAAATATTTCGAAGAAGAATATTTGAAAATGTTTTTTTCCTCCTCTCAAGTCAGAGTTCATGGTTCAGTGGTTTTCCAGAACGCTCTATATTCCCACCAACAGCAACACTAAACAGAACAAAAACTAGAAATACATTAAAGAAACTAGAACCAGATTTTTCAAAATCCTAACACAGAGACCAGTAGGGAAAGGCAGACAGAAAGCAGCTCCAAAAACATCTAGAAATGAGATTGCAGAGTTTACTAAATAAATATTTCCTTTTTGCGCCTAAAATCTACTCTGCTCCTTTAGATCTGGCATCCTTTGCTCTGTAGGACCTCTCACTGCTTAACAAATTCATTCCCTGGCCACATCTCTTGCTGCTGTTTCCCACCAAATCCCTTCCAAAAGATGTTTTAACGATCTTTCCAAATAACTACAATAATTATTAATACTATGAAGAAATATTAAAAGTGAATTTGATTTTTCCATACAGATGGCTGTGATTTTTGGATGTGCAATTGGCTCAGAACAAATAAGTCTTTCCTTAATATTCAAGCACTGCTGTTTCTAGGTTGCAACCATTTTCCTGAGGAAAACCCGGACGAGGCTCTGTGGCAAATACTGAAGCTGCAGCTTTTATTTCAAAATAAAAAAGGAGAAGGAGTTGGTTCCTTACTGGTCCAGAGTCTCTGAAAAACCACCAGGAAAATATGTATCTTGTGCAAGGGCTGGGGGGAGGAGTAATCCCTAAATCCACAAGAGATAACCTAGGTAAACAGCTGGTGGAATCAGGAGAATCTGACAAGTGATAATTTAAAAACTGCAGATCTCATGGTGTAATTAATATTTTACTTATTCAGTAAAACCAAATATCACCTACATGCCAATTTTTTTTTTTTCTAATTCATGCAAAATCTAACCAGCAAGTGGACAGGAAGGTAATTTTAAAAGCATATTTGTATAATATATTCAGCTCTGTTATTCACACCTTCATGTTTGGGGCTCCAAAAGACATTTTAATGCCTGTATCTGAAACAAAATAAAGAAGCTAAAAAAAAAGGGACTCAAATGATCAATCGTGGGAATTCACACTTAATTTTAAGATAAAGTTCTGCTGAACTCCCTTAGGATGCAGAGTCAGTCAGTGCAAACCCAGCAGCAGGACTGGCTCCACTGAGACCTCGTATCTTAATGATATTAATTGCAGCAATACTGCCTCCAGCTTATCTGCATCGTGCCACAGTGCCAGACATAACAGCACTCACAGCCTGCTTGAGGAGTGGCAAGGAAAAGGAATAAAAATCAAAGCATCTTTTTAATTCTTAGAAGTTACATGGCCTCCTTTTATTGAAAAATATTGTAAAGATACTTTACACGAATAATTAAAGTTGAGTGACCAAAGTCAAGTGATGTTTCACCATCAATTAAGATTTGAAAATTAACCTCTTCCCAGTTCACACTTAAAATGCAGGTGGGTGTCCCTGTGAGGCTGTGGATGCTCCATCCCTGGCAGTGTCCAAGGCCAGGTTGGATCTTGGAGCAACTTGGGATAGTGGAAGGTGTCCCTGCCCATGGCAGGGGTTGGAACTGGAGAATTCCAAGCACAGCTTGCTGCCCAGCCCTGCCAGCTCCTCAGATACCAAATATCCAAAGAAATCCTTAGGAATCTCAGAGGATGAGTTTCAGTGAATCCCAGTAAGAAGTCACAAGCTACTTTCTACCACTAAAAAGTGCAATGAGAGACCTTGATGAGCTCTCCCTCAGACAAGAGGATTTCCTGGGCAAGGAGGTTTTATCCCCTCCAGCCACAGCAGCAATCTGCACCCAGATTTGAGTGAAAGTTAGGGAATGGGTATCAGAAAGAAAAGAGAAAATTTTCTGCCTGAAGGGCAGTGCTGCAGGGCAGAATTTTCTCATTGCAAGTCACTCCTCACATATAATGGAGCCACTAAATGCATTCTTATAATAAAACATTAAATAAGTTACACTCTATAAAAAACTTCAAATAACGAGTGTTTTTCTAGATGACCACAAGCAAAATAGCTTTATTTCTCTACTCTGAATACTTAAATATTCACATGATCCTGTGCATTTGTTTGATGATTTTCACTAACAAAGTCATGGGATTCCCCATATGGAAACAGTTTGCCAAGACTCCCATTACTGTACTACCATTACAATGATCTGGCATATTAAAATGCTTCTACCTACAGCACAATTACCCCAAATTTTTGTAATTACACCTTTTCAAAAGATGATGATGAACGTTTTCCCCAGGAACAAAACAAAACAAGACAGAACAAAGCCAGCCCTATACAGCTAGCATTTTCCAATGGTCAGTCTAATAAATTCCAGAATATTTCTATGCACATTTCTAGTACATGAACAAACAAACTTAGAAAAAAATACATCTTTCCCAGCCTTTTGTTTGGCAGCAGAGTGGCCACTACAGATCTTGCCATTTGTGGGTATCAATGACCTTTGGAAAATGTATAGGAATAAGCAGTTCTAGGGAGCTTAGAGAAGCAAACAACTTCTCTGTTAGCTCAGAAAGAGGACTGAATAAGTAAGCACATGTTCAAATAAGGAAAACATTAAAAGTCTTTATTGGAAGATCTGGGAGCTCACTGTTATAGAAGCATGAAATCGTTCAGGGTAGAAAACACTTCTAATATCATCAAGTCCAACCATTCACCCGCCACCACCACGTTCACCCCTAAAACATGTTCCCAAGTGCCACATCCAACACATTTTCTGAACACTTTCAGGGATGGCAATTCCAACACTCCCCTGGGCAGCCTGTTCCCATGTCTGACCACCCTTTCAGTGAATAAATTTTTCATAATATCCGATCTAAATCTCCCTTGGGGTAACTTGAGACCATTTCCTCTGGTTCTGTCTGTGTCCAGACCCTATTTTGACCTGCTCTTGAAATGAGCACTCAGTGTGATGACAAGTAACTCTGCCTCTACAGTCTAATGCCTGGGACCAGAAACTTGGAAAGGTCTGAGAGTAAATATATGATTTTATCTTGTGCTATTTTAAAGTTTGTTAAAATACAAAATGATTAAACTTTGTGCAATAGAGATAAGCATTCCTCCTTGTTAAAAAAAAAAAAAAAAGAATACACTAACCTTGGCCTGTTACATGGGAAAGAGTAAAAGCAAAATTCCTTTGCAATACTTGGGTGAATCTGAGCTCTAAACTAGTAGAATAAATGAGCTGGAGAAATGCACTGCTCTACATTTATGTTGCACATTAAGCACAGTGCACCACCTTCTCAACTCTCTCTTAGACACATCAGTGATTTTAATATCACACCCCCTCCATCTCTGCTAAGTGGTATAAAACACAGGGAAATCTGCAGGCAGCTCCCACCAACACTGTGTCTCCTGAAGGATTCACTGCCAAGGAACAGCTCCCCAGCAGCACCAGAGAAACCAACAACTCTCGTCAGGAGCTGCTCCGCACAACCCTTCGAGCCTGCATCAAGCAGGGCCTTGAACAGAGCCCTTTACATCAGGTTCTCATTTGGGCAGATGCTCTTTGCTGCTGAAGCTGCAGCCACATGCACACAAATTGAAATTTGGGCTGCTGGCTGCACCAGCTTCCTTCAGGACCCACTGCAGCTCTTTGACTCTTCCCAGCTCAAGCTGTCGGTGCCAAATGCGGTGAGCACCCAGTTCATCCCCAGCTTCCCTCAGTGCTTTGGGCCATGAGCAGGATTAACAGAGCTTGTAGGCAGACTGAGAGAAAATCATTCATCAGTTCTCTGGGTTTAAAAATCCCTGGCCAAAATACAGGGAAATCTGCACTGGAAAGAAGCATATACAGAATTCCAGTCTGCATTTGTGGGAGCAGAGTGTGGGCTCTGCTTGGTGATGGGCACGACTCGGAATCATCCAACCATTCAGGCTGGAAAAGACCTCTCAGGTGAAGGGCACAGACACCTGGCTCTGTGCATCATTATAAAGCACACACCTGAATTCAGGAGCTGCTCACAGGAACAGCAATTACACAAAGCTCCTTAGGAAAGCAGCTTTTGCAAACCCTCCACACACCTGACAGTGACACAGACTCAACTATTTAGCACAATCCCGATCTGACATGATGACACCCAGTGTGTGCCAGTAGGAAAAGCACAATGGCAAAGGAAGTCTTATCTCGTGTGCCTCATGGAATTTAATGGCTCCCCAGTATGTTACCTGAAGCAAATTCATTCACATTATACACACAATACACTCCCAAGTTCAGGAACACTTTCTCTGCAAGTATCAGATAAAGCAATCTGTTTTCTGGCAGTTTCTTGCACATACTACAGTAAGACCTGAATTTTAAGAAACATTACCCATTATTTTCTTTCTTTCTTTCCGCCTCTTACATATCAGGGAAGAATTGAGTCTGGAATATGCTTAAAATTCAATACATCTCCAAGTTGGGGAATATGTTTTCCCTCGTCATTACTCTGTCACTGAGCATTATGCTGCCTACACAAGAGCAGGAGAGAACAAATGCTTAAAGATCATCTTTCTTTACATACAACATTTAAATGTCACTGTTATTTGATGCAATATTGGGGGTTTTTTAAATCTTGCAGGCAGAGAAGACACATGTTGCAAAATCTCTTGCAACAGGACTGTCTCCTACAATGTTGGAAGCCTGGAAAGGGTCTGGATCATGCCTGGGGCCTCTCTCACTAATTCTGCAATGCAAACTGCAATGTAGTTTTCTCTCTGCTATTACAGAGTTCTGCAATCCTTCCCTATTCCTTCAGATGAGAAGTAAACAGGTTAATGCAGACTCATTGTGCCTTGCTCTGTATTTTTAGAGAGCTGCTTGGAAAGGGAATAGTGGAGTATCCAAGGTGTAGCTTTATTCACACAACCTACATTTATGAACCACAGGAAGTTTCCTGGAAACCTATTCTAAATCTGATAAGAAAAATCCTCATTAAGAATCATTTGCTTGTTTAATTTTCACTTAGTGAGCTTTAATGTACCATAAAAGTAATAACAACAGTCCCTTAACTAAATACTGCTTGTCTTGTATTCATTAATTTTAGAAGAACACAAAACTGCCTGTAGATACAGGAAGCTGCTGGAAAATAAAAAAGGAACCAATCACATAAACTCAAACGAGAGTTTTTTTGGGGTTTTTTTTGGTGTTTTTTTTTTTTTTTTTTTTTGTGGAACACGGAGTTCAACAAAAATGTATTCTGTTCACTGTACACACGACACCAATGGGAATAAGAGCCAGTTCAAGTTCTAAGTTACCATTACTTGCGTAATGGCTTCAAGCTGCAAGGCACAGCTGTACGGGCCCAGCCAGACAGGCTATCACAGCAATGCTTTGATAGCATGGGGCCCTTAAGTGTCAGGATATAGAAAAGGCAGCAGTTGTTGGCTGTGAAAACAGTCTGATACAAACCAGATGGGGACTCACTTGATGGGCAACACAAAGGAAAACAATTGGCTCATTCAACAAAGTCAGGCCACTGCCCCAGAGAATTAACAGAAGACAATAACAGTCAACCAGAGTTGATGCAAACAAGAAACAGCCATGTGGTTACGGTTTAAGGAATTGTTTCTCCTCAGACTAAACATAAAGTTTTGATTTCTAATTCTCATATTCATTAATTTCAGTCTCGTTTACAAGCCCCTTCTTCCTCCAAAGTCTTCCGTGTAATTCATTTATGTAGCACCAGCCTTCACACACCTACTTAAACAAGAAAAAAAATCTATAACAAAGGCAGCTATATTAATCTAATGTTTCCTGAGGAATGCTAAGACCACAGACAACTTTCTGAACCATGGCAGAACAACGTTACAGATACACAAAGTGTTATTAGACATATTTGCATGCATATGGCAATATATTTGCTGATTCTTTTTGATTTGAAATGCATAAAGCCCAATAGGTCACATGCTGGGTTACCAGAGTACAGATGTCCTCCAGTTTTGTGAAAAGTTCTTCTGGTTTCTTACTTAGGTTTTTTTTAAGCAAACTTCAGATCAATTATGTTGCCACATAAGAGTTTTGTCAGGCTACAGTTAAAAAATCTATTAAAATAGCTATTACCAAAGCTTTTTTGAAGCAATCAAAAATTTAAAAACTTGCCATTTCAGCCATAACTCAAAAAATTTCCAGCCCACTCATTTTTAGAAGCTTGTAGAAGATTATGGTCCAAAATCTTAATTGCTCTTGCTGTTTTATTACAGGAAATACGAAAGTGACATGTGCAAAGGTATTTTGATTACAAATTACTTACAGAGATTGCACAATAACTCAGACCTCTAAGGGCCTTCTGCAATTTTACTCTCAGACTGAAAACATCTGAACTTTCTTTTCATAGACTTCAAACTATTCCCTCTGGCAGGCTCTGCATGGTGGAGCTCCACACGAGTGGGAGCACTGGGATGGCACCGCTCTGAGAGGCAGCCACACCTGCAAATCCAAGCAAGGACCTGGACATGGAGATGTCCTGGATACCTTGTGAAATCAGTGTCCTCGGTCCTGTCAGCTTTAGCACACCACCACACATCATGGAATCCCAGAATGGTTTGGGGTGGAAGAGACCTAAAAACACATCCAGTTCCACCCCCTGCCATGGGAAGGGACACCTTCCACTATCCCAGGTTGCTCCAAGCTCCACCCAATATTGCCATGAACACTTCCAGGGATGGGGCATCCACAGCTTCTCTGGGCAACCTCTGCCAGGGCCTCAACACTCTCACAGGGAAAATTTTTTTCCTAATATCTAATCTAAACCCACGCTGCATGTATGGTTCTCATTTAACAGGCTGACTCTGGAATGACAGAGGAAGGGAGTTTGTCCTTTAAGAAAGTGAAAAAAACCCTCTCTGAATTAATGAATCAGAGAGTCAGGCCCTAATCATCCTAAGCGGTTCTAGCCTTCAGCTGCTGTGGTTCTCCAGCCTTTGAGCACGACTTCACTTCAAAAAAAGGCCAAAACACGGCCTTGGCTGCATTCAAACCAAACCATCACGTACTGTAGGTAGAAAAATCAGCTTTTACTTCAGTTTCCTGCCATAAGCACAGAGCCAAGCCCCCAACAAAGCCTTTGTGTTATGCTCTCTCTGAGCTAAAACATCTTCCCGGTAGAACCGCGGGGCTGATTTCCAAAAGCGTGGCCAAATTCTTGAAACCTCCACTGCAGCGCTGGGCTGTCCCATTGTAGCAGAGAAGACCTTGCCTGCAGTGCTGCTATTATTCATTTTTCACATCATATATATCAAGGTCAGACCACATTTTCTATATGTGCAGCTGAAATTTTGCGTTGAGTCTCTCTGTTAGGTCGTTACTAGAAAATTACGAACCTTAGGAACAGAACAGCCTTTATTTATCAAGCCTTAAACCTCAGAGATACTGGCAGTCATAGTCTTGCATTAAAAGCAGATGAGAGAGGAGCAGAAACCTCTTTAAATCCCAGGTCTGTCTGCACAGGCAAACCCCAATTGCTGTTGTAAAAAGGGTTTTGGACATGGTCCGTCAGAGAACGCCTGCACATAAAGGCCAGCTGGAGTGGGGGGAGGCACGGCTGCCCAGGCTCTTTCAAAGTGAGGATTCCAACAGGAAACTGCTCCCCCTTTTCTCTCCTCTCTCTTTTTTTTTCTTTTTAATCAGGAAGGAAGCTTCATCTTCAGAAACAAGCATTCCCTGTGTAATCTCCCTGCTTGGCTGTCTCTAGGAGTGGGTCCAATTACTGAAATAAGCAACATGCACTTCTGAGAAGACAATCGTGTATTTACACTGTAACTCAAACTAGGAAATATTTCCCATTTATAACTCTGATTTACGTAACGGGGCACAATGGCAGCTGTTAAGTAAATTAAACTATTTTCTCAAGATCTGTAATTATGGTTTCAGGATAATAAAAACACACTAGAAAAAAAAGTCTGAAATAAAGCAATTTGCAACAAATTCTGTGCTTGTTAAGTCTACTGAAGATACAATGGCCTGACAAGGACAGACACTGCAGTTGTTTTACTGTCTTTAAACAAACACAGCTCTGCCTAACTCTTGCAATATGCACAGTGCCTAAAACAAGTCATGATATGCAACCCTGACATTATTACTTTACTGGAACTACCTGAGTTAGGATAGAGAGCAGCAGATCACCCTATTAAGTCTAACCCACCTTGATTGGCTAATTTTGAGCCAAAACATAAACATAATTCTACCAGACCCAGAAAAGGTGAGGTGCATCTTCATGGTTCACATCTGGTTGATGATTTATTAATTTGTATTAAAAATACATGCCTATATGACATTAAAAAAAGGAAGAGTTAACTGGAAGGCAAAGTCATGCTGTACACAAAGACAAACAGTTAATTCCCTGCAGCCAAAGCACTGGGGGAAAAAAAATGCATTTCACAGAGCTGCTCCATATTTTGTGTCACACTCAACAACTTTCACTCAGGTTGTTTAGAACTGTGCTTAAAACCAGCTCTTCTTTCTTTAAAAGCAAAACATAAGTTTTAGATTAGAGCGACAAGACACACAAAGGTTCTAAATTTAAATTAAGTTTTTCTAGGGGTAGGGTTTTTTTTTCTCCCCTGAATGACAGCACTCATGATAAAAACCAGAACACAGTAGTCCACAGACAAAGTTTAACCCATCTCCATCATTTACTACCGTTCCTTGCAAATGCAGTCACCAAAAGCACATTTGCAAGTGGTATTTCAGAGATGAGGATTTGTTGTACTTCACTTACAGAATGAGTTGTATGGAAGATGAAGAGGGTTTTATTCCAGCTTTATGTTAGGAAATGTTATTCCACACTGTTACACAACACAGCCCCATGTGCAGCCTCAGCACTGAGCAACAGGTCACGCATGACAACTTTAATCTTCACTCACCAGCTCTTACCCTATTTTTTAACAAGAATGCTACTTTGGCAGCCTGCATTTCTCAAAATCAGCATCTTATCAAAGAGTAGCATTACCATTATTTACACAGTGTTCTTCATTTGGAAGACATCCTAGATAACATTTACTCCATGCTGTTGCCTTACTTGAAAGTTTCATGGGCTCCTATTCTTAAGAAATTAATCCCATGGGCACTGGAAACCTATATTTATATTTAATTATAGGCAGTCTTTGTACCACTGTATTGAGAAGGCAGAGCTGGACAAACCTGGCTTCCCTTTGGTGCATGAAGTCAAAGGTCTGTCTGCTCCTAAAGTATCTAGAAAAATAAGCAAATAAAGTACCTAGTGACAACACTGGTCACCAGCATGAAAACTGCCTGTAAGACAAGCCCTTGCACAATCTAATAAGCAATAGAATTTTAAAAATGTGATTTGATTGTGGACAGAAATCATCTAAATATCCATCTTTATTGGCCACCTTGGTTCTCTTCAGAACTTTACAGCTGCGCCTCACCTCTCCTAGCAGTGCCAAAAATTTACAAAGCATTAAAAAAGAAAAAGAAAAAAAGTTTATCATCTGAGAATGACAGCTTCTGTGAATCCCCAGTCTGCTTTGTAAAAGAGGTCTGGCAGCAGATAGTCAGAATTTGTGAGTTATTCATCACTCATCTCATACACACTCATGTCCTAGGGATTTCTCTCCTACCCAGCCACCCCCCACACTAACAGCTGGCTCCTTCCAGGTTTTATGCAGTGCCTAAAAAAGCTGAATTGAGAGCAATTTAAGAACAGGTAAAGCTGAAGGGAGTCCAGCTGCCTCTGCCCAGGGCTCAGCAAACCCAGCACAGCAGGGAGAGCAGAAGCTGCTCCTTCTGTTGCGCTGCTCTCAGACTTGCACGAGCCGCTGAATTATAAAAGGCAACATCTGCCTTCCCTGCCAACCAGAAAAATATAACAAACTCAGCACATACTGAAGACATAAAGCCTGCATTTCTCCTATCACAGTGCTATATATGTTTCTCCAAGTTGAAATTTGTGTTTGTAATACTCCTTGTCTTCACCTGTCACCAAACAGTATCCAGGCAATGTGTTGCCAGCACCCAAAAGCATCAAGACTTCCTGCTCTGATACTGATGCCTTTTATAAAAGAAACTAAAAAGAAAAAAGGGAGATAAGAGACCTACTTAAATGACTGTTAATCCAAATAAGGATGGTCATCCTAGGAGATCCTGTGGTACATGTGCCAACTGAACTAACCCAGCTGGCAGCAGGTCTACCTGAGACCTGGAATGGTTCCTGACTCCAGCTTAGCTGGCACTGATGTACCAGGCTGTACCCAGAGAGTGACTGAGGAGTGTAAATGTATCTTATTCAGGAAACTGCCTTTGTAGGCTGTAATCTATGTGAGAAACCGTAGCATAATCCTGGAGGCAGTAACTGCAACCAAATGCCCTGCTGAAAAGGGAATGTTATTTCTCTGAATCACAAATGCAAAGAATGGTTTGGGTTGGAAGAGACCTTTAAAGGTCATCGGGTTCCAACCCCCCTGCCATGGGCAGGGACACTTTCCACTGTCCCAGGCTGCTTCAAGTCCCGTCCAACCTTGAACATTTCCAGGGATAGGCCAGCCACAGATTCTGTGGGCAACCTGTGCCAGGACCTCACCACCCTCACAGCAAAAAATTTCTTCTTAACATCTAATCTAAACCTGACTCTTTTCAGCTGTAAACCATTGCCCCCCATCCTGTATAAAAAGTCCACCTCCCTCCCTTTTATAAGGCCCCTTTAAGGTACTGGAAGGCCACAATGAGGTCTCCCTGGAGCCTTCTCCAGGCTGAATAATCCCAGCTCTCCCAGCACAGCAGAGGTGCTCCAGCCCTCTGATCACTTCTTGTTGCAGTGACACACTGAGGCACATCCTTTAGAACAACCAGGATGCCCATTTACATTCTTTTACCATCACTGCTAACAAATAGGCATGTGAATTAAACTAGTACAAGACCACAAAAATTGAATGCCTCTTCACAACATTTTGACAGAAGATGATGTGCAAAGGGACTTCAGACTCAATTATATGTCTATAAATGAGCAACAGGTTCAGGAGAGACTGTTCTGATCCTTTTCCATGACCTACCACAACACACAGGCCACAGAACAGCTAAGCATGCTTACTTTCTAGATGCACATCAGTTCTTTCTTGTTAAACCATGGGCTCAGAGCTGTGGAACCACTAATTTGTGAGAAACTTCTCCCTCCAGAGAAGAACTAACTGGAAACAGCCCTGGGGCTGATGTAAGCATTAAGTACATGGGGAGTCTCTGTCCTTAGGTGGCTTGCCCAAGCCCATTAATTTTTTGTGTGTGTCCCCCATTTATATAAGCAATGTTTGCATGAAAGGGGAAAGCAGGTCAGCCTAGTCAGCTTGCCACCATCTGCTTTTATTCAGAGTTGCTCAAGATCAGTGCCAGTGGGATCAGTGCCCATTAAAGGGGTTTATTGTGTGTGTTTATTTTTTGCTCTTTACAATGAAGGCAACAGCAATTACTGTAAGCTTGTAAAAGTGCATACAAATCATAATCCTCAATACAAAGCTGCTTCAGTCAGATCCCAGTGAGTTTACAAATCCTAGACAGGCTGTGAGAAAGGCTGTCCTGGCACAACAATTTCCATAGACTGGGGAGGAGTGTGGTAGTGTCCAGGAGATCAGAGACTTGTATTTAATATTTGTTATCAAGACCATCCCCTGTTTGCAGCCCACAGCAACTCCAGCTGATTCACCACCACATGAGAGTCTTAGACAAAAGAAAAAGCCTCACATTGGAGCTTGACCCCCAGACAGGCTGACAATAGATGGATTTATACAACTAAAACTGGAACTGGTGAGAGATCAAAGGTAGGCTGCCAAAGTGGAAATAGCAATTTAGAGCTCTCAGCTAGTACATTCCAGCTCCTAAGAGTGGATATGCAGCAGCAAGAGGCACCCTTCCTTTAAGGAGAATTCTGCCTAGGATATGACTGGCCACTAGAGACACAAGCTACCAGACACCCTGAAATGAAACAAAATATCAAAAACCCCCAAACAATTAAACAATTGTAAAAATCCCCCACCCTAACTGGCAAAAAGGGGAAAGAAAAGGGAAAATACAGAGAATCGCAGTAGTAGAACTGCAAGGCTTTGGTTCCAGGTAGTCACAAGTGTTTAAAAAATAAATGCAATTATGAATTAATTTTGAAAAAATAAATTCTAATTAATTTGGATATAAAATTCTTTACATTTTTAAGATATACTTCAGAACAGAAGATCCTCTGAACCTTCTGGTGTCTGGGTGATGTGATGTAGGCACCTCAGTAGGCACCTGGACTAGGCACCACATGATATTTTGAGGTAAAAAGGGCATAAAGTGATAGGAAAAGTGGGCAATGGCCTTAAGACAAAGGAAGGTAGATTTAAGTTAGATATTAGGATGAAACTCTTTATTATATGGGTGGGGAGGCCCTGGCACAGGGTGCCCAGTGAAGCTGTGGATGCCCCATCCCTGGCAGTGTTCCAGGCCAGGTTGGACAGGGCTTGGAGCAACCTGGGATAGTGGAAGGTGTCCCTGCCCATGGCAGGGGGTTGGAAAGAGATGATCTTTAAGGTCCCTTCCAACCCAGACCTGTCTGTGATTCCATGATTCTACGAAAAAGGACAAAATCCAAATGTACACTTGGTGCTTTGTGCAGCAGTGCCACAGGTTTTCAGCTTATCAGCATGAAAAAGGCACTGGTCCCTCAATATTTTCACATTACAGACCCCATGCATGACTGAAATACCAGGCTTAATGTTGGCATTGCCCCAAAGTTTAACTTACGATCTACAAAACACACTTAGAGGGATGCCAGAGATCACTGGATTAGATCACCTGCAATCCTTTAAAATCCAGGGTTGAAGAGGGAATGAGATGAGATTTTGGAATATTTACTTTGAGCCCCAGAAAATCTGAATAAGGACAAGCAAAGAGTCTAAATATTTGACAGTCTCCATAGGAAATAATACTTTCAGTAGTGATCACATCACTTTGAAAAAGTTTTTCTTTCCCTTTCTGCAGAAAAAACCCATCTGGTGCTGGAATTTCACTGAAAATCCCTGCTGCTGTGTTCAGACCAGGGGAGGGGATTGGTACAGGAACACACCCTGAAATTCAGCAAAATAAGTGTATTTAAACACGAAGATCTTCTCAAAAGGGAGGCTTTCTTCTTTTTACTGTATGAAAAGTGCAAAATAGTTCCCTCCAGAGATCACACGTACACACATCCAGTTGTGAATTCTTCTCAGGACTGGATGAGGGAGATGTGAGAATACAAAAAGCTGTGCAGATTTCGTGGTGGGTGTAAAGCACCATCAGCACAGGCACCAAGGGAAGGCTAAAAAGGGAAGTTTTCTGCCTTTGCACATGGCAAAAGCTTCAGCACGAGGTCACAGCAATGTCACTGCAGCAGAGAGAGCTGTATCCCTCTGTGACACTTAAGGAGAGCTGCAGGAGAAGAACTGACTCTCAGCCTCTTAGAAGTTGAAGGAAATTGCCAAGTGATCTGTAGGAAAAGGACTGGGAAATACATGGTGTGGAACTGGCCTCCAGAGGAGAATCCCTTCTCCCTGAGCACAGCATTCAGCAGGAAACTCTCAGACTGCAGAGCAATATGACACTGCTTGGTACTGTTCTCTTCAAGTATAAACTGCGTTGTCTTGTTTTTGTAATTTCTCCATCTGACTACCTGGATTTCAATTCATCTAGATTCCTCAAAAAATCAAATTACATTCTAGGAGTCTGAAAAGCAAACCAGAGTTGTGCTTCACCTGCTTGCAGTTCCTATTCTTCACACCTTTAGGACAAATAAGCGAGGGGAAGAAATGACAGCTCTATGAGACCAGAGGATCATTTCCCAGGAAGTGATCTTTTGGGAATGGGTACAAAGGTGTGCACGGTCCCATGAAACCCACAGCAGTTCCTGGTGTTTGGTTCCTCATGACTCAAGCCTGAAGCAGCAGCAGAACACACCCACAGCAGGACATCATCATCCACAGTGATAAATTCACACAAGACTTTTTGCCTTAAGCTATGAAAAGTCCAACTTCTCGTTTAACATTTTGTCTGAAAAATAACTGAAGTAACTCAGTGGGAAAAGAAGCAGCCACAGATATAAATGACACTTGTTAATAGAGAAATAATATTTACAAAAGCCAAGAAACTGAAAGCTCCTGTTCCAAAGGTACTGTAAAACAGCTAAATATCAACTTACAGGAATTCAAACCAGAAGCTCTTAAGTGTGGCTACTGAGGATTTTACGTGGGATATTATGCAAAATGCACACGTATTACTCACATGCATGTTTTCCACTGCATGGGCTATCATGTAACTGCTTGGACATGTGCAGAATAAACAAAACCTCCTTGAGAACTGGCATTCTAAACCACTTGGAGCACCTGAAAGCTAATGACTAGTGTAGAAAAGACAGAGTTTCTGTGGGAAATGCAGCTTTGCATTGCCTGACTTGCCCAAATGTAAAATACATTAACTGAGTGATGTCAGTGAGCTACCTGATAGCACAGTGAGGTAACTGGATAGGAAAACCAGAGGAAAAATAGACCAGAAACATCCCTGGAAAGAGTTCAAGACCAGGCTGGATGGGGCTTGGAGCAACCTGGTCTAGTGGAAGGTGTTGCTGCCCGTGGCAGGGGGTGGAACTAAATGACATTTGAGGTCCCTTCCAACCTAAACCATTCTGTGAGTCTGTGACAAGAATTCTGAAGAAGCACTGAAAAAAACTTACATAAAACACCTGCCTGAAAAATGCCTTAATTACAGCTAAGTGATTTCATTACTCCAATTTCAAGATCTTCTCTCAGAAATGAGGCAAATTCAAGGAGCAATACAGGCTGCACAAACTGTTTCTGCCTCTCAGGTTGTGGTGGTTCACTCTACAGTGTGGAAGAAGAGCTCTGGTTTGCTTCACTAGCTGCTATTTCCAGGGTGGTACGGAGAGTCTTTAGAAAAAGCCTTCAGAGAAATTCAGGCCAAAAAAGAAACAGCAGGATATTAAGGGAAAAGTAAACTTCCAGTAGAATAGTCATGGAGTTTGACCAAAACAGTTCCAGTTCTAAGAAAAAAAGAAAGACCTTTAGCCTTATCCTAATCTTCTTCCTTCCTTGAAGCATCTGTTATAGATTTTCCTAACGTCACAATAGTTTTAAGAAAAAATAACCCAAAACCTAACTCAGAGCAACTCCTGGCTGAAGAAGAAAGACAAAGAAGTATTCAGTTATAGCCATATTTTCAGTATTACAGCTTTCAATACAGCCTAATGTCAATGTTAACAAAGACGCAGCCCATTTTCAATACTGAACAAGGACTATGGAATTTTTGTTTTTATACAGATTGTTTTAAGGGCTTCTTGTCATCTTATTCATTTATTGCACAGATCATCTCCTCCCACAAGCAGTTGTGCAATCTCTCTGTGGCAGCAAAGCCAATTGCTTAGTGTCCCAATATTCCTTTCCCACATATTTACACTGCCTGAATATAATTCACTAGCTGGAGATAAAAAGGAATTACTATCATCAAATCATTCTCTCCAGGTCCCACTTTGAGAGTCTATGCTGTAGGAAGATAATTAAGTGAAGATACATCTACCTCTGAGCTGCTCATATTAAAGTTTAAAAATGCTCTGCACTCAAGCATTGCCACCTGTTCTTTCATTTTAATTTTGAAAATTCTGAATCCCTTTAATGTAAGCCTGAAAATGTTTAAATTCTGGAAATATGAGCATTCACCAACCACAACAATTACTATCATATTAAATTCATGAAGATATATGAAAGAACGGTACAAAGATTAAAGGGTATTATAAAGCCAAAAATATATATGCATGTATATTATGTACTACAACTATACATTTTCAAACCACTGTCTCCACTGTGTCTAGAGAAGGCACACATTTCAATTAATAATACACCCAGGCTTGATTTTCAGTTGTAACTTTCAGGAGACTTTACCCTTTCAGGCATGATATTGTAGCAGTCCTGAACTTCCAACTTTCATTAGAAGCCATCAATCAACTTTCTTTCAGTAAAAACACATGTTCACTGCAGACCACAGAAATTTTTAAACAACAAAAGAAAGCTCTAATGTATATATATGTTTATGGCCATTGAAAGATGAATCAAATCCTGTCATGTACTTATCAATTAAATAAAAATGGCTTTTTTACATCCGACTCGAAGTCCAAAACAATTTTTCTTTTCTCCCAACACTGTGAATTCACACTTCATCTAGGGCTTTGAATTTCCTAAACTCTTAATACCAATCCAACCACTTACCCTTTAAACTCTGAAAAACTACCTAAATGCTCCAAAATACTTCTCCATTTCCAGGCAAGCATTCCTTGTCCCTTGCTATCCCAGCAAAGGCAACCATCTGACATAAAGCTTTTATAAACAAGGTGCTTTGAACTCACAGTAACAGATGTGCTTAATTTTAAAATGTTGTATTTACTTAAACCCACTTATACTTATCATGTTGCAAGCTTTCCTTTTTCTTATTAATTTTTACCCTCAACTTTTGGCCTGATTAAGGTCTCTGTGGTGAAGCTTAGAGAGAGAAGACATCCTGGTTAAAACTGACAGACAGTTGTTTCCATTTGCAAATCCTTGAGATTTTTATTGGCTTATTAAATACGTATACTTTGAATGAGATTTCAATTATCCTGGTATATAAATCATACTTTTTTTTTGTTTCTCTCAAAGAAAACTGACTACTGCCATCTCCTGGTCACACGTTTTCAGCTGACAGACACAGCTGGACCATGCCCAAATTCTCTGGGTTACAGTAGAGATAAATGCAGAGGTAAAAATAGGTAAACAGAGACCTGCACTAAGTTATGCCACTCCAGCTCTGGAAACTTTTCCACTAATTATCCACTATAATTTTTACATTATTCATAACTTTCTTCATATGCAAACCATGGTTTTGAAATTAGGTTCCAAGTCCCACGACCAATAACATTGGCCTGGGGCTTTTCTTACCACTTTTAAATATTAGAAGCAAAATAATTCCCTCAGAATTCGATGAGATGTTCTTAAAAAATTAAATGGAAGAAGTTCAAAGAATTATTTTTAAAAGGGCTTGAAGGAAGAATTTCTCTGTGCTAGGGTGGAGCAATTATAATTGCATATACTGTAGACAGGCAGGTTTTTAGATTCTTGTTCTTAGAATGTTAAGATTAAAACTGCTCCACATCTCACTGTAGCACCTCCACAAACTTATCTGCTAAAACAACTACCCATGGCAGTCATGTGCACAGTTCATGCTATTCCAACACTGACTTGAACTACAATAAACAGAAGATATTTTCTCCCTCTCTTTCATCATCCTGAACACCTTTACACACACTGTTAAGAAACCTCCAAAAATAGCACAGATAATACTTAGTGTCCTTCACAACAGAAAATCAGTATCTGTTACACACCAGTTTGAAGCCCATCCCAAACCAGATCATTTTAACATTGAAAATATCTTTTTTTCTCCACATTTGCATAATCTTAACTTCATATTATCTTTCAGTTCTCCTGTAGCACTCCTGTGTTTTCTCAAGCATACGAGCCACTCCCTTTATCACAACATTATGAACATCTCATTTGCTGAGCAGCACTCTATAAAGCAATTAAGATTCAGTTGACTACAGAAAATGCACATTGTAATGCTCTTGGCAAATACAAATTTAAATAAATACTTAATTGCCAAGATTCTGATGACTTACATACAGATTCATTCAGAGAATCATAGAATGGTTTGGGTTGGAAGGGACCTTAAAGATCATCCAGTTCCCACCCCTGCCATGGACAGGGACACCTTCTCCTATCCCAGGTTGCTCCAAGCCCTGTACAACCTGGCCTTGAACAATTCCAGGGATGGGGAGCCACAGCTTCTGTGGGCAACCTGGGCCTCAGCACCCTCACAGGGAAGAATTCCTTCCCAGTATCCCATCCAAACCTGCCCTCTGTCAGTGTGAAGCCATTGCCCATTGTCCTGCCATTCCATGCCCTTGTTCAAAGTCCCTCTCCAGCTCTCTTGGAGCCCATTTAGGCACTTGAAGGGGCTCTAAGGTCTCCCTGGAGCTGTCTCTTCTCCAGGCTGAATTTCCAATCCTTTCAGTGTACTCCAACAATATTGTAACTATGTACACATACAGCCAGAACTTTGTACACATGTATACACTATGTACATATAAATGTCTGGAAATGCTGTAGTAATGAAAACCAAATTTTAAAAAATCAGCACTATTATGTCAGTATTCAACAATACTTAGAAGTGATGTGCTTAACTGAGGGAACTCTGCATATTGACATTGATTTACCTTCTTGTTGCATCTCTTCAGATTTCCTTCTCACAAAGATAACTTGGGGTCTCACGGTCTCAACGTGTGCAGCTCCTTGGCTTTCCTCCTACATATCATACATTAAAATCACATTACAAATCTCACTTTTGATGAAAAAGCACAGCAAGATTACATTCAGCTTCAAGAAACATCCAAAGAAGTTTTTAAAGATTCATTGAATGTGCACTTGTTCTCTTTACATTTGACTTCAAGAGAATTCAGCTCTGAATTAACCTATTACAGCTATTCCCTCTAGACAAACATCCCGGGAGCAGTAGGCATGGATGGAAAAGTCCCATTTAGACCTGAAGACACAGGAGACTTTCAGTTTTTACTCAAAGCATGTACTGGAAAGAACATAAAATTTCTCTGGCTTTCTTCAATACCCAGAATGTTTCCCTAGGTACTACGCTCCTGACTAACAAGAGAAAGATGAAAGAGAAAAGAAATATAAAAATTTCAGCACACAGGTTGGAAAACGCAGGCCAAGTCTAAAATTTATTTCCTTGACCATGTTTTTAGAACTGGTTGCTCCAAGCATCATCCAGCCTGGTCTTGGACATTTCCAGGGATGGGGCAGCCACAGCAGCTCTGGGCAACCTGTGCCAGGGCCTCCCCACTCTCACAGGGAAGAATTCCTCCCTAATCTCTAATCTAACCCTGCCCTCTGTCAGTTTAAAACCACTGCCATTATGTGCCTGTCTAGAAGACTTAAGCTTTCTCTTAAGACAGACAAATTTAAAGCAGACAAGATGAGAAAGAGTTGAGATTATTTTCTGACAGCATGAAGGTCTCATGGAAACGTGACTGAAGGACACCAACATTACACTAAGTGTCAGCAGAATAACAGTTCTCATGGGTCTATTTGAAGTGTGGTTTTGGGATTTTTTTTTGTTTTATATTGGACTTAAAATAGAGAAAATCAAAACTCAGTTTAAACTGAACGGAGCTGCAAATAGAAGTTGAGAGATAACACAGATTCATAACCTACAATTATGCATTCCTGAAGGTTACAAAGCTAAAATGAAAGCTAATGAGAATACCAAAGTGACAATCCCACTTGAAAAATGTGGATTGTATAAAAACATCCATACTTATAAAAGAATATTATGAAAATATTTTGCAACCAAGTGATTTTCTAAGATTTTAACAATGCATTTGGGACTTCAAATGATTTAGATTTACCATCTCTGGAATGTGTAGCCACGCAAATATGACTTCAATGTTCCTGTCCCTCCCATGATCAAAATTATTTATTTAGAATAGGAAGAGCCCAGCTTCCTCCTAGTCATTCTCTTGCTTCTTAGAGCCAAGACCATGGGGGCAAAATGGCCACAAATAACAGTCAATTCCTGTATTGTTGCACAAGAATGGACAGGAGGGGTCAAAGTAAAGACACATTTAGTCTGGCTTTCTGTCTAACAGTGGCTAAAAGCATATATAAATCTCAAAGAAAAAAAATCTAATGCCAGAAATGGAGGAGCAGCCAAGGAATTTGGGTAGATAAGAGAATTCCTGTATGACTTAAGCCATTTGTTTTGGACTGAGTGACCACACAGACTTCACTCTTCATGACCAAAAGGCATTTGTTTGTGTCCTGTGTGAAAACTCAGTGCTCTTTCTGCTGGTGAAAACCCGACCTACACACCAGTGTCAGGAGGGAAACAAGCCTGGCAGCTCCACATCACTGCCACAACCTCCGTGACACGAGGATCCTGTTCACACAGGCTGCAGAAACCACCCAGGCTTTGCCATCACCTCCCAAGCCCAAGGCCCAGCAGGACACCATCTGAAATCCTGCATTTTCTCAGGTCTCTCAGCAAACTTTGCTCCTAAATAGATTTGTCTTCTGGCTTTGTCTGTGGGTGATACAGTTTCATTTCAATGAAGGCAAACACTGTCCAGAGATGAAGAACAAGATGTGAGTCAGTGACTAACTTGTGAGGAAATCCTTCAAGAAGTTTGAAGTGATTATTGCCTTAACGAATGAATCACCCTGAAAGCCTGAGTACCTCTTGCTCTCTTTCTGTTACCAGAAAATCTGTTTCCTGCAGGCAGGTGACAAGGCAGATCCAAGGGCAGAGCTGCATACAGATGCCATCCTTAATTAAACCAGGGGAAAGGTTCATCCTTGTCACAAGGCAGACAAATGCTGTCACAACAAGCTTGCAAATCACCTGGTACAGGGATTATTTATTCATTTCAGAGAAGGATGTAGAGATCTAGTAGAGGATCTTATGGAATATGGCTTAACCACAGTAAACATCTCTCCTGGATGGGGCAATCACTTACAAGTATGATCACCTCATAGAAAAGATAAAAAGTTATCCTGTGAGAAAGTGATTTAGAGTCTTCCATCAGGAATAACCACACTCAGGAAAAACCAAACCCAACAAAACCACACAAAGTTCTGGGGTTTGGTTGCATGGTTTGAAGGGAAGGGCGAGTTCTACATGCCAGCAGGCAAAAAAAAAAAAAAAAGCCACACTAAGGGTTCAGATGTGAGAAAAACTTTCTAAAGATAAGATAACTACCTACAGATAAAGGGTAAGATAATTTATAACTATCTGTATATTTTTTGTGAAAGACACCCGTGTCACCCCCTCTGTCCCTATTACTTTTGGCTAGAATCCACTTTTGCCTGTGCACAGTCATTCAAAGGAAGTTTGTTCTGGTGAGCTCAAAGTGAAAGACGTGTAACATATAAAATCTTCTTTGAAGATGCAACACATCACTTCAGGTGGCAAATTTAAGAACTGCTCGGATACCAATGGCACAATACACATCAAAGCTCAAAAACATAAACCCAAAGACAGGTTAATACAAGATACAAGGTTATTTTTAATACAGAACAGGGAAGGACAGAATTTATCCATGAACACAGCAACCATGGTAAGTATATAATACTTTCAAACACACTGTGAAGCCTCACGTATTTGACAGCAGTCTGCCACCTCATTTTTAGCTTTTGCCACTTGTTATTTGAATTTATCTCTAGTTAGCAAATAAACCATCATCGCTAGGTAACAGCACATACTAATAAAGTAGCAAAAATTTACCTGTCTAGGTTTGAATCAGAGATCAACATGATGTTCCCTCTACCTTTAAGTGTTCTGAGGTTCATCATCCTTACTGCCTTTCCAACCCTGCCCCTATTAGGACAAATGAAGCTCCTGAAATGCTGAGTCAGTGGGTTACAACTCTGAGGCCAAATCTCTGTTGGCACTTCCTCAATCATATATCCATGATGTATGTTATCCTGCATTTGAAAGACTGTGCCCCTAAAACATGGGAATGCCCCAATGAATTATGTATAGGACTGGATCCTGTGAGACCAGTGAAGCTGTGAGGAAGTGCAGGAAAGATAAAAAGGAAGGTCTGAGTTTTATAGACTGGATATTATCAGGATTTGTCACAGGAAACACAATCACCTTTATTGCACACGTGTACCTTGACTCCAGCTCCTCAGCTGAATGTGTCACTTTAAATGCACCAATTCTGTCATGTCAGGCACGATAGTGAAACAGGAAAATTTGTTTTCCCAGGTTTCAGTTTGCTCTTTCTGACTAGGCACAAAAATCCTTCCAGCTCACCTGGGACAGATCCTCTGGGAGTGGTCTCACTCTGCAGCCTGGCTGGGCTGCTGGCAGAGCAGGATCTGAACCTGGCTGTGACTCCAGTTCAGCCAAAAGCATCGGACTAGGACTTGTATCTGCATCTCCAAGAATTTCTGCTGGGAGAAAAAAATTCCTTCATGAGATGGAGCCATAATCTCCTGGTCAACTCATGTGGCAGAATGTGCAGCCTTTCAAACTTCCCACAGTGGGACATGCAGTGTTAAAGAGAATGATTTCCTCCTTACAGGGCTCATTGTATATCCCTTAAATTGCTCTTGTGGGGATAAAAATGAAATAAGGAATACATGTCTGTGGAAATTGAAAAAATAAATCAGCTTTATCATCTGTAGATTTCTAATGTGGCAGCATCTGAGAAAGCTTCAGAGCTGTACATTCATATGCTTAATGAGCTTTATCACACTTACTGGAAAGAAATTGGAAAAGCTTCTTCACTAAAATGTTTCACTCCTGTATGAACTAAAAGAAACCTGTATATAGTCTATTTTAAAGGGATAATTTGCTCTCTAATTCAACATTTATCATGGTTTTGCAGCCTGTAAGTGTGTAAAACATCTTTATGAAAAATTTACTGACAGCTCATGAACTAACTTTAGCCTTCTGCTATCATACAGAGCCAAAGAATGATTTTTAAGCCTAATTAACTATAATCATTGCTTAATTAACTGTAATTATTGTTCACTTTAAGACTGCATGTGCCACATTTCATTTGCATGTTGGTTTTCGTATCCCTGACTTTAAGCATTGGAAACAAGGATTTATAAATGACTGATCATCAAGATGCTGTTACGTACCAACACCTGCTGTGTCCTACAAATGGACATTGTGTTTCCATAATACAAATAAAAACTGGTCACAAAACTGAAAACAACCCACAGACACACAGTCCCCAAAATTCTTACAGATACCTCTGTGAGTGACTCATTCTGAAAGAGGAACTGAGTATCCACTGCAAGGTTTCATGTGCAGAGATGCACATGAGAACTCTGACACCCACTGGTGCAGCTACTATTTAGTATCAGCCCTAAAAATAATTATCAAATAAAATGTTGGACCTGCATTGTAGCTGTTGTAGCTACCAGGAAATAGCTGACTTGCACTAGAGGCTGAAGGACAGGCAATCTCACATTCCAGGGGAGAGAGAAAAAAGGTTTGGACGGAAAGTGGAAACAATCACAGATTATTCCTTCCACCCTCCTCCCTCCAAAACCAGATTGTTTCTATTCAGTGTTGACTTCACTAACAAAAGGATTTAGAAACAAGGATTTCTGTTCCTCCTTGATATAAAAACAACTCTTGTCTTGAAAGCAGATCCAAGCTTTTATACAATGTTGTTTCCTTAGCAATGCAATGATTTACTGTGCTGTGTTCAGAGGTGGGAAGGGAGGGAAGCTAAATTAAAAATCATCAGAATGCAACAGAGCTCAGTCTGGGATTATAAAGATTATGTAAAAGCACAGGGCATCCCCCTATGGTAGTTAGTCCAGGGCACTTGTCTCCTCTCAAAAACATGCTGCAATAAAAACAACATTTCAAGATTTAGAGAGATGAGCTTAAAAATCAGTAGAGAAACACACTGCTAGTGGATTATCATCACATGCAGGAGCTGGTGTGAAAAATGTTAAGATATTTACAGGATAGTCAAAGGGCATCCTGTATTAAATTAAATAAATTAAAAATTTGTTTTTAAAGATGCAAGGAAATGCAACCCTCTTATGCCAGACACAGCTATGGACCATCTGGGTAAGGAGGATGTAAGGACAGACAGACAGAGACAGGCTCTCCCATTAACAGGCATCTTCCAACTCCATGGTCCTGAGCACCGTTAGAGACCAACAGAACCATGGAAATCCCAGAATCCCAGAATGGTTTGAGTTGGAAGGGACCTTAAACCTCATCCTGTTCCACCCCCTGCCACAGCCGGGTTGCTCCAAGCCCTGTACAACCTGGCCTGGAACACTGCCAGGGATGGGGCAGCCACAGTCTGTGGGCAAGGGCCTCACCACCCTCACAGGGAAGAATTTCTTCATCACAACTAATCTAAATCTCTCCTCTCTTAGTTAAAACCATTCCCCTTTGTCCTGCACTGTGATCTGCAGATGATCTGATCACTGATTTATTGCTACATCACAGTATCCTTAGTGCTGACTGTCCTCTACCAACACAGAATCAAACAAGTGACTTGGAGAAATCTCTTATCTCAGGGAGCCTCATGAACCAATCTCCAAACAACATCCAACGAATTACTTTAAAGCAAAAGTTTGACAATATATAAAGTACCAGAACATATTTTCAAGGCTGACACTGGTGTAGTTGTCCAAAATGTTAGGTCACAGCTGGTTTAAAAGTTCAAATGTTAATCACTTCAAAACCAAGCAAATATTCTTATTTCTCCAAGATTGTTTTTGCCACGTGTTAAACACATTCAATTTCAATCCACTTCCTACTGGTCAAGGGTTAATAATGTGAGATAAGCTTCTCTTGTCAAATTCATAAATGTGAAAATTAAAAGGACAGAAAACCAGCTGTTTGATTACTTTAATTTACACAACTTTTGATGAATCAGTGCAACCACGTTTGTGTTGCAACAGCTTAGCAATTATTTCAGTTTAGTTTAAACATATTTAAAACTACAGTCAAAATAAAGAGCAGTTACATTAAACGAGCATAGAAGGATATTTTCAGATAACAACAGAGGAACTGGGATAAAAAATAAGGGAGAGGAAGAATGGACCACTGGTTTAAGCACTACTTTCAGCTGAGAAGAAGCAGATTTCCCTGCTTTACCACAGCAACTTATCCCTGCTTTGTACAAGATGTGTGTGGCTCAGCTATCCATCTGGAAAAAAATTATTTCCATATCATTAGAGGAATATATGAAGCTAAAATATATTGCCATTTATGAGCCACTACAGTATCACCACGATGGAGTGATAAAAGCAAAGAGGAGTGCTGTGCAAGGGGACAGAGAGAAGTAGCTTGAACTGCTGGTGTTAACACCTGTCCAGTGGAAACTGCCTCCATCTGTTTCTCAGAACTGAATTTGACTTAAAAGAATAAAACACACACTTTACAAGGGAACTTTTGTATAGGCAAGTGGGTATTTGCCATGATTTTTATTCCAATTGTAGAAAATTGCTAAGAAGAGTGAAGACAAGGTCTGAATTAAATCCAGTTCTCAGAACAGGAACACTAATAATTTCATTGTAGGAATTGCCTGTAAATTTGGGATTTTGAACATATGGCCTGCAATTATTTCAGATTTTGTTATGGAAAATCCTCAAAATCCACATAAATGTCACAGAGAAGAAATAAGAATCTAATTGTACCTCCAATTTGGGCAACCTGCCCTGGAGATACGGAACGGAGCCTGTGGTGTGGTCTGTTCCCAGAGCTCTGAGCAGCTGGATGGTCCATAAAAATGGAAGGTCCCATCAGGATTCTCTCTTGTACTCTGGTCAGCCTTGGTCTCTGACCTTCACTGAACTCCCCAACACTGCCATCAGAATCCTGCAGAGAACACCAAAATCACAGCACATATAAAAACCCAGTGTAAATCTTCCAAACCCAGGCATTGTTTCCTAATCACATTAACCCTGAAAGCATTTATAAACTTAAGTTTATTCTATTCACAATGGATAAAACAAACAAGCCCTGGAGGTATCATCTGGGTTTGAAATTAAGATCTTCATCTATCAGTACTGGACAGAAAAGAAACACTTGGAGCCAAACATCATTTATTTTGTTAGTGGTATCTCAACGTAATCAGAACCTAAGTTATATTTTTAGCACATGAAGCCTTTGATGTTATAGATTTGGCCATTGTTGACTGCCTGACCTTGAAACACTGGCAGCATCTAAAAGCTATTGACTCTGCACTGCATGTCAGATAAAAGCTTCAATTTTCAAGTAGGTTTGG
This sequence comes from Corvus kubaryi, assembly GCF_017639235.1. Taxonomy (NCBI): domain Eukaryota; kingdom Metazoa; phylum Chordata; class Aves; order Passeriformes; family Corvidae; genus Corvus; species Corvus kubaryi. The sequence goes on from NW_024582054.1 coordinate 31,875,575, forward strand.
CAGGCACTAAAAATAGGAATGGTTCCCTGGATCCTGACTTTCAAAGCTGCAGGTTAAACCCAGCTTGCTTCCACGTAGGAAAACAGGTGGAATACACACACAGTATCACTCTAAGGCAAAACAAGGAACATCCAGGAGAGTATTGATTCTCCTCTAAAGGAGAAGGGACACCTGCACACACCTTGCCAGAAGCTTGGGGGAGTTTCATGAGTGCCTTGTGTGGACAGACTGAGTGGTCTGTGACAATGGGAAAGGGAAAAAGCAAATTAGAGCTGCATTTGTAATTGACAGCGCTGATGAGAAAATGTCACTGCAATTACAGGCAGACTTGGGAGTTAACACTGTAGAAAGCTTTTCACCAAGTCCAGCCACTGGAGCTCGTTAGCAAAATAAAGAAAGACAAAGGAACAGCCAAGGAGGTGAGTCAAGTTAGTAATTATTCAGACTAAACTGACCAAGACAGAAGGAAGAAACTGCATATGCATCAGTAGCATCACAAAAAAAGCAAGATCTGCTGTAAGTAAAGGTGTTCAGGAACCACACTGCAGTATTCAGAGTTCATTTCCTTCAAACATTCCTCCAGCTATGTCAGCTACAATGAACACCCAGTCCAAACTGCTATTTTCCAACATAGAAATAACTCAGATGTGTGACAAAAAAATTGTGATGCAGATAATTACATTTCTCTGTGAGTCTGGTTTTTTTCTGCCAACTGAATAGGAATTTTTGAGGTTTTGTTCCAAGATCAGCATCAACAGCATGTGCAAAGTACATGTAAACACTTGCTGAGCTGCTCTTCATAGCTCCCTAAAACACTCCTGTGGCTGTTAAATGCAGTGCATTTGTACTGTTAAACATTCCACCTGTATTGCTGAAGTGACAGAAAATTCCCTGGTACTCCAAGTGACAGGACAAACCTGGGACATGGGGACAGTCACACACACACCTGGAAAACGAGGTACACAGGATGTACAGTTTGTTTATAACAACACTGAGACTTCAGTGTTTTTAAGGAGTTTTACACAAGAACAAAGCCAACTGAAGTGGGATCACTTCCAGCAAGGAATGAAGTGCATGAAGCTGTTCTACAGCCAACAGGAAGGATAAGCTTGGGATATTTTATCTACTTTTGAGTAGGAAAGAATCACTTCAAAACTACTGTACTGGAAAGCAAAGGACTGTAGGTTACCTCCAAGTGGTCTATTCCTTCTTGTACAAAAACAGGTGCTTGATCTAATTTGGCTAAAAGAGTCAGGACAGGATCCCTGTGACAGCCTTTATCCAGTCTCCTCACCACCTGCCCTTCACTTGGAGGATCATAATCCTAGAACAAAGAAACAAAACAAAAAAAATCCACATAATACATGATCCAAAACTGGTTTTTGGTAGGAATTGGAATCATTCTTACTTTAGTTCACAACTAAGCTTTTTTTAACAGTAAGTTTCCACATGGAAAAATTATGTCATGAAAATTCAAGCATTTAAAAATAAGCAAACAGATGACACACTTTTTCCTTTTACCACAGACATGCACAGTCTTTATTTGATACAAAAGACTGCAATACTTAATGAGGAACAAGGTCCTTTAGGCCTCCAAAGATCAGAGATGCAGATAAATCCTCACAAATCCTCATTGCTAGCAACTATCTGGCTGCAGAGCTGCTTTCACCAGCAAGGAATTACCTCCTCAACCAAACAGCCTAGTTTGAGGATGGAGAAATACTGGAAGGAGCTACAATCCAGCCGACAAAGAGAGGGAAGAACATCTCAGCAGGCAAATGTTCTTCTGATGAAGAGAACTTTAATTTAGGTTCATCTGATAGCAGAGTTTTAAGCCCTGAGTTTAAGAGAGGAAGTGTACAGACAGAGGAAGCACCCAAAGATCTTCCAGTTCAGAGCACAGTCTCACAGCTGTGGTGGTTGTTCTGGGGGGGGAGTTCTGTGCAGAGCCAGGAGCTGGACTTGATCATTCTTGTGGGTCCCTTCCAACTCAGGATGTTCTCTGATTCTATGACTTGAATGAAATCATGGATATTAGATGGGAAGCTATGGACAGGTGAGGTGTGCCCATGAATGTGCAGAAATGTGTAGGAAGGACAGGCCAGGAGAAGAGGACTCCTGCTCCAGAACATTAAACTTGCCTTGTGGAGCTTGGAAGGAACCTCTGGAGGTTGTCTAGCCCAACCCAGCTGCTCAAGGCAGCCCTTCTTTCAGTGTCTGGCCATTCCACAGTAAAAACATCTTTTATGTTTAAACCAAATTTCCTGAATTTCCATTTGTCCGCTCCCTCTTGTCTTTCACTGGCTCTGTCTTCCTTCCTTCTTTCCACCACATATTTATACATTGGTAAGATCCCCCCCAGAGCCTTCTCTTCTCCATATCCTCTCCTATAATTTATGTCACAGCCACATCTTACCAAGTGGCTTTACACAACGTCAGAGAAAGAAAGTCCAGGTCTTTGAGGAATACCAAAAGAGAAAGGGAATGGAGAATGCCTTGACTTGGGAGGCTTCCAGAACCACGGACTGACTACAGCAGGCACTGGATAAGAAACTGTACTGATGTTTTAAGCAGCTTTAACTAACTCCAGCCTCAGCTAACCTACTTTAATAATTTAATCACACAAGCAATTAAAAGATGGCTCAAAGCTGTAACATCTCTGAGCATACCAATGTTCTATTCTAAGATGCCTTAAAACTAGAAACAATAAAGAAATGTAAGTGCCTAATAGCTATCTCTCACCTACAGAAGTACATAAATCATCCAACTTTTAAAAAATATAAATTAGTTTGTATAATGTGGTCTCTTTTCCTTTGGTGTTCTGAAAATCTAACACTCTTTGTGAGTGTGCAGTTTAAAAGTATGAATTTAAAAAGTTAGTGAGTGAAAATGTTTAAAGCACATCCAGTTCTGCAGGATGCCCAAGGTGGAATCCACATTATCCCTGCTTTTTTATGAAACAGTTCCTTACCATTTCATTGGCATCTCGGAGAGTACTGGATAAGCTCTCAGTGAGGTTTGGAAGAGACAATCCTCCTTCTGCTAAAGCTGAAAAATATTTTATGTTACAACTATTAAAAAACACGCAAAGTTACATGACAGAAAACTCAAGCCACATTCTCTAATAAGTGCAACACTGTGCTTTTAGTAAATTTGGAAATTCCTACTGCTGGATGTCTATTATAAAGACATATTTTCATATTTCTTTTCATATTTCTTACACTTTGCTTTCAATAACAACTTAGTACCACATGGTACTTCAGCAAGACAAGTCCCAATTATTTTCCAAGTTGATCTCATGACAAAAGAGCAGATTGAATCTTTTCTCTCTAATAAACAGCAGCGTTTTGTTCAGCAACAGGAAAAAGAACAACAAGCTCTTGTCAATCTTTACGAACTGGAAGTTAATGCTTGCAGTTTTATCAGAAAATGTATGAAATGTAATTTAAGAGACTGGAAGGGTTTATAAGAATAAAAAATTAATTCCAAGTCTAATTTCCACAGTTGGTTACCTCCTGCAGGCAGTGGCTGTCCACAGGTGAAGAGCACCTCCCCTTCTGAGAGGGGTCTGTCTGTAGTCTCAGTCTCTGTGGGGGTGAGGCTGCTCTCCTCCGTGGACACCCTGGAGCTGACCGTGGGCACAGGTGATGGGACCTGGAGATTGCAGGGCAGGGGCTCAGAGGGCCTCACTGGCAGCTGCTGAGATAGTAAAAACAAGGCCTCTGGTTCTTCATCATTGGCCACTGACATCTCCCTGCAAGGTCAGAACATCCACTGTGAATACACCAAGACACACTGAACTGTACAGAGCAACCTCTTAATTCACTACTGAAAAGAAATTAAATTTTGAAGTATTTTTTCAAATGCAAAAGCTCAGCATTTTACAGCATAGTTCAAGAGTTAACACGGTTAAGCAATGTTATTTGTGAATTTCTGGCTGTAACTAAAAATTACCATGTGTATTCCCAAGGAGGTAATCCCAAAAAGAAAATGCTGATACCACAATATTTCATTGTCACTGGCAGGTGTAGAGGTACAAGCTCACTAAGTACAGTGTTCAGCAGGGCAATGAACAAGGGCTGACAAATCCTGAGAAAGGCCCCAATTTCATATTTTTCTCTAAAATGCACTTCAAGCAATTAAAAAAAATGAAAATCCAATCCTGGCTTATCTCAAATGCCTCCTGATATACACATTAAGCATTTCTTTCTGTTGACTTTTTGAGCATATATGTAGAAAGAGTATACATATTTCAGGTTTTAAGCAATGACAAAACTGTGCAGCCTGTTGAACTCACACAGCCCTGGGACAGAACAGTTCTTCATTTACAGGACTGGGTTTCTCTTCTTCCAGAGGAAGTTCTGCACCATCCCACGGGTTTGGAGGCTTTGGACTTTCCCTTTTTTCAGCTTGGGAGCCCCATTCTGAGGCAGGAGGGCTTGGTGTGGCTGCTGTGGGAGGTGTGGTGACAGGAGTGACCTCAGGAGTGACAACACGGCCCGTGGCAGCTGCAACCTCAACTCCTGCATGTGGGAAGGCAAATTTCAGATCAGAAAGGAAAGCAGGAAGTAAATCTCAGACAGAGAGAGTCAGTTCTACCAAACACTTCCAGTTTTTGTGATACCTTTTGATAGTTATAAAGACTTGATTAAGAATTGCTTCTTTTAAGTACAGTGTTGGCACCTGAAGAAGTTAGAATAAAACCTCAATTTCTTCCTCAAGGGAGACTGCTCTGCATTTTAAAAACCAAGGTGCTTTACTTGAAGAGTGTACATTTGATTTAATTAACATTAGAAGCACAGGAAGGAGCAAAAAGCTGTTTTTCTGATGTGAGAAATTGTGGAGGGTTTGGGAGGGGTAGAAATCACACAGACCATAGAAATGTGCATTAATTTTGAAAATAGAAATGTTACCAAATAAAAGATGTTTGCTTTCTATATAAATTAGCCCATAAATTTTTGTAGAACATGAGTTTCCACTTGAATTATAGCCTCAAGAATATTTATCCTGAGAGATAACATTTCTTTGAAGAAGAAAATTAAAGGCAGTAGATTAAAGCATATTTGGTACTTCTAAACTTCAATTACTATTTTCAATACCTGTTTCTTTAATTTTTTCATGTTCACGAACATCCCCACTCATTTCTGTAGGACATGGAGATGAATCTGGAGTTTTGACCTGAGGCAATTCTTTTTCTGAAGGTGGTGTTGGTGGTGGTGTGGCCTGGGGTGTTGGCAGTGGAGTAGGCACAGGAGCCTCCTGAGGGGATGAAAAATCATAACCAGAGTTACTATCTCAGTGCAAAATTCCTGCCTTCCCAGTATCCCCAGAGAGCTGAGGAAGAGAGGGAAAGGCAGCTTATCACAGAACAGGAACAGCTGCTGCTTCATGGACCTATCTCCTCTAGGAAGCTGCACCAGGACAAAATAAATTAAAAGCAGTAAATTAGGCATTAAAATAATTAAATTGGGAAATCATTATGTATAGAACAGAACAGGCTATTTCAGTTGGAAGGGACCTACAATCATCATCCAGTCCAACTGCCTGACCAATTCAGGGCTGACCAAAAGCTGAAATTTGTTGTTAAGGGCATTGCCCAGATGCCTCTGAAACATTGACAGGTTTGGGATACCAACCACCTCTCCAGGAAGCCTAATCCCATGTTTAGCCACCCTTTTATTAAAGAAATGCTTTCTAATGTCCAGTCTAAATACGAATTCTATTATTACATGAATTTTAATAAAGCATTTGAGACAATGTTAAGCAAGAAATCATTCCATGACATGGATAAAATTGAGTCAGTATGGTGATTCATGGTACAAAAATTCATCTTAAAACAAGATTACAAACAAAGCTATAACCAAGACAGCAAAGCACTAAAAGAAGCACAAACAGAATTGTGATGTTCCTTAAAAAGATGACAGCAATGAACATAAATCTGACAAGCAAGTATGATGGCTGTTGTTTGGACTGCTATGGAGGAATATGATGGACCTTTGCAGATTTTTTCCAGCCTTGTTCTCTGACATTTCATAAAGAAAACAAGGCAGTGAGGCTATAGGAAGACTTCCAGGCTAGTTTCTGAAGAGCACGTCCTCAGGCTGATGATTTTTATTAAAATATCTCATGGAAAGTGGAACCTGCCAACACATTTGGCAGCTCACACCCAACCGTGTGACATCGTGAACACCAAAGAACTCAGTAACAGCTGAAATTCAGTTCTAGATAGGAAAATTCACAGTGGGAAGGGAGAAGTCAAGAATGCATTAACTACATATTCAAGAATTTCTGCTATAGGCTGAGCACAAATGGAAAAAGAAGAATTAAAAAAACTTTGCTAGCTATCCTTTAACTTGTGCTATCATGCTACGAATGTGAAAAAACTTTAAAAAACCCCATAATTAGCTGCCGGGGATTCCAATAAAGGCAGGAGAGAATCACTACTACAGCACAAAGCATGAAGGAAACCCCATCTTGCAGACCACATTAGTATTAAAAATGTCTATTAGCATTTTACTGTTACCTGTGCTTGAAACCAGTCTAAACTGGAAAACATCAAAGAGCTGCCCAACAGCAAGAGCCAAAAATGCTCCACATATGGATGACTGCTTTATTTAGGCTAATCAAAGGCCAAAGAGGACAAAACTAATCTCTTGAAGTGCACAAATGTATATAGCAAGGAAAACCCAACCATTTCAGCCAGAGAATATTTCAGTTTAAGGTGGTAGAGAAACAAAAGGGCCATCAGTAAATGTGGAATGAACAACAGAAGAGGTTTCTGAGTATCAAAGGACAAGCTGAGAGGAACATCAGGCCCTCCTCAACCTGTAATGGAGTGGAAGAGATGCAGGATGGCTGAGGTGAAGCCCTCAGCAGTGAAACCTTTACTTTTGCCTATAGAATCACCTATTTGTCCCTTGAAGCAGGCAGGAGGAGGTGTTTCAGTCTAACTATACTGCAGAAGAACAGAATGACTGATCCCACTTCCAACAAAGCCTCCCATAGTTGGATTTCTAAGCACAGCAATTTCCACAAGCATCCCAAAGACATTACACAACACCAGATTGCAGCACAGTCATGTTGCTATCAAAATAAGAGCCAGCTGTCATTTGATTATCAAAGAGAACACAGGAAATTATCCTGTATTACAGGAAGCTCTACTAATCAATTAAGCATTTATTCAAAACTACTGAACTCAAAACTCAGAAAGAATTAATAGACATTTTAACAGATATTAAAGAATGGCTGGAAGCCCGTAAGACCAAAAATAATATTGCTGTCAGCTTCCATTTCTTCTAAGATGAGGAAATTAATTTCTTCATATCTCATTTGTTTGCAAGAAAACAGCATAACTATTTTTGGTTGAAAATAACACGAGCTATTTTTCAACAACATGAAATTAAGGACCAAGTCCCTCAGAACTTCAGTGGGAAAGCTTAAATAAAACAGACTCTTACCATCACTATGGTTGTGCTGGGAAGAACACTTGCATCAGGAACTGTTCTCTGAGCCTGATTGTCACCCAGCATGGTTGCAATGGTTTCACTGAGAGCTTCATTTACAAAATGATTTATCATTTCTGAGTCCACAGGGACACCAGCATTGACAAAGAGCTGAAATCCTCCACCACCTGCGACTTCAACTGAAAATGAAGGAACATGAAGCACACAGCCAGGTCTCAATTCCTAAAATCCATGTACTGTACTGCAGCCACTCATTCTCTATAAACTTTTAAACATTCCTTTGCAAAAAGTGATTTTTTTTTAATCTTCCAGATAGACAACAGGAGAGAAACAAATCAGGAGCATAAAAGAAGGCAACAGCAAACGGCAGTAACATCACAGGAGAAAGGCATTTCTCTCCATTGTCACACATTCATAACGGAAGTAAATTTTGACATCTCTATTAACAAAAGAAAGGCAAACAAACATTACAGGCTCAGCAAAATGCCAAATGTGATTTAGATGGCCAATAACAGATGGTGATTTGTACAGTGCTGTTATTCTAAGTCTTCTTTTTCTTTTCTTTTAGATAATTTATTTCAATGGCCTTGTAACACTTGCTCTGCCTCAACATAAATTCAGGTGTGCACTGCTGCTTTTTACAGTTTCACTGGTTCAGCATTATCCACCCTTAGGCTCAGGGAACAGCCACCTACACAGCTTGTTAAAATCAGCCAAAAATTGAGATAATCCATCTGCTGAGAACAATAATTCCTACTTACCAATGTCAGGGGTTACAACTTCACTGTCTTCACCCTCTGAGCTGCTAATGCTGGGCACTCTTTCTTTCTGAGCTGGGCACATCTCACTGATAATTTTTGCCATTATTTCTTGTTCCACCCTGGCAGAATAAAACCCATTTAAGTATCAGCAAACACCAAGACACCTAAAAGCACACAAAAGAGCATTCTTGACATAAAATGCAAGGCAGCTCAAAGGAAAATGGATAAGGGAATGGAGGCAAGAAAAAAGGGAAGGATAATTAGGGAATCATTCCTTCTTCCATATATATTCTTTGCCACTTTGTTAAATTGCAACTCACCAATTTATCAACCTGTTTTCTATAGTTTCTCTCCTTTGAATCAGTTCATCCAAAATATCAGCAGGCTGCTGAGGGGCAGAAGCCACTGGAGGAAACAAAGGACCATTGTATTGTGGCGAGGCAACTTTAAACTGGCCATTAAGCTCCAGAAGAGGCTCAAGGAATTCTGGAATTTCATCCCTCTCCTCTTCCTGATCCTAATAAATAAGTAGTAAATTAAGTTATGGTACATTTCTGGAAGGCAATGTCATTGAGGTAGCTGTCAGGTTTTTTCTTTAAGAAACATTTGTGGATGTATCACAGCACACAAACCACATTCTCCCTCCTTAGTGTGTTGTAATTAATTGACACAACTCTAAGCTTAGCAAATCATAAATCTGTAGAGGTATAAAGCCATAGGAACTGCTCAGTAAAACATGATTTGGCTCATATTTCCTGCCTGTGCTGCACAGGGCAGGGAGCCAGTGGCAATGCTAATACTTGAAAAATTTACTTGTGACCTCTGACAGGTTTCTTTAATGTCACACCAGAAATGTTCCTCCTCTAAACTAAAACCTTTAGGAAACATTCTACAGTTACTTGTTGGTTTAGGGGGTTTTTTGTTTGTTTGGGTTGAGTTTGGTGTTTTGGTTGGTTTTCTTAAAATAAATTAAACTTGTTCTTTAAAGTCTCCCTTCTGAAAAGACAAATTCACAGAAGTTAATGAGCATGTAGTCAATCAAAACTAATAAACTTGCCAGCATTGAAAACTAGACATTAATAGTTTACACATATGTCACACGTGTGTTTACACTTCCATTAACTTCAGCTGCTGAAAAGTTAGAAGGTATTTCTAGGCAATAATTCACACAACCCTCACAGACATCTTGATTTTAATGTTAAAAGTGCTATTTCTAAAAAGTTAGAGAAGAGACTTGATGTGTTAAAATATTTGGTTTTTCCCAAAGACGCCTCCCTCCTTTTCCCCTGCAGAACAAACACAGCACCAAGTCCCAAAAAGCAGCCACTAACCCATCATATTGTAATGTCTCCTGATGAATGAGAACCTGCAACCTCCACTTGTAATATTAAAACCAAATGTCTCTAATAGTAATATGATTCTCTAAGAAGAAAATTTGGCATGCCAGAAAGAGATGAAGAGCTGAGCCCTGAATCTGCAGTGAGAAATATGTGATGGTGCATAAAGCTCACTTGCTCATATTTACTAAGATTAATCTCCAGCACAGTGAAAGGAGGAAAAAAAGTCTTCTTTTCCCTTATATAAATTAAACTTACTTTTAACCCATAAAATAAGAAGACCCCATGCCACATATTATCTATGAAAAAAAGAACAAATCACTGAAAAGACAAAGAACAGAGAATGGGGAAAAAAAGATTGTAACATTTTCCTGTCTCCTTCCCCACCCCAGCCTTAACATTTTTCCTATCTTAATACATTTTAAAACTGCCAAGTCAGAAAGGTCCCTGATGGGTATTACACAAAGAACTATTGGGTCTTTCTGGATCTTTAAATAGTGATAATCTTCAAAGAAGGGAGAAGACCAGAATATGTATATTTGGGTGACAAACAAAGATTTTTAAACCATTCTAGGCATAGAAATGAACAGTGAAGTTAAACTCAAAAGGCCCTGGGTGCCTTGCAAGCTGATCAGCAGTTCATGCTGTTGGGATATGTGTATTCAGAACAATAATTCATTCTGACAGCAAATGTAAAGATGTCTTTGTCCAGCATTTCATTATGCATTTTCTTCTGCCTGCGTTACTCCATAAATTTTCTTTGATGTTGCCTATTTAATACCTCTGAAAGCATGCAAAATACAAACATCTGGATTAAATAAAGCAAGTACATACAATACATCTTACATATATTTAGTAACTCTGACAAACTTTTGCAGTTCTACTGCATTTCTAAAATATTTCATATTTTATAGTGCACAAATCCATAATAATGCACAAAATTATATTCATTTGGGGGTGATATATCTCTGCTGAAATAAAAAAAAATGTAATAGTCAGTATTTAATTATACAGATTGAACTTGAACATATATCAACTTGTAGACCAATCTCGAATAATCTGCACTCAATTCTTCATTTTGCTTCCCTGGAGACTGTTGAAAATATCTATCACAAGCCCCAATCAAAATATGGCATAAATTAGAAAGACTTTCAGATATGATTGGAATATTAATCTCTGTACTTTATTATAAAGTATCAAGCCAAAATTCTATTTCCCAAATTACATTCAGATAATTAAAAAAAGTTTGAAATGATTAGATGGTATAGATTAGTTTTGTTCCATTACCAAACATGTACATGCAGAGTCTTTTATTAAAGCCTCCTGAAACTTAAGCCATGGATTTCCTCTTGATGGATTTCTAAAGCAATTCTCAAGAGCAAGGTCAGGCTGCATTGCAGGTGTCACCTGTGAGCTTTTGTCTAAAGAGTGAAGTGTAAAAATATCAATGGCCTGACCAAGAGCATCAATGGGAAACGAGGGTTGAGGAAAATACATTTACTCTGAGCTCTGCAGGTTCCGTATTTTGTTGTGGCATTCAAATTGGAAGCAAAAATTCTGAGAAAAAGCCCCTACCTTGCAATTAGGGTATGTTCAGAGAGAGCAAAAAGTGCATTTAATCTTAAATCCCAGGAAGTTTGCTAAAGGAACTGCAGGATGTGGCTGCTTGTAAGAATTTGAGAGCAGACTCAATAAATCTGAGAGTCAGTTGTGGGTTTAATGTGAGCTAAGCAAGTTTCTCACTCTGAAATAATCACAGAATGGTTTGGGTGGGAAAGGACCTCAAACACCATTGTGTTCCAAACCCCTGCCATGGGCAGGGACACTTCCACCAGACCAGGTTGCCCCAAGCCCTGTCCAACCTGGTCTGGAACACTGCCAGGGAAAAAACCCAAAAACCAGGAAAAGGTAACAAAACTAAACAAAAAAAGAGAAAGCTGTCTCACACAAATACTTATCCTACTCAGTTCTAACAGAATTAAGCTTTTATAATAAAAGGGGAGTGGGGGGAAGACAACAAAAGCTATTTTTTTGTATAGCATTTTATGCACACACTTTCACGAATCTGAAGACTCTTCTATAACAATAACTTTGCTTTCTTTTGATGTCTTAAATACCCCTGCCACTCCAGAGACTGATTTTATGCTTCCCCATTGTGTTTGCCTTGCACATTTTTAAGAACATTGTCTGTGTGGTCATAGGCCAAACATATGTTTCACTTGGAATGTTTTTCGTATTGTGGTTAAAATATATCCCATTGCCAAAACTAAGAGATAAAAGCAATCCAGGAAGAAAAATGGAAAAAGAAAAGATTAATAACTATTATTCACATAATGAAAATTTAACATTGCAGCATTTTTTGATAGTCCCTAAAATGGTTTCTTTAAAGCTTCTTTCTTGTGCTAACAGAAGAACAATGTCCACAGAGATTTAACTCCTCCCCTCCAGTAACATAAGGCAATTTTGAAACTATAAATGAATAAAGCATTTGCACACTTTTGATACACAAATCACCAAATTAGGGCTGTTTTAACTAACTGATAATGTTAAATAATTAACTCATTTTGAAAATACATCTACTTGGAAGCTCTAGGATTAATATTTCATGTACACTCTTATCCTGGGATCAGGAAGACACAGAAGAGGTAAAAAATATAAATTTTTGGGTAAATTTTGATTACACACAGTAAGTTTTGTTCAGTAAAGTGACATACAGGCTTGGTTCACCAAGCCTGAGTGTTTCTCAGGATCCTGCAGACAAGAGGTCAGCTAACCAAAGAAAGGATTTGCTACCCGAAAAAAATTAAACTGTGAAAGAGAATCTCAAATAAACCTGTGTTACCATAAACCAGCACTGTCAAGAATTTCTTCTTAAGATCTAATTCTAATCCTGCCCTCTGTCAGGCTGAAGCCATTCCCCCTTGCCCTGTCCCTCCATCCCTTGTCCAAAGTCCCTCTCCAGCTCTCCTGGAGCCCCTTTAGGCACTGGAAGATGCTCCAAGGTCTCCCCAGAACCTTCTCTTCTCCAGGATGAACAAGCCCAGCTCTTTTAGCCTGTCACTATATTAATTACATGCAGAGTTTCAAACTATAAAGTTTAAGTGCTATAATCACTGCTGATTTTAGAGAACTACTTGTATTTCTAGTGGATTCTAACATCCAAATAAAAGCTAATTTTAGCTTTTTCCTCTAATTTTTCAAAAGCTTCTCTACTCACCAACACACAGTAATTTCTAATATCCTCTATAGCACTGTAAACAGTTCACTATTGCTCATAAAGTGTACTTTTAAAGCTGCTAGGAAAGCAAAATAGTTTCTTTCCACTGTGTTTCCAGTTTTGACAGAATAATATAAAACAAATATAAAAATGATTAGAAGGAAAGGACACCTTTGCAAAGGGATTACCTGCATAACATCAGTAACATCAATGAAATTGGTTCCTGGAAACTTTGTGTCTTCCTCTTCACTGTGTATTTCTTCTGGAGTCTTACAAAGACAGATTGCAATTGTTAGGTATTTCATCTTGGGGGGGTGGAAATGCTTCAGCAGAAAACCTTCATGATAAGAATGCAATTAAATCACACCTTCCACTAGGCCAGGTTGCTCCAAGCCCCATCCAAGCTGGCCTGGAACACTGCCAGGGATGGGGCAGCCACAGCTTCTGTGGGCAGCGTGGGCCAGGGCCTCCCCACCCTCACAGTCAAAAATTTCTTCCTAATATCCAATCTAAAACTACTCTCTGTCAGTTCGAACCCATTCCCCCTTGTCCTTACTCTTGTAAATAGCCTCTATCTTTCTTGTAGGGCCCCTTCAGGTACTGGAAGGCTGCAATGAGGTCATCCCAAAGCCTTCTCTTCTCCAGGCTGAACATTCCCAATTCTCTCAGCCTTTCCTCATAGAAGAGGTGCTCCATCCCTCTGATCAACTTGCTGGGATGGTGTAATAGAATTTTAAATACTAATCACTATTTCAGCCCACAGTCTCTGTCTGATTCAGTGAATACTTGGATCACAGGACTCTGGAGGACCTAACTCCTGAAGTCAGGAAAACAGAATGTACAATAACCACACAAAACCAATCAGTGCCTCACCAAACCTTCACGCACTCTGTCCTTATCATTCAGCACGCAGCAGTTACCCTTAGAGCTGCACAAAAACCTTCCCTACTGCTTAGGTCAAGATTAAAAACACTTCTGAAAAGCTGTATGGAAAGAGAACAGAGTGGCCACTGCAACACCACAGGCTCCTGGGGCTCAGTGCCCACACCACTGACCACTCCAGAACAGCCAAGCAGCAGAGGGAGGGATGAGGAACATCCTCAGAACACTGAAGCCAGTGAAAACAAGACAGGCATGGGCCAACAGGGATTATAATTCTTTACAGGACACAGGAACACTGTTTTTCTCAGAGTTTTACTATGGTGATAATTTAATATTGGCAGAGCAGTGTCTTTATATAATTTTTCCTTTTCTCAAATAAATACCTTATACTATAAATTCTTTAGAATAATTACTCAATTTTTCCTAGAACTGTCTCATTTCTCTAACTAAAAAAAAGACAACGGGAACTTTGCAGCAATTTAACATATTTTCTTTAGAACAAGTATGAATTCCCAGACAATCAGTACCTGTATTACAGCATCAACAGGAGGGAGCAGAGGCTCAGAGCCTGGAAGAACATGATTTACACTCCCACTGGCACTTGAAACACTGTCAATATCAACATTTGGTAACACCTAGGACAGGAAAAAAAAGCATCAATATAAAAATCTATGTATTAGCTTGGCTATTATTATTGAACTTTTTAGATTTTTTTCTTCCACTTGCTTCTGAGCCACTAAATTCAGTGCTCTCCTTTTCTCATGCCTGTACCTGGTATCAGCTTGGTTCTGAAAATCAAAACACTGTAATGTCAAAAACTAACACCAGAAATAATCACCTCTTCTCTTGCAGCACCTGATTTCTCCTGTTCTCTACTTCCCTGACACTTTGCCTTGCATGGAACAGAAGGTGAGTGTACCTGTAATAATTACCTATAATAAAATTAGAGCAGAGGTGTGTTTGACTTGCAATTAGTTTAGAAGATTACAAATACATACAAATAGAGTTTGTAATAAAGGTATGTCCATTACAGCATCAAAATGTGTTGTATTTCTGTTAGGAACAAAGATTTCAATGCTTGCTGAATTGCTCAGGAAAAAGAAAAATCACTTTAAATATTTAAGAACTGGGTGAAATAACAGCAAAATGCAGGCGGGTGGAATAACGTGACACAGCAAGGGAACAAAGCACAGCACACTCTACCTGTGTTTAACTCTGAGTTCCATGAATCATTTGTGTCTGAAAGGTGTGGGGGGGAGTGTGTGCAGTCTCAACAGTTTGAATCCAAAATAATGAACATGTAAGAAACATTCACTTCCTTGACAACAGACTCATGCAAAAAATTAAAACAACAAACCTCAACCCACGAGGTAAGGACTGCAAGGGTTGATTAATCAGGAGTGAAACCCTTGGGTTGACAATCATGCTTGAAACAGAAATCTTAAAGGCCAAAGCAACCATCCAAGAAAACTGACATTTATATTTATATTTCTTTTATTCCAAGTTTGTTCTGGCTCAAAAATCTCATTAAAAAAAATAGAAAATGTGACATAGATCTATTTTATAAATGCCCTGCATAGGTGACTTAGGGAAGAAATAGTTTTCTATTCTGGTCAAATAATAAAGATAATTGTTAAAATATGAATAAATATATTACTATAGCATGAGAACTGCTTGGTCCCTCCATTCCATATTTTTCTAACTCTCACTGAAAAGCATCTACTGATGTCAGTGTGTTACTGATGGATCAGACTGCCTGTGGTTAGCACTTGTTAAAATAAACAAACAGATCACCATCACTCTTGACATGTACCTGCACAGAGAGCTGAGGTGGGTCCTTTTTCTCTGATCTCATCTCTATCACAGCTATATTTGGTTTTTTTACCTCGACTGGAGGCTTTGGTGGCACTTGAGGAAGGGAGGTTGTAACTGTGACAGGGTGTGGTTTATCTATGACCACTCCAGCAGGCTGCAGTAATGTGCTGCTGCTTTGGGTTTGACCTAAAGACAGTTGAAAAACAATTAAAAATTCATATATCCATCTCCAAAGCCAGTATATTAATAAATTAATTAAAGTTATATTCCGTGTGTTTTGAGATTCTGTGTGCAATTACAGACCAATTAAAAAGCCCCCTATTAACATTAGCTAAACTATGGTAATTCACCAGCTAATTTTAAGACTTTCCCAGCAGAATCTGTAAACTCAACACTACCTTTTTTTTGAATTATTCACTTTTCTTGACTCTGGTGACACCTACTGCTGAAAACAAGAATTGTGTTTGCCATTCAAAAACTACAGACTCTGCTTCCCCCACCTCACATTCTCTTAATCATACCCAAAGTACTATTACACTTAGTGTAACAACCCACAAATTTTTGTCTGAGACAGCCTTTTAAAAAAATAATTACCTTATTTCAATGCCTATATAATACTAACCCTTCTCAAAACAAGCCCTGTATAATGGTTCTATTGAAGATCCAAAAATCCAGAAGTCATGACAAGGAATTTACTGTGCTTGGCAGAGTCCTACCGAAATTGTTAGGCTGAAGTCACTGCAAATGTTGAATCCAAGGGTGAGTGATTCAGTTCCTGCTTATGTGGATACCAAACTGAAAGCAAGAACGTGAACTCTAAACCCAGAGTGTACCAAAAAAGGTACAGCTAAGCAAGCAATTGCTCTGTCAGGGTGTCACCAGACATCCAGCACGAAGGATGAGGAAAACCCGAACATTTTCAGCTGATCCCCCAGATTTCCTATGAGAAAGGCAGGTGCAAATCTCATGGAATGGTTTGGGTTGGAAGGGACCTTAGAGATCATCTAATTCCAACCCCCAAACCACTGACTTAAGAAGATAAAAGTTGTATTTCCGTGCAGTAGCAGCAATTAACCTGCACACAATCTTCTCCAGGTCATTTGCTCCTACCTAGTGGAATAGCCATGGGAATGAGGTGCCCTTCCAGGGGACCAGAGGCAGCAGGGACATCTTGGCTGGGACTGAAGAGGTACTGGTTCTGCTGGGCAAGGGCATACACAGGATGCTTCTTCCTAGGGCTGCTGATGACCTTCTGTGTGTGAGAGCAGGTCTGGGTTCTTGCTGACTTCACCTTTGTACCTGAAACAAGAGCAGATGAACTGCAGGTCATAATGCATGTACAAACCCAGGGACATCACTCTACTAATCCAAGCCTTTCTACTGAATCCATTGCAAATTACTGCTGTGGGATAGAGGGAATGAGGGAGGGAGTCCCAAAGGGCAGAACCTAAAAGTGCTATAGATAGGTGATAGATAGATGTCTCAGTATCGGCAGCAATGAAAGAGTTAAAATTGCAATTTTTAATTTGAATCTAGCAGATAAGCACACAGAAACATGAAAAGGACCAAAGGACAGTAGTAAGTTGGAATGAAATGTGTGATTTAGCAGCTAAGAAGAAATCTATAATTTAGGTTTGAAATGCAGCCACAAAACTGACAGGTACTCAAAGGAACAGGTCTAATCTGTAAATTCCTGGTTTAACAACTCACTGCTACTGGAAAATCAAGCTGTAGCTAAAACCCAGAACTCTTGACTTCCATCATCAAGGAAGCACTGATTTTTTGGCCCAGTTTTTCAAGTGTCTTGTAAATAGCCAGCCAGAAGTAACTTTATATGAAAAAACGTCTTAAGCATTGAGCAGAGGAGAGCATTTATTGCAATGTGCATTTCTCACCACACAGTCATGCAAGGTCTTATTCAACTTACAGCAAACAATGGATATTATTAAGGAAATTATTAACTTGAACCAAATGGATAAATACTGCTTGAAAATTCCCCCCCAAAAGATATCAACAACTGTCAATCAGGCAGAAGTGCTTCTACTGTTACTTTGTAGGTGTTAGGATAATAAATCTGGAAAGAAACACACTGGTAACCAACTCCATACCTTTATTACAGCCAAAAAAATGTCATCTCACTCCTCTGTTGTTTCAAATAATCACCTCCCTGCACTTGCAGCCAGTTAACACGTGGCAACAAGCACTTTTTAGATCTGTTCACATTTAACAGCCTCCTAATTAATTGAAGAATGGAAGTCAATGATTATAAAATATAGGGATAATAAAGATTGATAATGTGACTTTTGTTAGATGCAGACAAGCAGGTAAGGCAGTTCACTCACAAAGTGGTATTTGTGTACAGACAAATTATGGGTTGTAAGCCCCCACAATTTGAAACAATTCATAACTCCTCAGTGAGAAAACATAGGTCAGAGAGAAGGATCTCTAGAAAAGGGTTCATGGTCATGTTGGATAAGCAAGGGAATGAGAAATCACAACACAATGCCCTGGTCAACAGGATAAATGTAACCCCCAGATGTCTCAACAGGATGTCTGAGATGGAGCAGGAGAAGACTTCCACGTATGATAACACTGCATTCAGCACTAATTCTGTACCTCTGCAAATATTAAAATAGATTGGAAATTTTTTTCATTTTTTAAGGAAAAATCACCTGAAGTAGCTGTAAACTGTAGCCAAAGCCTCACTACAAATCAGATAATAAATCTGAAGTGCCTTATTTGCTTTTGAAGCACAAGGTATTTTGCCATGGGAAGAAGTAGAATTTCTGAAGTCTTTAAATGATGAGTTTGTGCCTTTCTGCAAAGCACAGGTTAGCCAAAAAAACTGTTCTGCAGTCAGACAAATTACTGGACTCTGTAACATAAATAGATACAGTTCAGAGGCTTGTGATTTAGAAGAGGTCATACTACATGATCTAACAGTCCCCCTTGGCCTTGAACTTTTGAGTAAAAGCAGAAATTGGCAGCATATCTGTAATGCTGCCAACTTGTAAAAACAAGGTTCTCACAGTGAGAATGATTAAATACTGTATACACACAGCACCTCATTTTAATTGCTTTCGACTTTTCATTTTTCCCTGAAAAGTTTATTTGCACTGGGCAGAAACTAGACATTTAATTAAACTTAGCTTAAAAAAACAGTGTTTTACATGTATTTATCAGTTCACATTACACAAGAAAACAACTCCAGCTTTTTTTTTAGAAATGATCTCTTACTCATAAAAGTGTTAGTTGAATTTTTTTCCTAACTTCCCATAAGAAACCAAGCATTAGTCACCATAGTTTATTTGCAAAGAAAATGGTTGAGAGTTATAAAATGACTGAAAGGAGACTCTCCAGATGGCCATTTCAGTCTTAAATAAACATCCTTATTCTAACACTAATTTAAAACAAGCTTGGTGGACTGCTCTAACAAAATAGAGTCATTTAACAAGTCTGGATTTTTCAGCCAATCAAACCCAAGGCCAAAGACTTCCAACAATTTTGAAGCCTTTATCACCTGGTACATCAAGGCCAGGAAGGGAATCTGTGGGTGCAGATCCATGAAGGGAAAAACTAACCATACCTAATGGGAAAGAGATTAGTTTATTTCCTTCTTTTTTTTAAGAACCTGGTGCTTTGAAGTGCTCATTCAACCTTGGTGCATTTTATTTACACTCCTACTACAGAGGAGCAGAGATCTGTTCCTAATTTTATTATTTATACTTTCCTTTGCCATAAAAACACCTTCCACAACAGCAGTCCCCAAAATCAATGAACTGTTTTGTCTTCATCAGACCCACATGAAACACCATGGATTATTTTTCCATTTTATTGGCAAGATGTAGGAAAGCACAAAAATGAAGCATCTTGACCAATAGTCTTACCAAGAGGCACAGATAAATAATGCCAGTAGCAAACAAACCTCAGTCCCAGTTAAAATCAGAAGGCTTGGGAATAGGACACACTCATTGGAGGGCTGTTCCTTTACACAACGTGCAAAAAATTCCATTCTTCCCTTAGATAAGAATACAAAGGAGGTGTCTTATTTTATTTACTGTCAGGATAGAGACAAAACCATAACTTCCACTAACTGCAGCCTGATGTTCAATAGAGAAACAAATTTTAAGGTGGCTTTACTGTTGCAAACAGACGTTTTGCTGTGCTGCTGCTGCCTGACTTAATGGCTTGGAAGGGAATCACTCTGGGAAAAGGCTATCCAGAGTTCACCCTGTTTTCCAGCAAAGAGCTTTTAAGCTGTTTGTCACACGCAGGAGTTCTGGAAGATTGAAGGCAGCATTGATCCAGTGCAGTTTTCCCTTTCATTTCTATTTGTTTCCAAAAGAAAAAAGCTGAAGCACAGGAGCAGCTCATTACAACTTCACAGAACCTGCACCTTCCCCTTTCACTGACACTACTGAATTCAACTGCTAGTTTCAAATGATCAAATGACCTATTCATTATAATTAGATTGGGGAGGAGGGCACTCTTTCTGCCACTTTACAAGATATTGTTTCTGGAATGATGAAACTGGCCTCCTTGGAAAGGTTATGACCTTCTATAAAGGACAAGAGCCCAATAAATAGAGAAGAAAATTCATTTAGGACTCAGCAAAAGCAGAACTGCTGATTAAATATTTTTAAAGAAGTGCCTGTTCTCAATTCAAATCTTAGTGGTCACTATATCACTGTTATTACTACCCTAAGTGCTTACTAGCACACATTTCACTCAAACAAATCTGTACAGAATAAATTAAATTATAGGTGTGCAGCACAGCCAGCAGTCAAAGAGTGATGTACCAGAGGATACCAGCACACCATTTTTCACCAAAAAAAAGACATTCAAGAGAGGGCAAATAAAATATCTAAGTCACAAGGCTGGCGGTTTACACATAACAGGGTGTCACCTTCTAAGAAATGGTGAGTTTTGAAAAGTTTTCTAGGTTTTTGCCAGGACTATAACCCACATTTTCTGGGAGGGTTATGAGAATTGTGAATACTTTCTACCAATAACACTTTCTCTTCACAAATCACAACTGGGCTCCAGAGCACAGGTAAGGAGAGTGCCATAAGGACCACATCAGGCCAAACAACAGATTCTTGTACTATTTGGAGGACTTGCCACTGTGGATGTACATCATAACCACAGAATCACAGAAGGGTTTGGGTTGGAAGGAGCCTTCAGGATCAACCAGTTGGAACCCCCTGCCATGGGCAAGGACACCTTCCACTAGACCAGGTTACCCAATAATGTTAAAATAACAGTAATAATAATGATGTAAAAAAAGGCCCAACCTCAAACCCCAGCAGTGCCTGTCTTCAGAGACATAGACATGCTTTACACCATCCGTTGCAATGGCCTAAAAACATCATTTCATCAAGTGACTGGCTGCCTTCTGATGTTAATCTCTCATATTTCACACAGAATATAATGTTTTGACAGCTGCAATAAAAACCCAGACAGCATTTTTAAACATGACATTTGAGACTGCATCAAGTATATTTTCCCTGCATGGGTAACAACGGCCTAAGTGCAAGAAGCGTGGAGGGAGCCAGTTAATATTTTTCCATGGATGCACATCCTATTAACTCCATTGTGCCCACCACCACTTTAACTACTCTTACACTTAAGCCTCTCTCCCATCTCCACACTTTTCCTTCATCATTATCTTTTCTCATGTCATTTGCTCCCTCTCTCCCCAGTAAAATGATCCACACTGGGATTTCTGACATACCAGTTAAAGAGTAATCTTCGTTTTTGTATTAGGAATCAGGTAAGTTTTGAAAAGGTAACCAGGAAATAAAACAGATCCAGTTAAAACATTACTGTCTACTAACTCTAGATGAAGTTTATCTATGCTGACCAATGCCAGATATCATGTAGTCTCCTTTTTAAATTATTTTTACACATTTTTAATAGGTTAGAATATTAGGACCCTCTTATCCTAACGCTTTGCCTACAAAACTAATGAATAGAATTCATTATTAATCAACCAATAACCTTTCTCAATTAAATAACCCTAGCAAGCTATCACAGAAAGGATTTATACTCTGCTTATAACTCTAACTGGATGAATAAAAAGAAGTTACTTGCACTTAGTGAGCTTAACCAATGCTTCTGATTACATCTTCCAATATTTTCAAGCTAACAGATGTCATCTTCATGCCCACATAGTTAATTTTTCATATTTCAACTAATGCATTAGAAGTGGGAAATTAAAGATCAGATTTCCTTCAGTTTTCAAATCTCAGTATATTTCTGAACTCGGAATGAATCAAGAATTTAAATGAAATGACTGGATAAACCTGACACAAAAAATTCATCTCCCAGTGACCTTTACCCAAAAATTGAGTTCATTTTTCAACACATTCAGCTGTGGTTAATTTTAGCAATTCAGCTCTTTAAGTCTTGGACAACAATAAATACATACTACTATATTTATCATATTTAGAAGTAAGTATTTATTTGACAATCTAAAATAAGTGAGAGACACATTAGGCAAAGTTGAAAAGCTTCTGGTATTTTTTTAGTTTTGAAAAGTTTAGTTTGAAAAGGATCTTAAACTATTTTAAATGGACAGGACCTACAACAACCATCTAGTCCAACTGCCTGACCACTTCAGGGTTGTTAAATTAAGGACATCTTCCAAATCCCTCTTAAGCCCTGACAAACCTGAGGCAGTGACCACCTCTCTGAAAAGCCACTGCAGTTGCTTAAGCTTTATATTGAAGAGCAGATGAACTACAATTAACAGATGCATTTTTACAAGTAATTCCTAGTAGAAAAACTGGGAAGGAACACCTTGCTCCCATCAAAGAAGTACTCACCTCTAACAGTCTCTATCAGCTTGGGTCTTGGAAGCTTAGATTTGGGAGAGGGAGAGTTGAATCTCAGATAGGGTCCTTTTTTAAGCGTGCTACGGTGGCCCTGGTAAATGGGCTTCCCATAAACTTGGGACAGATAATCTTCGTTTTGGACCAGTGCAGTTCCACCTACAGGTCCCTGATGGACACCAAAATGGAAAAAAAAAAGTAGTTTACAATTCTTCATTTATGAAAATTGGAACAGGACAGAGCTATCACTTTCATTTCAAATTACTACACCTGCACACACAATTTTTCACATCAATCCTGCACAGTTGTTACCAGAAAAGAAACCAACTGCTTGGGAACTCACATCTGCCCCTCTTTCTCTGCTCTGCACATTTTCAGAAAAGTAAGTTCTAAACCTCTGTTTCCTTTTGTTATCTTCCACCTGCTTCTGCAATGCCTTAGCTGCAGATAAAGGCTTCTTTGTCAAGCATCCTTGGATGTTTTGAGTTCTCTCTTTAATTTCTTTCTTGGTCTTCACAGCCCTGAGGTTTTGGGCTCTCTTGATCCATGGGGCTTTTTGATCATGTTTCCCTTGTTCGGAATCATTTCTTGCCATTTCAGCCTAAATACAAAACATAAATGTAATAAATGGAGATTTTTATCTTCAAGGCTATCAGCAGAGTGTGTGGATAACTTTGAAGCTCTGAGAAATGGCCTGTTTTTCATGTTAGCCAGCAAGTGAGACCAGGGATTTTCATTAAGTAACTACAGTTTTAAAACAGAGGTAAATATTTTATTATAGCTTACTACATGTCAGCAATAATAGGCAGCTTTCTCCTGTTTGCAAGGTGTGAGTAAATCACTTTACTGTGGACATGAAAGAACAAGGCAAGGTGGAAAAATGTAACACAAAAACCTGAACTCATTTTGCCAGCCCCACCTGAATTTCCTCGCTGATTGCCTTGATCCACTCATCCACAGTCCTTCGGATACGAATCTCTTCCAAGACATCTCTGAAACAGAAGAAAGAACTTTTTTAGGTCAGTGCTTCTCAAATTGCACAGATTTGTTCCTGGGAAAGAAGTGACCTATAAATGCTCTAGAAAGAGAAGCCCAGAACACAGATAGGGAGATTCTGCACCTCTACTCTCCCCAACAGGCACCAAGCAAAGCCCATTGAGAGTCTTAACCCCAAATCTGTTCTTGCATGATGCCACCTGCAAACCCAACTCCCTGCTGCTAAGTACTGACATCATTACAAAATATTCCAGGAATAAGAGGCAGCCACGTGTCACTTCCTACTTTGATCACAACTGAAAAAACAAGAAAGTAAAAGTACTCCAACTTAAAAGAACAAAAAAGCAGATGACAAATTACTACATCCTCTAGAAGAAAATGAGGGCAGGTAACATGGCTAAAAAAATTCCTTATCCATATAGAATAACTACCTTCCTCAGGAAAATGCAAGTTTAGATTGTATTTTAATAGAAAACTTCCATTATGATTCAAGCATGAATATTTAACACAATTAACAAAGCAAAAGTTCAAAAGCCAAAGATCTGTTGTGAGGAGATTAAATTCTGTAAATTTACAGGCTTAGGAAGCCTCTTCCGCTCTGAATAATTAAATTAGTCTTTAATTTTCTCATTAATGCAAGTTTGTATGGAAACAGCTAAATGCCCTGGCAGCAGAGCAGTTTGTCCAGCTGATAAAGCCTCAGAATTCAGATTTAGCAGGAAGTAACAGGCACCTGACAAGAATTCAGTTCATACCACAAGGGTGAAAAAACATCTGAAGTTCAAGAATCAGGCAATGATTGCTAAGAAGAGCCAATAAATCCTTTTTGCAGGGAAGAGCACGAGTTCTTCAACGCACAGGTTTGGAAACATCAATCTCACAAAGCACTGAATTGTAGGGTCTGACCTGTTTGTAGTCAAGGAGTTAGTGAAAGAATACATGGCATCTCTTGCATGAGTAACAGCTTCCAGATTCTCCTCAAGGACTTTTTTATTGTTTTGAACTCCTCTCAAAATCCTTTCAGCATCCCTCAGTATAGACCTTGGCACTTTGACATTTTGAAGGATGGATGGTTTGTTGAGCAGATGATGTTCAGGAGGATCAGGTGCAACAGGAGGATTTTTTGACTACAATTGAAACAGAACCTCTAGCTTTTAATCAAAGATTGTAATTTCCTATTAATCTGTTATCACATTGATGCCATCATATGGAATACTGCCCATGTGCACTACCAGCAACTTCAATTACTCAAGAGCATTCATTACGTTGCAAGTATGTTTAGAGAAGTGAAAGACATCCAAAAGATCTCAAATGGAAAATGATGTGAAGCATGAGAAGCAATGCTAATAAGGCTAATAAGCATGTGAAAAGATGGCAATTAGATACATGAAGTATCACAAGCAAATCTCTCCATGCAACAGTAATTAAATCTAATTAAAAGCCTAATAAAAGCCCAAGTCCTCTAAATATATGCACTTGTTTGGCATCAATCTACCCCAAGAAACACCAAGCAATACTTGTAAGTTTTAACAAGATAAATCCCTCAGCACCCCCTTGATCCTCTCCAGCTTTTGCTCATTTTCACTTTTCAGAAAGAACAATGAAACCTCTCACTTTGCAGATCCCTTTCACAGAGATAAAAATCGAGCATAAATTAGCTGCTAAGTACAAAAGAAAGGGACACAAGCACAGGAAACAAGTTCTCACATTCATTCTCACACACCTGAGGAAAAACCCAGAGGTCCATGAAAACTTTATTTAACAGTAAAAAATTTAAGAAGTGATAAATGTACATTAAAAAAAAAAAAAGAAACCTCAAACTAAAATCAAAATACCCAAACTCGAGTAGACTCTTTCTGTTCTAAATTAGACAGCATATATGTATCAGTTTCTCACTGTATTAGTGAAATTATGAGCATCAACTGAATGAACAGAAAGAAAACCCCTCACAGATTACAACTCAGTTTTGGCTTTAAGGCTACTCTTTTGGCAAACCAGAATGAAACAGAAGTTTATGTTCTAACTGATGAACTGCCACAATGGACATAACAAAACAGGAATCAACACAGTGATCCCATGATCTTGGTTTTGGCCTGGTGAGAAAAGGACAATATATCAAATTATTATTATTATTATTATTATTATGAGAAAAGGTAAGAAATACAGAAACATGATCAATTGTAAAATGATGTAGACTTGCTAGTGAGACCCAGATCATGAAATGGTAACTGGATCTGTTAAATCTGTAAAAAACACTGCAAGCAGCAGCCCACGCTGTGCCAGTCTGAGACAGCAGCTTCCTGCCTGACATTATCCCCTCGAGGGATTTACTAGGACTGAACAAGACAAGAGTAACGTGATCTGTACAAGAGCAACCCTTTAACAAACATACAGGTGTGCAACAGGCAGGCAGTGATATTTCATTGCAAACACATTCAAAACTGCTTCAGCATTAGAGTATTTTAAAAAAAGCCCAAAAACCCACAAAAGAAAAACACATTAAAATTTCAAGATATACCTTAGTAAGATCATTCACGTCAGATTTCCATGAACTTGCTTCCTAAAAAGACAGAAGAAGAGCTGTTGAAACTTTAAGGTAAAATCCATAGGAGATACTGGATCAGTTTCACCGGCCACAATGAATTCCTTGGGATCTACAGCACCTCACTGCTCACTCCTGCTGGGTTAGAGCACCACCTTCT
Organism: Corvus kubaryi; assembly: GCF_017639235.1. Classification (NCBI taxonomy): domain Eukaryota; kingdom Metazoa; phylum Chordata; class Aves; order Passeriformes; family Corvidae; genus Corvus; species Corvus kubaryi. The sequence continues at coordinate 31,901,581 of NW_024582054.1, forward strand.
GTCCTCAGCTAATTCAGAGCTTTGCTTTATGACAGAGCTGGTTTATCATTTATCCAGAAATTTATCATTATCTCACTCTACAAACCTCTCAGTGATGAGGAGTCAATAGCTAAGTGTCTAATTGATTCAGCTCTCCATTTGCCAAGTCATTACATCTGTCTTTCTATTGACCTTTTTCATAAGAGAGATTTCAAATCATTTTTGTAACTGTGTCTTTCTCCCCTGCCATTCCTTCTCCCATCTCATCTTGTTCTGTTGCCTATACTGAGGTATGTTACTTGTTTAAGTTTTTAGCAATAGTGGTAAGAAAATATTTGCAACCTCAGTGGGGTACCTGTTTCATTCCTAGTAAGAACAATTAAATGTAAAATCCACAAAGTGTTACAAAATCTATAGAAAATGCATCATCTATGCTCTAAGAAATGACAGATGAAGCTGCATTTTCTAAAGATGTAGCAACAAAACACAGGCAATACAAAGTATGTTTTAGGGAAACATGCAAGCTGAAACCTTCAACCACAGAAATGAACCAGCAGAATCAAAACTCTTACATTTCAAGCCAATTCCCAGAGCTGAATTTTCAAGCTTTTCTTCTTTCTCACTGTGTATATTTACAAGGACAGAGAGGACCACAGCAGACAGGTGGAACCAGGAATGAAACCAGGTTAAGAGAGAAAAGCCTCAACTGTAAAAGCTGTGTTGCCAGCACAGAAGCAGATCTTGTACCCCAAAAGTACAAAAGCACTAGCACAAGAAACAGCACAAGGATTCTATGCCAGGCAATTCCTTGGAAACAGCACTCAATAAAAAAAGAAGTGGCAAAATGAGAAAGGAAATGCTTAAGTCATCCCTAAAGCTGACTGGAGATATAGGGAACATTGTTCTTTCCCAAATGGGAAAACTACATCAGCTCTGTAGCTCTGCAGAGAACAGGCACCAAAATTATCCAAAAACCTTAGAACAAATAAACTTCTTTCTTTCTGTCTTTCTTTCTCTCTCACCTGTTTTATGTCTGGGACAATGGCAGTCAGAGTCCATTGCACACTCAGAGCATTACTCAGGTTCAAAGCTCTTCCACACACAGAGACTCCAATATTTAAATTCATTGTAAATAAATGTGGTCTTTTTACAGGTGTAGAAGCAAGAGCAACACTTGTACTGATACAAGACCTCTGTTTTTCTCCCCAGTTTTTACTCCCCTTATTCAAACCCCTGGTCATTCTGATTACATTGACTTTACCTGCAGAATGTTCTGCATTTCTCTTCTCAACTTGCCAAGATCTTGAAGTAAATCATCTGCTTTTTGCACTGTTTTCTCAATTGAATTGTAGCTTTCAAAAGAAGGGACTGAGTCTGCAGGCAAAGCATTGTGCCTGAGGGGAGAAACACTCCTGGTTACACCTCTCATGGCTCCTCAGGTGGTCCAAGAAAGTATTCAGCTGTGAAATCAAGCAGGAATTTACAGTGCAAGCACCAAACTTTTAGCTAAAGTGGAACTCACTTTGGCATCTGAAGTTAGAGAGAGGTTATTGGGTTTTCTCTGTTTACCACTTAACACCCTGAGCTGTATCCTTGTATTTTCAACAGTGAAACTACATCTAATAAACAAAATTTAAACTTTGGATACCTTTTCATTTGAAGCAATTAACGTTTTTGTGCACACTGTTCTAAATTAGACAGCATATATGTATCAGTTTCTCACTGTATTAGTGAAATAACATTAAATTACTCTCTGTGGAAAATAGGCTTCCGACTGCATGGCTAAGAACATTTTTTCACCCATTTTAAAGCTTAGGAATTGTTAGGTGGATGCTGCTCCTGAAAAACACTCCAAGTGCAACCCACTGACCTCTGAGAAAGGTGTTACGAGTTACCCTTAGCAACAAGCCTTCATCTGCCTGCAGTTCAACAGAAACCACAGAACCATGGAATATCCTGGGCTGGAAGGGATCCACAAGGATCAGGGTTCAACTCCTGGCCCCCCACAGGACACCCCGACAATCCCACCCTGTGCCTGGGAGCGCTGTCCAAGCTCTCTGAATTCTGTCAAGCCTGGGGCTGTGGCCATTCCCTGGGGAGCCTGTTCAGTGCCCCAGCACCCTCTGGGGGAAGAACCTTTTCCTGATACCCGACCTAAACCTCCCCTGACACAGCTCCAGCCATTCCCTCTATCAAAAATAATGCAAAAGTAGCATAGAAATACCCCAGCAGAGCTGTGCCAGACTCAAGGACCACACCAGTGGCTGTTACACCATCAGTATCTAATACACCTCTCTCCATTTCATTAAAACAGACAGAAACCCTTCCTCAGTTTTGGATAGTTGTGTTTATTCACCTGTCTCTCTCAGAATGCCAGCTCCTCTCATTGCCACTTAATGCTGTCTTCTTGGAATATTCTATTTGCTTCAGTGGTATTTCTGGAGAATTCAAAATGAAGTGAAATGAAGCAGAAAAAAAGAAAGGTAAGTTAATTCAATATATTTAATGCTTTCTTTTCCTTTCCAGATACTGCACCATTATATAATACCAAGAAGAGTAAAATATTTTTTTAAATTTAAAAATATAAATCTATTTCAGATAAGGCAAGTCACTTAAAACCACTCACACCAATCTATCTTTCTAAAATTGCTTTAAATTAGCAAAGCTGGATGGAATTGGGATGGCAATGAACTGAGTCACTCAGAACAAATCTGACATTATAGACAGAATGCTTCTTCTTTTGTCTAATTTAATTTATTCCTGGACCCACTGAACAATAGGAATACCTGACAGCTTTTTAACAGAGACAGAACCTGATCAAAAGCAGTAAATTACTCTACATTTGCTTTACATCTGCTGTTTTCATTACAATAACCCAGAGAGCTTGTGGACCCATGAAAAAATAAAAACTAAAATTCAATTTAACCAATGATAATGACAGAGTTATTGACTAGCTCCCAAGTTTTACATTATTCTCTCTAATCTTCCTGAAACCTGACTATGAAAAAATATTTCAGTGAGCAATCATGCTGAAACTCTATAGATTAAATCAGCACTGTCTTCAAGTCTTTAGTTACTTATGAGTAAGTGACTTATAATACAAAACTAACCCTTCCCAAATGTAGATTCCAAATATTCTGAATATGTGCATTCAAGTGCCAGCAACCCAACAGGTCAGAAAAGGTGAGGACTACACAAAGGAACCCCCTAGGGAACTCCCTAAAGGAACTACTTAGGCCACTGGAGGACAGAAGTGTCTTACAATACCTTCTCTTGTAGGTTTGGGAATATTTTCCTTTTCCATTACAGAATTTTCTTTCTCTGAGATTTTCCCATTTTTGGGTACAGGTTCTGGAGCATATCTCCGAGGAACTGGTGTCTTCAGGGGAGATTTTTGTGTATGAATCCCATGACTTGGAAAATGGCTTGAATATGCTTCAGGGAATACTAAAAAAATAAAAGTTATTTAAAGGTTAACGATTTTCTTCATAGGAAATGATATCATAGAATCATAAAGTGGTTTGGGTTGGAAGGAACTTTAAAGATCATCCAGTTCCAACCTCCTGCCATGGGGAGGGACACCTTTCACTATCCCAGGTTGCTTCAAGCCCCATCCAGCCTGGCCTGGAACACTGCCAGGGATGGGGCAGCCACAGCTTCTGTGGGCACCCTGTGCCAGGGCCTCACCACCCTCACAAGAATTTCTGCCTGGCATCTAATCTAAACCTACATTCCTTCAGTTTGGAGCCACTCCCCCTTGTCCTATCACTCCCTGCCCTTGCAGACTCTAGAAAAAAAAAAATCTAGAAAAAAACCCCAAGTTAGCTCTGTAAATTCTTCACAAAATGCCAAACATTACTGCACTAGTTCAAAAAGTAAACAGGAAGAAAATTTCATACTTCTGACTGCTATCATAAAGGGATTAAAAAAAAAACCCCAAACCCAACTGTAGTTACAGGCTTCCACACAGATTACGTCTCAATAAGATTATTTTAAATCCAGGCCCCTCCTGGTGCAGACTTAGTAAATCAAAAGTCTCACTTTAAACCAGAAGATACTGGAACATCTTCAGAATGTCCCACAAATTTTAAAGAGCACTGGACAATAAAACCAATTACACAGAAGAAATGTTTCCTACTCATTACTGATGTGATGCACAATCCAATATTAAAGGACACAAAATTAATGCAAAACTAACAGTGAAAATAAGACAGAAAGAATTTGTCTCCACCTTGGGCAGGTGCAGCACTGGTAGGGAATAAACCCCTGTGAGACAAAGGTGCCTCATCAGTGAGTGATCTGTGCTCTGGCTTCTCAGAGTGTCGTGTCAGGGGCCCGGAGGCAGGCCCAGGACCCTGCTGCAGGCCACGTGTGCTCACTGCAGAGCTGATGAGATGGGACTAGGAGACAAAATTACAGAGTATTTCTGGTCATTGAATCACAGAATTGTTAAGGCTGGAAAAGACCTTTAAGATTACCAACTCTTCTCCCAGCACCACCACCATGTTCCCCACCAAACCAAGTCCTCCAGAGCCACATCCACATTTTCTGAACACTTCCAGGCATGGTGACTCCACAACTGCCCTGTGCATGTTCCAATGTCTGACCATGCTTTGGTGAAGAAATTTTCCCTAATATCCAACCAAAACCTACCCTGGTGCAACTTGTGGCTGTTTCCCCTTGTCCTGTCCTTGTTCCCTGGCAGCAGAGCCTGACCCCCACCCAGCTCCACCCTCCTGTCAGGGAGTTGTGCAGAGCCACAAGGTCCCCCCCTGAGCCTCCTTTTCTCCAGGCTGAGCCCCTTTCCCAGCTCCCTCAGCCACTCCTGGTGCTCCAGACCCTTCCCCAGCTCCATTCCCTTCTCTGGACACACTCCAGCCCCTCAGCATCTTTCTCGTTATGAGTGTTTTCACTTTCTTGATCCACTTTCACTGGATGTTTCTTTCTAATGGTAAGAAATAATCCAAATTATTATAACATTAACAGTGAGATACAGAAGAAATTATGAACCTGAACTTTCTGCATTGTGACTTAGATACCTGAATATTCATTTGTTGCTCCTGGAGCTTTTCCAAGTGCTCAATCCGTTGCACCATGAAAGCATTCATCTGCTTCTCAAGCTCGCTGACTCTCTGGTGGCAGTGGGGCTCCTCATGTTGAGCCTTCATATTTGCTTGCTGTTCAGACATCCACTGCAGCTGCCTGTCTGTCTCCTGCAGTTTCTGAAGTAGTTCTGAAACTGAGTTGACTTTTGCTTCCAAATCATTTTGAACCTGCAAGAAAGGATTTAAAAAAAAAGGGAAGGGGAAAGAAAAACCATTATTGCAGAAGATGTCTGAGCATGAAAAGAACAAAATATCCTTCACAGAATCCTGGATTTGCATCCCCAGAGAAATAAAATTCTATTTAGCCCTAAAGTTTGGCAGTTTAGCAATATTATGAAATTCTAGCAGATAAATCAAAGGTTCTGTCTTTTGCCTATTTAATTAAATCCAAATTAGTTCCCTCTGGTATATTGGTCAGTGAGTGTGAGATGACAAACACACAAAGCACATTCAGGCTCTCTGGAGCTACCAGCAGCAATTTCAGGCTTGTTTGGAACATTTATGATTTTAAGAGGACAAAGAGCTGCTATTCCCACGAGCTACTCACTCACCTTGAGAAGTGGAGCTGTCGTAGCAATGGCAGCAGCAGTGGCTGCTGCAATGGTTGTTGCAGAGTCAACTTCCCTGGGTGCTGACCTGGTGTCACCACCAAAACCTTCCCTTTTATCTGTGGGGGCATTTCCTAAGAGCTGTACCTTCACCTCCTTATGAACAGGAATATTTTGAGTTCTATAAAAATAAACAAATGCTTGTAAACAGCATTTTCTCCATAGCCCCTCTGAGCAAATTATTTCCCACAAACAGCACTGACATCACTGCATAAGCATTTCTCCTTGAAGTTTTGACACAAGATACTCCAAGGAATAAAATCAACTGGAAACACTTTCATACACAGAAAAAGAATACTAGCAAAGAACAGTAAAAAAACCCCCTTGTTCCTTACCAGTTAGGTATTTTGGCAAAAACTGAAGTGGTGTAGTTGTACAGAAACAGTGCAGCTCAGACACTAACAACTGTTCACACTTACTTTTGCATTAATACTGCTCTCAGAGCCTCCTTCTGGCCAGTAGCATACTGAGAAATAAAAACATCATCTGTGGGGATGGACAAACATACTTTGTTGAGATAATTGACACAACATATCTATTTCACAAGTATTATATCAATATATTTCATTTTGCTGTGAAGCATCTGTTGCCTGCAGGAACCACATCATCTATTGCAACATCAAATTGTTTCCCTTCAGTAAGTAGAAAACTTAAAAAATGATAAGAGCAGGCTTCATTCAACACAATTTTTCTAGCACTGAATGCTGGTATCAATGAAGTCCAATAATGGTGAGTAAAGTCTCAATGGTAAGCAACCAAGTCAGTAAAATGCTGCAAATTCTGACTCAAAAAATAATTAAAAACTAAAAAACTCAACAACTGTGATATGAATATTTCCCTGCAGTCATCATAAATTAAAACAAATTATCTTAATAGCTTTACATTATGCAAAAAGGATTGCAGGCTCTCCCTCACCCACTCTTTGCTGGGCAGAGGAAGCAAATGCTGATAAGTCAGGTAGCTGCTGCCTGTGAGTGTAAAAGAGGAAACTACAAAGTATTGATTTTTGGCCTTTGTGTTTTTTCTCCTCTACACAGCCCCAGATATCCAAGAAATCTGCAGAAGTGTGTTTTCTTTAAAAAGCCTTCACTTCCCTAAGTCGGACTGAAATTGGCATATTCAAAAATGAAAGGAAAATATACTGACATTGTGATTTCTTAGGAATCTTAAGGATTACAAATACACTTTTTTTGGTATAGGCTGCTTGAAGAAAAATATGCCTTTGTAGTACAATTATTCACAAGAGAAAAATGCATCAAAAGAAGCCCCTTCCCCAAATAGTCCATTCAGAACATGAACAGTTTGGTTAACAAAAGGAATCTCAACACTCTGGTACACTGGCAGAAGTCCCACTCAGTTAATCACAAGAGTGTAATGCCAGCAAGAATGCAGAAAAATTTGCAAAATTTAAGAATGTTTGTTAAAATTACCATCATTTTATCAAAGCAACCTTTGAATATTTTCACTCAGAAGTTTCTGTAATGAAGAAAAATACCTAAAGCTCCCTTTTCCTTTAATTAATCAGTCTTCTTAGGAAAAAAAAAAAAGGGGGCTGCAGCAGTAGATTGATGTGTTTTACCTTCAGGTCCTCTGCTATCTTCCAGCAGCAGTGAAGGATCATCTTGTGCTGCAGCTTCTCCAGGATAATCCTTCAGAACAAGAGAAGGAAAAGCAGAGATCAAAGCCTCTGCCAACAGCAGGCAAAATTTTAGAGGCAGATGGAACTGCTGAGCACACAAATGGAATCATTTGCACACAGTAACACAAGGGCATAAAGCATGCAATGATCTCTACCACAGAATCATCTGGACATTGCTGTCAAGAACTCGTGGCATTTTAGGCACTAAAACTCTAGAAACACAATTCAAAATAAAAGTATATATTCTAGGTGCTGAACAAGTTTCTTCTCCTCCTTTGTGGCCAAAGAAGTAGTAGTGAAACTACACCCGTTTAAGTTTAGCCAAGGTGCTAACCTGAGACAATTCAGGATTGCTCCCACACAGAGAATTAAGAACTGCTAAATAAAGTCCCTCCAAACACATCAGCAATAACACCACATTTGCAGCAACTCAAAGAGGAAAAGCAGCTGGACAGCCTTGGTGCAGAGGCTGAGCCAAAATCCTGTGCCGCTTTTAGAGGAGCTACAGGTTTTTGAGGAAATTGCTGTTCTCTTAGCCCAGGACTGAAGGAAGGAACAGAAACTTTTCTTACCATCTGGGATAAAAACATGGGCTCTGAAGTTTCGACTGGAAGCAGACATTCTGGATATCCCTTGGTGCTTAGGACTCCTAAAATAAAAGCAGTTTTATTGTGGTCATAATGGTGTGTGGTGCATTTTCTGTACAGCTCCACACTTCCCTTATCTTTGAAAGCCTAAACATCATGACCCTCATAACACAAATGACCACGGAGACTGAGCTGAAGCTTAAAAACATCAATGAATTCTGTGAGTCTCAAAGAGAAACTTGATTTACAGCATGGGGAAAACTCTGAAAAACAGAACGTTATTAAAGATCCTTTAAACAGGGATGTTTAACAGGGATTAAGCATCCCTGCCGCCATGGACAGGGACACCTTCCGCTACCCCAGGTTGCTCCAAGCCCCACCCAACCTGGTCTTGGACACTTCCAGGGATGGGGCAGCCACAGCTTCTGTGGGCACCCTGTGCCAGGGCCTCACCGCCTGCACAACTCGCTTCCCATGCGCAAAACAGTTCGGGAAAACAAAGTGTGCTGACAATTGCAGTACGAGAATACAAAGATTCCTTAATTACAGAATTCCTCCATGGCTGAAATCGCCTCTCAGCGCTTTCAGCACAAGCCCGAGCTGAACCCGACGGTCCCTGACACACCTGGAGCGGCGCCGGGGGAGAGGCGGGGGATCCCTGCCCCGCACGGAGCCCAGGCCGGCACCGCGGCCGGGGGAGCGCGGGGAGCTCCGTCTGCAGCCACATCCCCCGGGCAGGGCGAGACCCCGGCCCGGAGCTTCTGGACAGCGACCGTCACTTTCCTGCCGCGGCCGCCGGCCGGGGGCTTCTCCCTGCGGACCCCCGTGGAGCGGATCAGCACATCGCCGGCCGTCAGGCTGCCCAGGGAGTCCTGGCTGGAGCTGCTCTCCGCTTCCATGGGGGACGATGAGGGGTTCGGCGAGCGGCGCCTTCACGAAGGGGCGTCCGTCCGGGCCGGGCGCTGTGGTGGCCGGACAGCAGCCTGAAGGCTCCGAGGCGCAGTTCCCTCCCACGCCGCGGGCACGGCCGCCGTCCCTAAGAGCGCCCCGCTCCCGCTGTGCTGTGCTGTGCTGTCCCGTCCTGTCCCGGCCCGGCCGCCCCCGCCGCTCCCGCCGCCGGCACCGGAAGCGCGCGGTGCCATGGCCACGGCGTCCACTCAACGGCGTCCGGCGGGAAACGCGGGTTCTCCTCTCAACAGCGTCCGGCGGGAAACGCGCGCGCCGAGAGGGTAAATCGGGCGGCGGCTCTGCGCGCGGCCGATTCGCTGGCCCGTGGCGAATCTGCGGGGCCCGTGAGCGGCGGGCGGCCTCGTGCGCGCGCGCGTGGCGAATCTGCGGGGCCGGCGCGCGGGGCGGTGAGTGCGCGCGGGCCTCGGGCGCGTGAGGGGACGGGAGGGGGGACGGGAGCGCGCTCGTGAGGGACCGGGAGCGACCCTGAGGAACCGGGAGCGACCCTGAGGGACCGGGAGCGACCCTGAGGGACCGGGAGCGTTCCCGTGGCCTGGGAGAGCCCGTGAGGGACCGGGAGCGACCCTGAGGAACCGGGAGGGTTCCCGTGGCCTGGGAGAGCCCGTGAGGGACCGGGAGCGACCCTGAGGAACCGGGAGCGTTGCCGTGGCCTGGGAGAGCCCGTGAGGGACCGGGAGCGTCCCCGTGGGCCCTGGATGGGGAAATCCCCGCCCTGCACCGGGAGCTTTCAGTGGGGATAAGGGCGCTCTGTGCCCGGTGTTGGGCCGGGGCTTGGCTGAGCGAGTGACTCCTGAGGAGCTTCAATGTGCCCTTGGAAGGGAGAACTGGAGGATGGAGTAAAAGGAAAAGACCGAAAAAATAAAGCTCGACGTGAAGTTGGTTTAGCCTCAGGTTTTGATTTTATTGAGTTAGAAGCGTCAGTCAAGTGTGATCTCACTTAAATCGGAGAGTGCTGATGGGAAAAGGTGTATTTTCCCTCAGGACTGACGCCCATACGCGTGTTCAGTGTGCTCAGAGAGGCTCCCCTGGTGCCTGAGGTCAGACTGACTCTGGTAACTCACACTTGGAGTTGGATTTCTACCTCTGATCCCTTCTCCTTCAGAGCAGGGTCCAGGCCAAATCCAGAAGGCAGTGAATGATAACAACCTGTGCACCAGCTAAACCTGGTTATCCAGCCCCTCTCTCTTCTCAGCCTCTCCTCACTTCATTAAATGCCTCTGGCCTCTTAAAATCAATTAGTTTGGGCTTCTTTTAAATCTGATGCCCATCCAGTTGTAGCCTAGTAATCCCCCATGATAAAAGAACTTTCTCTACAACCTGTGGGGAGTTTGCCTTGACACAATTCTTTGACTTGTGATTTTTATCCTTTGACACATTTCTTTGGCTTGATGTTTTTATTCTTTGTCCTTTTCAGAAACACTTGCGTGGTGTTCTCTGTGTGTAACTGGAAGCAAAGGTTTAAGGAGACATTTCAGCTTTCTTTTTATGGAGTAGGTGGTACCTATACCTAATTCGGATGGTTAATGGGGATTACAAGTGTGAAGGATTTATAGTGTCTCTCCATCACTCTTCTTCCCAGAAAAATTCAGCTCTTCTCTAAAAGGTGGGGGGGGAAAAAGTCCCAAACACAGGGCTTGTTTATTTTGCTCAGAAGGGACTTCTCTTAATGTTTTTTTTAGAGCACCAAAACATATTTGGAATAGCTCCAGGGCCTTTCAAGAAGGGAGATTTCCCAGTTCTTGCTCCTTTCTGGTGAACCAGCACACCCAGACTGTGTGTCCCTTGCAGCAGAGGTTTATTCAGAGATCTCTGCTTCCTGCAGTGTGAATAGCCTTGTTTAGAAGGGCAATGCTGGATTTTGAAATCGTGTTTAGTCCTCCAGGCTCTGTAGGATTAAACCTGAACCGTGCAGGAGTGGTGTGAACAGCTCTGTAGGAAGCTCTGGGGTGGGTTGGTCGAGGTGCTGAGCACTCTTTCATCACCCTTTTTAAAGCTTTTTTCAGAGTTGCAGGGAAAGAGGAGAAGCAGCAGGAAATCTTGAAATAATACATTTGCCAGACTTTAGAATGAACCAGATCTGCACATTCCTGGGAATGTTCAGTAGCTGATTTATAGCTGAAGGTGCAGCAGAGCCGTGTAATTTCACTGTGGAATGTGTGAAATACCTGTACTGGGACAAGAGCTTCAGGCACTTCAGATCAGATGGTGCAGTTGTGCTGATGTGAATCAGAGCCTTTCCCAGGTGTCAAAGCTTTGTGAAACTACAGTTTCAATCTGCCCAATCTTGCCGAATTAGTCACAGAAGGACAGGCATCAGTTCTGCTATAAACACAAATTGTGAAGCAATGCTGAGCGTGAGAAAATGGCACCGACAATTGAAGCTTGGAGCTTCCCGCGTTTGGCAGAGGACAAAAGTCTTTCCTGCTCCCTGCAGTTTCTGTTTAATTATCTACATACCCTGCCCTGAGAGAATTGTCACTGGTCTTGTTTTCTCACAGGCTGAGAAGTGAGAGTGAAGTTGCCATCACTTCTCACTGGTTACCCCAGGTGATGGGCATGTCCATTCTCCTAAAACAAATTAGGGGTTTCGGATAGAGGAGATAGGCTGGAGAGGGACTTGGGACAAGGGCATGGGGTGACAGGACAAAGGGTAATGGCTTTGCACTGACAGAGGGCAGGGTTAGATATTGGAAAGAAGTTCCTGCCTGTGAGGGTGCTGAGGCCCTGGCACAGGGTGCCCAGAGAAGCTGTGGCTGCCCCATCCCTGGCAGTGTTCCAGGCCACATTGGACGGGGCTTGAAGCAACCTGAGATAGTGGAAGGTGTCCCTGCCCATGGCAGGGGGTTGGAATGAGATGATCTTGAAGGTCTGTTCCATCCCAAACCAGTCTGATTCAGTGACTGCCTGAATGAAACCTGGTTCCTTCTTAGCCACCATATCCTGTAGGTTCTCCTTCAGAATAACCCACGTGAATAACCTCGTGCCCACGAGGAATTCTTGCATCTTACATCCCAGAATCATCTGTGTCCTTGGCCTCCAATCCCTGAATTGTCTCCCTGTGCAGGGATAAAGTGTGATGTTAAGAGGCAGATGTCACAATCCCTGTGCTGCTGGGAGGGGGTGTAGGGAGAGTTCACTCTTGCGAGAGCTCCCTGGTGCTATTTTTAGTTGCTTCATTTTCTTTCTGTTGTAGAAATAATTGTTACTGTCTCTTTGTTCATGTTCAGGCAGCTTGTGTACCCCTTCCCTTCCCCCTGCTGAGAGACTGCAATAGCTAAAGCTCTCTAAAACATGAGTATCTTGCCCAAAAATTGGCAAAGCATAATAGAAGATTAATTGTAAGTAGCCCTTGCTAAAGGGCTAAAAGAACTTCTTTTCCCCCAAAGTGATTGCACTTCAGTGCTCATTTTTCTTCCACGAGTTGAATTAAACCAAAAGAGCTTGTTCTTGTCAACACATGATATTAGTTTGCATTATCATCTGTGATGATAGGTCTTAGATAACATGGAAATTAAGGGAAAAGGAAGATGAGGCTTCAGTATTCTAGGAAACCTGCAGGGATGCTTTCAAGCCTTAACATGTTCAGTGTGTTGGGTTAGGAATGTGAGTCTTCCTTGAGGATGCTTGTTTAAATTCTTGGATCCATGGCTGTTTACTTCTTCCCTTTTCCTTTGTCTGTTTCATTCCTGTAAGGCCATTTTCACTGTTCCGTGTTTTTCTTGCATTTAATTCACTACAGTCAATGACCACAACATTTGCTGTAGTTCAGGTGTTTGGTGCAGCTACACAGAAACCAGGCCCTGCACCTGGTGCTGCATCTGTTCAGTGACTGCCAGTTTGTATTGGCCTTTTTTCCTCACTTTTTACAGATCCATCTAAAGTCACTGAAACTCTTAAGGCTAGAAAGTGTTACGACTTTGCTTCTTCCCCAGCTCCTGCCCTAGTTTATTTAGTAAGTTTGACAGCACTTAAAAAAATAAATAAGGTACTTTATAAGTCACTTTAGCTGTGTGAAATGCCCTAAATGTGTTTAAAGGACAGCAAATAACAGGTGGATCTGGTAAAGTTTCATACCTGGAATTATCTTGGATGTTCTTCTAAACTGAATACATTCCCAATAGATAACTTCTCTTTGCATGAACGGCTTGGAAGTTCGCCAGCAAAGTTGCATTTAAACACACTTCAAGGATACATAAAATTCCATTCTGATGTAAAATGTTGCAGTTCATATTTATGTTTTTTATTTAAAACTCGACTTTTATCCTCACTTTTAGGTGACTGAGTTACAGGCGGTGGAACATGGCTGGACAATTATCAGAGTCTGATCAGATCAAGCAGGTGAGATGCTGCATTTGGGAGGGGTGGCTTTGAAGGTCTTGTGCTGCTCTGTCACACAGAATGGAAGGTGTAGGGCATAGGGAAGGACAAAAACTCTTGAGCTACCATCTGACTTAACCAAAATTTAAACAGGTGACCATTGACAAACAGCATGTTTTGAGTATGAGCAGCTTTTGGTGCTGAAATCTTCTGACTGAGAGTAAATTTTTCTAGTGACTTGTCCTTCAGATTCAGTGTCACCAGCTAGCCCATGCAGCTGCAAGAAAAGTTAAAACACATTTTTTTTTTTTAATATTCATTGTCCAATTTTTATTTACAGTTCAAGGAGTTTCTTGGCACATACAATAAACTTACAGAAAATTGCTTCGTGGACTGCATAAAGGATTTCACTAGCAGAGATGTGAAACCAGAAGAGGTAGGTGATGGCCTCTAATGACCCTTTGGTAGAATTGCTGTGCAGCTTTCCAATTTCAGAAGCAACTTTGAGAGTTTTGATCTTTCAGCTGGCTAAAGCCAGGCAGCAGCCTTCAGGGGAGTGTGGGTATCTGGCATGTTGCTTCCAAGTGAGTGCCCTGTCCCTGGGAGTGCTCCAGACCAGCTTGGACAGGGCTTGGAGCAGCCTGGGATAGTGGAAGGTGTCCCTGCCTGTGGCAGGGAGTGGGACTGGATGTTCTTTAGGGTCCCTTCTGACCAAAACCATTCCAGACGTGGCTGTCACACACAGAATCTGCCCAGTCTCCTCTGAGTATTGGCTGCTCATTGCAATTCCATGTGTTTCATTCCCTGAGCAGTCGGTGGAGGTTCTCGTGCCTTAACTTCTCATGGATAGTAGCTCCATGGACATGGAAGCTGCCCACCTACAGCCTGCATCTCATTCTTTGAAGCATCCTGCTGAAATATTTGTTTACCTGCCCACGTTTCTGCTTTGTAGTGAGTCACAGGAACACAGCTCTGGCTGTTAAATCCACTTCCCTGCACTGCAGGGAGCTCCCTCACGTTGGCATCTCCAGAAGGATTAAGCTCTCCATAAGATTAGTCGCATGGTTTTGCTTCTTGCCTGTTGAGAGGCTGTTTCAGAGCCTAATCATTTTGTTGGTTAAAAATCTAATAACCTTTGCTTGACTCTGCTGGCAGGAAAAAAAAAGCCAAAATTTTTAACTAACTAATTGTTTTTTGAGCATTTTCTGTGTCCTTGGAGTTCAAATCCTCACTGCAGACAAAACTCATGTCTCCTTTCAGCTTTGGTTCTGCTGCCCTGAACAGAGCTCTTTTAGCTTCCCAAGACAGATTTCTTTGTTCCCTAACCTTCCCTGCATCTGATTTAGTGGAATTCTACTACAGGTCATAATTATTCTGGATCACAGATTATTTAGGTCCAAAAAATACTCTTAGATCCTTGGAGCAACCTGGTCTAGTGGGAGGTGTCCCTGCCCATGGCAGGGGGTTGGAACGAGATGATATTTAAGGTCTCTCCCCACCCAGACCATTTTCTGATTGTGACCTGCCTTACGTTACTTCTGTGGATTGCAGAGGGTTCGTGTCTGGTAGTACAGGAGCTACCTGTTAACAGTGGAACTAGGAAGAAACTTTCTTATGGGACGTTCTGCCCCTATTACCCATTATGGGATTTCTTGCAGAGCAGCTGTCTCTGCAAACAGGACACTAGTCTAGATGGACACTGGTCTGTCTGGTGTGGAAATTCCCATGTTCCTCTTTAAAGTTTTAGTTCCTTATTATATAATTAATACCCCATGCATCCCATGACAAAACCCAGCTTCTGAGCTCTTCCCTTACACAAGTGCCACCGCAAGTCTGGAATTCCCCAGCAGCTGTCACACACACTGCTCCCTCTGGCAGCAGAGGCTTGGGGCAGTTCCCAAAGTTGTTTTCCTAGGGAGACTTCACTGCTGCTCAGCAGGTTTGGCTGTAGCTGGTGCCAGGCTGAGGAGAGAGAAGGGCTGGTGCTGGGTGGTGTGTGGAGCTGCTGGGGTTTTGTCTTGTTCATTTTCATCCCTTCTGCTTTTTGCATCCCTTTGTACCGAGCAGAACCAAAGCAATCTCTGGTTTCCCAGGCAAAGGGGTTGGCTTTCCTTTCTACCCGAATTTTTACCTTTTGCAGTGATAGCAAGGTTTTGAGCCATGGCACAGAATATCAAATTGGTAGGACTGTAGCTCAGAAAAAAATCTCACAACTCTTTCTCTACATTTAAAGATAGAAAAAAACTACTTTAAATTTTAAAAATACTGTGGATGGAATAGGCCCTGGTATTTATTTCCCTGTCCAGCTGACTGGTGTACTGTGGTGGCTTTGCTGAAGGGTAACCAAGCAGGTACCACAAGGCTGGTAGAGCCAATGGGAACAAGGGCAAAACAGGGTGAAACTGAGCTAGCAGAGAGTGGATCATATGTGGCTATCAAAACCAGTATGTGTCTGTAAACAGAATTAAAACAAAATGTACTAATTTAATAGATTTAGTATTTATTTCAAAATATATAGTTCAATGCCACAAGAGGAGCCCAAGGACAAAAGGATGGTATCTCCTAGGTTCAAGGTGTTTTCCATGGAGACTTTAGTATGAGAATGAATATTAGAAGATGTTTCAGGCATACCACAAAAACTAAATTTCACATTTTCTACTGCCCTCATCTTGAGGCTTGACAATATGAGATGTACTCACCTAATTGTTTATCCCTGTCTGTGGTGATATTTTGGGTCCTGGTTGGGGAAGTGTTTTAATTATTGTCTGAAGCCCTCTATTTCCCTCTTGCTGTAGATAACTTGCTCAGACAACTGCCTGCAGAAGTATCTAAAGATGACACAGAGGATCTCCATGAGATTCCAGGAGTACCACATCCAGCAGAACGAGGCTCTGGCAGCCAAGGCAGGACTGCTCAGCCAACCTCGTTAGACCAGAGCACTGTGCTCAGACTCAAGCTGTGCCAGTGTCCCCTGGGCAAGAACACATTTGGGGATTCCTACTGTCAGGACGTGTGTCCAGCAGCTCAGAGCAGAGCTGTGGGTGCTGCTCAGGCAGTGGGAGCCATGAAGGGTTAAACAGGAGCTCAGTCGTGAGGGCCTGGCAGTGGAGTTTGTTTCCACAAGGGAATGATGCGGATACAACTTTTCCCAGGGCCCACAGACTGGTGTCTGAATTTCAGGGGTGTGGGAGGGCTCACCTGCCTTTTGCTGAGACTGGTTGAGATGAATCAATGTAACATGGGGAATACACTTTTTTATTTAATTCAAATAAAATCAACAGGAGCCATACACGTGTGTGCATTCTTTCCAGAGAGCCATTTTTGGCACCCTGCTTGAAAGCAGCTTTTCATTTGCTGGAGGCTGTGCTCAGGTGCTGTAGAGTTCTGTTCATTCACTGCTGCTTTAGGAGCTGACAGATGCCAGAGGGAGCTCAGGCAGGGGTGCCCCAGGTTATCTTTGCCTCGTGCCTCCCCCTGTCATTTACAGGGGACAGAGGGGCAGTAGCAGCACTTGTGCCTAAGGCAGCTCCTGTGCATTCCTTGTTTCCATCAGGGAGCCCCACGGGGTCCTCCCAACCCGGCTGCCTGGCCCGATGCACTAAGCACTGAGCTTGCTGCAGTTCTCTCCTTGATCCGTCTGAATGCCAGCAGGAAATACAGGGTCTGCATAGCACAGGGTCTGCTCTGCTGCTGCATGAGCCCACAGAAAGGTTTGGAAGGCAGCTGGATTGGGTTAGGATACACAGCAGTGCTTTGGAAGGATCCTGACAGCTGAAATCCTGCAGCCAGGGCATTAGCACAGTGGAATGACAGTGGACAGGGACCCTGTGCTTCGGTTCTAACTCATACAGGAACAACGGGAACTGAACATCAGGAGCGCCAATTCTGAGATTGCACGTGATGAGGAGTGAACCAAAGCTAGTTCATGTCAGCTGCCAGGTTCTGTTATTTATAACATGAAAGGCAACAGCAAGGAACAGAAAGGGGAGGAAGACTTTTTTGTTGTTACCTCTCTAGCTTTTTATTTCCAGAAGTTCGAATAATTTCCTCCCTTTTTTTATTACTACTCAGACTCCCAGCTGTCCAGGCTGTGGATTCCTGGCCCCTGAGGGCAGCACAAGCCCTGCCCCTTGCACCAGACACTGCTCTCTGTGCTGCTGCTCCAGCTCTCCCTGGAATCCTGTTCCTGTGCTTGCAAAGGTGGCAGGAACCAGTGTGAGCCTCCAGTCTCACGTCCTTGTGTTTTGTACTCACTGTATCACAGCTTCCTCCTTTGCCTGTGCCTTGTTACCTTGGAGATGCGTAAGAGAGCTCACTCTGAAAGAGTGAAGGCTAAAAACCAGCCCAAATAAGGCAGCAAAAGTCTCCAATGTCCTGTTTTTTCAAAGTAGTATCAGGCTAAAACTGTCCAGATGGTTTGCTACAATCAGGCCACAAATGTTGCAGCCAATTAGAATCAATACATGCATAGTCAAGACTGAAGGCTTTCCTTGAAGCAGCTCTCTTTTTGTTAAACATTTGAAAGTAATCCATGGTTGAGATTTTCCAGTGGGTCTTTATGTGCAAGGAGCTGCTCAGAAAAGTCCCTGAAGAGTTTAACTGATGGAAGTGGAGGATTTTCATGTCTTCTGAGCAAATCACCTTGGGGCTAAAGTGACGTCGGGTTATTAAAAAAAAAAAAAAAAAAAGGTTTTCTCTCATTTCAGCATTTGGAGGTAGGAATATATTTAATTATTAATTAGGACAGATTTCCTGAACAAAAGGTAAAGCAAGTTTTAGATGGAGTAAGTTAATAAATTACTCACTTTCAGTTTTGCATATCTGGTTTTGTCCAGGCTCTATTTCACTCCAAAAAATGTTGTGATCTTTCAAATCCAGGTGACTGGTTGCATACAGATGATACAAATATATTTTAGCTTGAAAATAAAGTGCATCCATGGTAACTAAAGCATCCAGGTGATAAAAATAAATCATAAAAATGGGATTATGGTTTTACTCTGGGATATAACAGAAAGACAACAGCATTTTCTTAAATGCTGTTAAGGGGTGTCAAGAGGAGGTGACTCACCTTGCTGAGGCACATTAGGTGCAGGAATGGATCCAGCTCTGATGGATGAAGGAGCAAAGGGTGAAAAACAGGATGTTGCTGAGAAAGGAGTACTGAGAAAGCTGTGGAAAAAGTGAGCCAAAGTGGAGGTGGGAGGGGAGGGAGCAGGAGGGCAGCCTGCCAAAAACCAGCTCAATGAAACCGAGCTGGTAAACAGACACTCATTTGGAGGAGATGCTTGCTCACTGCAGCAGCGACAGGAACACAGATCCTTCCTGCTGGAAACACACACAATTACTTATCAGCCCACAGAAACCAGAACCATTTCAGCAGGAAGGGTCAAATGAGAGCCTTGCTCCAGAGTGCCCTGGACAGCAGCAGTGCTGGCAGAGGCATCAGATCAATCAGCTGGAAGATTATAATAGAGGCTCCTTGAGTTCTCTCCAGGATAAAAGCAAAGCCCCAATTCATGTAATCCCCTGCTGAGAGCTTCAACTGCTGAGCTCTGTTGGAAGGCAAGAAAAGGAGTGACTGCAGTGCTGTCAGGGAGTGTGGCTGTGGCTTCAGAGCAAGGAGGCAAATCCTCCATGCTCTGACATTCCCCTCTCTGGGAACTGGAGCTTAGCAACAGCTCTTGTTTCAGCATTTTCTCTTAGCTAGCTGGGAAGTCGGCATATGGCATTTAGAGAATCCAGTTCAAATCTTAGGAAGTCCATTAAGTTCAGCTCTGAAAATGCTTGAATGAGTCTGGCCCAAACTAAGAGCTGTAAAAGCAATTAAGAGCTTGTGACACTTAACCTGCATTATGGCTGCACCCTGAATTTCCAGAGGAGAGCATTAAAAGAACTCAAAAATTTACAATTCTGCTTAATATTAGAGGGTTTTAAAAATGATGTTACCCTGTACAGGGATGCTGCAAGGTGCCTCTGAGCCAAAGAGGAATCACATTCTCATCAATTGTTCAGGGTTCTCCAAAGGAAAAGCAGGAAACAAGAACTGCAGCAGCAGCAGCCAAACCACAGCCACAAAAACCAGCTCCCTCCTGCACTGCCTGTGGATAACATTATTCCATAATTATTCCCACAGGATTAAGTGGGGCTGCTCTCACATTCTGAATTAAACACATTCAAATACCTGCACAGACCAACATAGAATTTTACTTCTCACTGGTTCCCCTGCCAAATCCATTTTTCCTTATCAGAAGGGGATTGTCCTGCCCACCTCAGGGCAGCCACCCCGAGCTCCTGCCCCTCCATCCATGCCACTGGGATGGCACACAGGGGTCACCTGCAGGGTGGGAAACACAGCACGTACAGAAGGAATCAAAGGTTGGGGTTTTTCTTTTTTTTTCTTTTTAAAATAGCTTTATTTATTCATAAGGGAAATAAAGGAACATCAATAGAGATGGTTTTAAGCTACACATCCACATGAACAAGTGTCTTGTTAAAACAGAAAGAAAAAACACTCTTGTGCAATGTAACAAAGTATTTCATACAAACTCCACATCTTACCCCTCCTTATGAAACTGGCATAGCTGGCAGGAACATGGTAAATTAGGTCAAACTGTACCCAGATGAGGGATTAGAGGAGGAGTTTAGGAATAGCTGAAGACACCGACAGCGCTGGAAACACTGGGTTACTCTCAACAGCAGGAAAAGAGAAAGACATCACCAAACCCACAGCAACCAACCCAGAGCAGTGTGTCCCTCACCACCAGGCTCAGGGGGAGGGTTAAACACGCGAGTGAGAACCCCCTGCAGGTTGTCACAGCGGTAGCAGAGCTCCAGGGCAGCTTTTCTTTGCTGGCAAACACTCAAAGAGGGAAAGTGAAGCAAAGCTTCCGTGGTTACTGCAGTGAGTGAGCTGTGCTGCTGCAATAAGGCCAAATGCCATCAAACAAAGAGACTTCTTCATGTTTGAAAACTCCTGGTGTGGGATATGCAACAGCATAAGGGTGTTAACCAATATAAAGAGCTGCAGAGCTGAAGCAGAACCAACCTGCTCTGAGACAGAATTCAGGGTTCCTCTGCAATGTAAGGAGCAGGAAGAACAACATAAATAGCAAAGATCATTCAAAACAAAGACACCAGACAAGTCCTATTCTTAGAAAATCTGCTTTCACAATTAACACTGTTTTATCCTTCCCATATTCTTTAAATGAAAGCACAGTGAGTATTTGTCATTGGGCTGTGGCTAATCATAAAATCCACCACTCAATGTGGCATTAAAACAAGCACAAATTCAGACCAGAAACACTGGAACAGAAAACTGAATTTACATATTCCTCCAAAGCAGTGGATGGGACTAATAAATGCTTTTGGAATTTGGGGAACTCGCAGATCTCCAGAGCAAACAAAAGACCCCAAATAAATCCCAGCTACTCAGTGGTAACTGATAAAGATGAATAATTTTAAGCTCTGAGACCTCTTAAAATCCCATCTATTTGGTGTGAGGTAATATGGGAGAATTTTCTCAAAATTTGAGAGCAATAGCTTAATAGTGTGAGCTAATTATAAAATGTCATTTTCCTAAGCCCTGGAATTACAGTGAGTCAGCCTCTGGCAAAATCCCCTTTGGTTCCACAGTTTTATGTTTCCCACATCCCCAGACCTTTTATCCTGCACACCATAGCAAATAATAAAATCCCAAGACCAGAGAACGAAAAATAACCAAGATTTCAGTGCATAATTTCTGCAAAGGCAGGGGCACAGAGAAGTAAACAGCTCAACATACTTTTGTGAACACATTAATCTTTTATTTCAGCTGGTAAATCTGGCTCCTGGCTCATGTCAGATTTCTTTCAAGCCATCAAACCAAACCTCCTCTTTTCTTAAAAAGAAGACAACAGCATTTCTTAGACTTACTGCTGTAAAAGAATTCCAGTAAATGCTGCCCAGAAAATCCATTTGGCTGCCTCAGCTATCCAAGAATATTTTTAATGGGGAAAAGACGAACATGTTAAGTATTAATGTTTTTAATGTGACATTCCATCTGGTTGACAAACCTGTCTGGAGAGAAAAGGCTCTCTCAGCAGTGGATGTTCTGACTGAGGCACAGGAGTTGACAATCCTTAGATTCAGATTCTCTTTCCAGCTCCACATCAAAGCCATCCTGAGTAATTTTGGTATCCATTACTGCAAGGCTCCCCCTACAAAAAAGAGAATACGCATCCATTTAAAAAATTTCTGTCTATTCTAATGCTGCACCTTAAAAAGAATTAGATTCAAGCATGCACAAAAGCACGAACACAGATTTAATCACCTTTTCTGCTGCTCCCTGTGAAGGTCAGATACATCATCCTTCATGAAGACACACATTCCTTTGCCCTTGTTATGCTTTTAATTCACTGATAATTACTACTGCAAATCTGCTTAACCTCTGTCAAAACAATGAACTTGTTATTATTGTTCTGACAACTCTGCTTCTTCTGCCTGATCTCCTGATCTGTTCAGGCTGATTAAGCAAGAGAAACTTTCTCAGCCACCAGCAACCTGAGAGAGGAGCCAAAACCAAGCAGGGATTTAACTGGGTGTTGCTAAACTTTCACAGTAGAAAATAAAAACTCATTAGTACAAATGTAGCTGATACACTTGATGGAAAGAAAGCGAAAACTAGAACAAGGAAATGAATCTTACCTTATGTCCTTGCATGGAAACATTCCAAGTTTTCAGATTTATGCTAACACCAAAATAAGGTATCAGCCAGCAGTGTGACAGTTCTTTGTATCAACTGAAGGAAATGAAGGAAGAGTCTGATTCTCTTACAACCTTGTTCTTTTTAAGAGTGTTGCATACCACATCAACCTTGTTCTTTTTAAGAGGGTTGCATACCACATCTAAATTTTTTTTTTTTTTATCTCCTAAGGAAGCTTGAAATGACATTTTGAGAAAAACCTGTAGAGCAGAAGGCAGGAGAACAGCACAAAGACTGCCACAAGGATGCTTTATTTTTTGCTTGGTCTCAGAAACACAATATTTAATCTCTTATTTAAAAAAATCCCAATTCTGTATAATCATAATTACTGTATCTTCAACAGCATAAACTTTCATTCAGTGAAAGACATTCTGGAATTTATATCAACAAGGTTTCAATAAGGGGATTACTGTAGAGTTACAAATCATAGATTTTATTAGGGTTTTTTCTTGATTTGACCTTTAACCCACGATAGCCCAATGATACCAGTTAGATCTTCTTTTCTCTGTGATACTTTTAAACATCATAGGAAACTACTGCAAACATCTACTGAATAATTTAACTGATATGCTCCTTCCCAGAAAGATAAAACCAGGAAATCAGTGACATGCTGGAGGCTTTGCCAGTGGCTTGGCAGAAAGTCCACCTTTTCCTGCAGGTTTAGTGCTGTGCCAGAATAATGCCAGTTGTTTTTGGGGTGAGCAGTGCAAGGGAAGCAGGTGGAACAGGAAGCAAAGGAGCAAGTTCTCTCTGCCAGTGGGTTGGAATGGGTTTCCATGTTCCACAGGAGCATACCTGGAGCCTTCCAAGCAGTGTTTTAAACATTCCTAAGAGACAGGAGCAGCAGTCAGCTGAGAACACACATGGGGAACATCCAGACCGAGGCACAGACGGGCAGCAGCTCCTCCATCCTCTGTGCTGGGAGTGCCTCTGTGCCTGTTTCAGATCTCACAGTGTGCACACAGGTTAGATATCAGAGATCTGCACAACACGTAATTAAACTTGTTACTTCCCCAGATTTTAAATTTGCTTCTGCAAATATTAAACATGTGACCCATGCTACTTCCTTTTAAATGAGTATTGCTTTTTATTCGTAGCTATTATAAGATTAACAAGTAAAAGTTAGCTCTGAAAAAAGTCTTTACAGTAATTTATGGAGATTAACTTTCCTATTTAGGGTAAAGTCCAGACATTTACAAGAACAATCACTTAAATAAAAATAGAATATAAAGCCTATGTTTAAAACATGGCCTTTATTAGCACTGTCTAGTGAGCTCCATATTTATCTTACATTGAAATAGTTCTGCTCTGCTGAAGAAAAGACAGAAAAAGTGCATTTACAAGAGTACTTTTTCTTTAATTTTCTGCGAAAATGGAAGGAATTGGAATCACAAGTTGACAAATGTTGTAAAATGAAATTTCAAGAAACATCAATTTTAGTAATGCTACGCCATCACTAGTGTTTCCTCCTGACCTTCTGCCGTGTGGAACCAGAATATCCCGATATACAGTCTAGAGCATCTATGTTATTACTCTACAGCATATTAAACACAGAAAAAGGGGTTCAGACCCCCTTTCAATGTACAAACATGAATAAAAAAATTGATTAAAAAATCACTTTTTATACATAATGTATATGCAAACTGCTTTAAATACATGGGTTTGGAAGAGTTATTTACAACCTGCATCTGCCCGTGGGACAATCCACAGGCAGAGCACACACAGTTGCTTTACTTTATTGGTGCATCTCAACTTTGGGAGATATAAATTTATTCGGCAGTACAGCAAACACAAGAACTTGTGACAAAGCATCTTAAGGGCAACCCAATAAATTTTGTTCCTCCAAACAAGGTTAAGTACTAGGACTGCCAAAGTTTCCAAATAAAGTTTTAGTTGAACCCAGATGCCTACTGGCAGATCTGTGTGGTGGAGGATATGTAGACAGACCCATTGGAAGTACAGGCTTGGCTACTGGATAACTCCTCCTGAAGAACCAGAACTGATAAGGATGTTTTGTCCAAAGAGTGAACTAACCTAGAATTTTTTTTTCCAATTTTATTAATATTTTAAAAAATACATAAAAATACAACATCCAATGTCTGAATAAATATATTTAACAAGTCGCAAGATACCTTATTTTACACAAAAATTTCAGCTTTAGAAATCTTGTTAAATAAGTTCATTGTTGTTATATATTTCATTTTTCGTCTTTTTGTAACAAAATAAAAACTCTGAAATTACATAGAAAAAAGACAAAATATTTTTGTCAAGGGATAAGATAGTCCACTGAAAACCTATTCACAATTCCACTGTAAACATTAATAAACATTAAAACATTTGCATAATTGTGTGCTCAAAAATCCTATAAAAAGTGGAAGACTTATTACAACTGTAGTTTTCAGTCAACTACACTTCCTTTCACAATTTATTTTGTCCCATTTACAGCTTTAAAACTGGGCACATTGCTGAACACATACTTTGGCAGTTCTGTATAGCAAGTGCTTCCACAAAGAGGAACTACTCACCAAGAGTTACCCACAGCTCGGTGAAAGTGCAGCAGTTACTCAGTTCTTTTGGATAATACTCTGATGTCTGCTTGGTGCACTTGCTTTTTTTTTTTTTTTTAAGATCACCCTAGAACACCTGAATGCTTCATTGGACATAACTTTTCAAATTTCATAAGTGCCCTTTCTCTGTGTTAAGAAAAACAAAACAAAACAAAAAGAAACAAACAAGAAACAAAAACAAACACAATGACAAGGATGTCACATTGTGCCTACAAACCTTCAGTTACCAATGAGCTTAAGTTCTCTGAACAGTAAATTAAACAAAAGAAGAGGGTAGGAGGGGGGAACAGGTACAGTCCAGCAGTGGAAGTGTGTACAGGATATACTTGGCAATGTCAAACCAGTTGAGTGCTTTCTGTGGCTGAATTTCAGGGTTTATGTCCATGGCAGCAAGTTGCTGGCAAGGCAGAAAATGTTTTATCACCTGCATTCGACAGCCAGCACGTTCTGGGGAGGAGAGGATGACGAGGGGCTCATTCCAGTGTCTGAGGAAGCAGATGACATGGATGCTCCTGTATGTGACACTGAACATACAGAACAATAGATCAGCAGCAGGTTATCGAAGTACAGCTCACAAGGAAGGCTTCCTTGGTTATTTGGTTGTTTAAAAAACATCAAAGCAGCAGCACAGGCACAAAAAACTGATACAGAGGTTCTGCCAATTGCTTTCACTGCTGTATTCACAGACACAGGATTAGCCTTACCCAATTATTGAAACGGTAACTCAGATGAGTCATTGCACTAATGGAAAACACTTGCACTAGGAAGCCCAAGTTTCTAATACACAGTTATAAAAGGCAGCAAACGTTTCTGTCAGGTTCAAGTTCTGAAAAGCCACAAAAATTCTTTCTAAATATGTATGCAAACAGATGGTAACACTTTCCTTTCTTCAAAAATATCATCAATTAAACTCAAGTTGCTTTGAGTTATGCATTTCCAAACAAATTAACTCCTCATGGGAATCATAAAGCAAATCTCAGCCTTACCTTCTCTGTCTTTCTTTTTTAATCGTTTCCTTCTCCTGTCTATGGTTGCTACTTCTGACTTCAAGGACATGTAGTATTTTCGTATCTCCTGTAGTTTTTCTTGTAGGAAGGAGATCCTTTCAGTGCTGCTCATATTGTCCAGTTCATCTGTAAATGGAAAGAAGAGAAAAAATAACTTCATCAAGGTGATTTTAAACAAATGAATGCATTTCTTAAGAGGATGTAGGACACAGCATGGAAGAAAACCCATTTCCATAACTATGCCAGAAAAGGCCCAGACCTAATTTAGAATGCTAAAATTTGCATGTCTTTCTTTCAGAACAAATTTTCTCACAAATTCCCTGTAATCAAGTCTTTGTAAGAATCCTTACTGAGCTGGAAGCTCCATTTGTACACTCTGGGTGAAGCATTCTGGTGGTGGTGCTTCTCCCTGTGTTTGTCCTTCTCTCCATCTTTGATGTGAGGGGAAATCACCCTGGCAGGGGAGCGGGAAATCTTCTGTGGTTTGGATGCATTGATGTGTTTGACAGGAGTACATTTACTGGAACTGTCCAGAACAGGGAGGTCTTCACTGTCACTGCTTTGTCCTGCAGGAAGAAGAATTTAATTTGGATTTAAAACCTCCACCTTGACATTTTTACAATTGTGGTTATAATAAAAAAATAATGATGAAGAAAAAACTGATATTTCTTGCTCAGAAGATCCCAGAATGCATCCAAGGAATAATGGCCTCAGATTCTATGAATAACCTGACCAGACACAACATGCACTGAACTCTCAAGTGTAATAATCATGGTTGATGCAGGAGAATTCAAGGGCTGACTAGACCTAGTTAAAAAGCGATAGCCAAATTTCTTTACAGAAAGAATAAATAAACATATCAAAATTAGAATATTAGAGCACTGATAAACTCTCTTACATCACCTATTTTAGCTTTCTAATAAGAGCAGACACTAAAATCCTTTTCTTAAAGATTATAAGCCTACTATTGGTAGGTAGCACATGATTGTATTTAGTTATCAAACTGCTTTACACATCTAAAGGAACAGTTCTGAAACATGACTAAAAACAACAGAAGTTTAACACGTAACTGAAAATTTTTAGCTCATATATTCAAATATTTTAGATTCCCACCATAACTGCCAAGTTTTCCCCAGGCATGTTAAATATATCTGAATAGTGTATGTCAGATAATTACTATTTTAGTCTGATATTTAAAAATATAACAGTGTTGTCACAAGGGCCAAAAACACTGACTCATTCATGCAATGATTGTCAAAAATTTTGTGACAGGAGGGAATGTCCTTAAGCTGAAGGAGGGCAGGGATAGATGGGATATTAGAAAGAAATTTTTTATTATAAAGGTGCTGAGGCCCTGGCCCACGCTGCCCACAGAAGACTGACTGCCCCATCCCTGGCAGTGTTCCAGGCCAGGCTGGATGGGGCTTGGAGCAACCTGGGATAGCGGAAGGTGTCCCTGCCCATGGCAAGGGGTTGGAACAAGATAATTTTTAAGGTCCTTTCCAACCCAAACGATTCTGTGATTCTACAAAAAATGAGCTACAGAAACACAAAAATCCAGATTTCTATAACAAGTTATGAAATAGTCAAATGCTTGAAAGAAAAGCTGGACAGGATTCCTTTGGATGAAAAGCTGTTCTTTAGCAAACATTTTTCCATACTTCCTAATGGCAATTTTTTTGCCATGAGAAACACCTATTGTAAGACTTCAAATGTGCCCTCTCCCAAATTCATAATCAATCCAATACATAGGCATAATGGTAAATATTTAGTAACTGCTAATATAAATAATAATTTAGATGTTTTTCCTAAGTAAGTAATATAAAATAGCCAAGAGATTTCCCAGTTACATTGCTACTGCAGAGCTCAGAACTTCTCTCCAGTTTATCACCAATAACCAAGATGATTAAAGTTAGAAACCTTGAGAGGGAAGCCCCATCCACTGGAAATTAATTGTAACAGTGAGAACAGTAGGCTCTTACACATGTTTACAAGACAGGATAACCTTCCCCCTCCTCCCCCTGCAGGAATATACCTGTTCCATTCTTTTCATTTTTGGCTGCAGCACTGGTTCGCTTTGGAGTTCGCTTTTGCTTTTTTGCCAGTGTTCCACTATTACTGTCACTGGGTCTTTTTTGACCTATGAGAGAAGAAAAAAAAAAATCAAAAATAAAACATAAGACACCTCAAATACTTCTACTACTAAAAAGCTCTTTTTATAAGCAACAAAGAAGTCTAAAACCAGACAAGCTGAGAGAGTTGAGGCTGTTCAGCCTGGAGAAGAGGAGGCTCTGGGGAGACCTTAGAGCCCCTTCCAGGGTCTAAAGGAGCTCCAAGAGAGCTGGAGGGGGACTTGGGACAGGTTGCCCAGAGAAGCTGTGGCTGGCCCATCCCTGGCAGTGTTCCAGGCCAGGTTGGACGGGGCTTGGAGCAACCTGGGATAGTGGAAGGTGTCCACGCTCATGGCAGGGGATTGGAACAAGATGGGTTTTGAGGTCCCTTCCAACCCAAACCATTCCATGATTCTATAACCAGAAGACACAACAAACCAGCCATTTTTAGCCAAGTGACACCAGTCTCAAGACACCTTCAGCAATGATTCCAGCACGGAATGACTCCTCCAGGAAATGCTCACCTTTCTCTCCCATCTCCCTCTCTTGCCCAACGATGCTGCAATTGCTCGACGTGGTACTGGCTTCAAATCCATTGGCAGACTCGCTCTCACAGAGACCTTCCTGAGACTCTTCTGCCACACTGTCCACCTCAATGGTCATATCACTCTCACTCTTGATGCTGCGTGACTCGTCCTGGCTGAGGGCCAAGGGAGAGGCCACCGGGAAGCTCGAGGTGACGGTGGGGGCTAAGGCAGAGGGGGCAGAGTTGGAAGCATTGGGGTCTGGCTTTTCTGCTATTGTGTCTTCACTGCTGCTCTTCTCCTTCTCATCCAAGTCATCCAGGTCTACTTCATGGCACAGCAAGGTTTCAGGACCAATCTGAGGCATTGTGTCATCTTCATCTTTTAAGGGAAGGCTCTCGTTCACTTCGGCCGGACGTTGGAAGCTGTCGTTCCTCAGCTCTGGGCCGTGTGGAACCGATTCCGCCACCAGGGATGGCATCTCCTCGTTTTCAGTTCTGAGGGACTCCTCAGCATTCAGCCCTCTACATTCCTCTGCTCCAGTACATTCATTGGTCCTCTCTTCAGATACAATATTTGGCACTTCCATCTCACTCTCTCGTCGGTTTCTCTTCTCAGGTGATGCCTGTTCCAAAGTTTTCCTTTTCAAAAGCTTCTTATCTTTTGTGGAAGGTTCTGTTTCACTTTCAGTAGTGCTGGAAATGTCTTTACAGTCCAAGGAAGACACATCTAATCTTTCAGGTTCTGTAAGAGACTCATTTGCCACCTCTTCCTGGCTTCCTGGTGCAATCTTTGCATTCTCTAATGACGGATCTTTTGTCTTGCTCCTTCTCCCTTTTCCCTTAGGTGATTTTTCAACCTCTCTTTTGATTTCTTCCATTTGATCTGTTTTATTTCCAAAAATTTGGACAATCTGTTCACTTTCCTCAACTTCCAGTTTCAGTGTTTCTAGTGGCTGTACTTGAGTCCTGTCATTTTCTTTCAACGCATGAGAAATCTTTGGGTTTTCCTCATCCAGCTTCTCATCACGGAGTTTTTCACTTTTTTCCAGTTCTGAAGTTTCTGGAGAAAATTCTTCATTCAAATTCTTTTCAGATGACTCATCTGCTTCACTGTCAGATGTGCCAGAGTCTAAAAAAATTTTTAAAAGAAGCAAACAGCACCCTTAATAATTAATTACAACACGACTTCTTATTTGAACCTCACAAAAAACCCCTATTTTCAGTAATCTGTGGTGTCAACATCAGTTTACAATAATTAATATTAAACTTAAAAAATCCTGCATTATTCAACACACTTGCTACAGTTCTATTTTTACCTAAAATTTCTAAAAAACTGCAGAGTTGAGGGAGCATCTGGATGATGCTCTTAACTCAGGTGATTTAGTTCAAGTCTATGATTGTCCTACTACTATTTCCCAAATAATCCAATACAAATGAATTACATTTTATAGCAGCAAAAATAGTTTTACACATTCTCCTGATCCCATGGATATTGCCTCCTCCATGTGACAGTACAAAACCAAAAATCAACACTTCTCCCCTCCATGCAGAGGAAAAAACCCAACCCAAACCCAAAAATAAAACCCCTCTACATCCCAATATGGACTCATTGCTAAGCTATTGTACAAATGATGCACCACGCAGAGAGCAGGCTTTAGTACATTACCAGATTTTTCAGGGATCTGTACTAAAAGGAGACCGTGATTTCATTTCAGCTCTTGTTCAGAGAGGCTTAGAAATACCAAAGATGTTGCTGCCATTTGTGTATAATTAACTGCTCTGCTGGATGATGTAGTATTGAGGTTGAAGACTTAATTAGCACAATTAAGACTATCATTATAGCACTGGATTTGGTCTGTTCAGAACTGAAAGGGTCTGGCTGAAGAACATGGAATCACTTGTACAGTCACTGCTCCTCAGTGCACAAACTGTGCTCCTCAGCAGTGTCAGCTCAACTACTTCCTCAATAAATTTTACAAGGAGAAAGGAAAAAAAAAAAAAACCAACTAAAAAAGAAGGTAAAAAAAAAAAAATAAAAACCAAACCTCTTTTCAAAAAGGTACTGAAAAAACCTCCATAACATACACAGGGCTGAGATCACTCACCGTTTGATCCTCTATCAGAATCAAACATTCCTGAGCTACGTCTCGTCTGCCTGCGAGGTGTTGCTAAAATTAAAATCGAAAGAATTAATGTTCATCGAGCGGAACGAGCGCCGAGCGTTTGTGCTGTGGCAGCGCCGGCCCCGAGGGACCTCAGAGCTCACATGCAGCTCCAGGCCACAACTCCACCAGGGCACCACCAGGGCACCACGGGGACCCTGGGATCCAGCTGGGAATGGTGGGGAGCACACGCTGCTCCCTGCACCTCTGGAGCCGGATTTACCTTCACTGTTGGGCGTTTTGGGGAGGCTGCAGGACGTGTTGGATGGAAGAGTGGATTTCAGAGGGGGCCGCCCAC
This sequence comes from Corvus kubaryi, assembly GCF_017639235.1. Classification (NCBI taxonomy): domain Eukaryota; kingdom Metazoa; phylum Chordata; class Aves; order Passeriformes; family Corvidae; genus Corvus; species Corvus kubaryi. Next base: position 31,932,196 of record NW_024582054.1, read on the forward strand.
GCTTGGATTTTTGTTTCTCCTCGTCCTTCTTCTCATCCTTCTCACCATCTTCTTTATTCTGCAGGGGACACAACAGATCTTTATTAATGTTTCACTGCTGATTATCAAACTTTTTGCTCTATTAAAAAACTACACTGTGGATGGAATAACTTTTTTTCCTTTTAAACAGGGACAGTGCTAGCCATTAAATACAGCACTACAAACTTATTGAAATCATTACTTTTGTTTTTTTCTTCTGCTTTCTCTTTGGTCCTCCTTTTTCCACAGGCCAGATAATCCGATCAGCTTTCACCCATTCATCATACCTGAAAGAGAATAACAACGTGCTGTTATCACTGCACATAAAAATGTTGTTTGAATAGGAAGATTAAAAGAGTTGAATTACACAAAATATTCATTAGGTAGGAAAAGGCCAACACCAGGCTGGACAGGGCTCAGAGCAACCTGGTCTAGTGGAAGGTGTCCCTGCCTGTGGCAGGGGGGGGAATGAGATGGGCCTTAAGGTCTCTTCCAACCCAAACCATTCCATGACAGCAGAGCATGTATTTACAACACATGCAGCATCTGGCCTTAGAAAGATTAATGACATGTCTAGTCCAAAAAAAAAATCTTACGGGATGAGGGAATGAAGGTACAAACTGCCTTGTCTCTCACCACAAAGCACGGGAACACTCAGGGGACTGACTCAGTTCCACATCATACACATGAGACAGTTTTCACCACACCATGCCTCAGCAGGAACATGTACCTTTTTTTGGAAAGGTAAAGTTTTTCAATTATGGCAACAAACTGGATGAGATTCTGAAAAGCACAAACACACTAATGCTCCTCAAAATCTCCTGAGGTACAAATAAGGTAAAGGGACACCTGTAAATATTTGGGGAATATTCCCACACTCAAACTTCATGTTGCCACAGAAAGAAATTTGCTTATGGATTTGGAATACCATGAGTCATACACCAGAAGTATATAAAGTAGCATAAAGATTGGCTACCAGGAGAAGCATTTTTACAATCACAGTTAACATTCAATACAAGAACATATTTTGCTGCCAAAATTCCAGTGCTTAATACACTTAATTGTAAATATCTTCACCATTATCAATGACTCCTTTAAAAGAAAGTCTGCTAGTGCTAACACTGACAGACACAATAAATATCAAGGATACTCCTGGAAGGAGTGAGGATTACTAAGCCAGATGGACACTTGGAAAAATACAAGCATATTCTGACGTTTCAATGCAACACCATGAACAAAATCACTGACATTGAAGAGTGTGAAAGAGTCAGAGCCTGTTGTGTTGAAAATTCAATTTGGAGTCACGCCACTGACCAGCTCCCACTTTATTTCCTTAAAAACAAAAATTTCTTTTGTAAAAGCCTTTGAACAAAGAAATGAAAGGCAATTTGTTATCCTCACCTTACATTCCAACCGTAGTAATGAACTAAATATAAAACTTCTCCATCATCAATTTCTGTGCTTTTAATACTGGCTTCATAAATTTTTTGAGTCTTTCCACGTCCATATTTTACTTTCACTTTGGTTCCAGTCAGGCAGGGTTCTGTGTCCTCCTCATCCTCTTCACCTTCTGATTCTCCTTTGTTCTCAATTTCTTCCCTGCAGTAAAATGCCCACTAATTAGCAACAATCATATTTTAACATTTAAAGAGAGTAGTCAAGGTAGAAAAAGGCTGCGAGAAAAAAATAAATTCATTTTCTGCACCCTGTCCTGTCTCTGAAGCTCGCTCAGAAACAGATTTTTTTAAATCAAGAACAGGACTTAGGGAGAATAAGGCTAAGTGCCAAAAATATCCAGAAAATTATATTAAAATTTAAACATACTTTATAAAGTGTGCAACTACCTCAAAGCTTATTTTTTAAATTAATATTTTGATTATACCAAGAGGAATAAAAGTTAACTCAGTGTGTGTCTCCTGAACAGGACAGGAAGAACTAACTTCACTTTTTGAAAGATTTGATTTTGACACATTATTTATAAAAACAGGTTCTTTTACAATTTGCTTAACAGGCTACAGTTTATGAACTGCACCTAAGTTTGAAATGCCATCATAGTGATCTTCTCATGGATACAACCACCATTCCATTGGAAAAAACCCACACTTACAAGAGTGTTTAGCCAAGCTTAAGAGTGTCTGCACAGCTCTTGATTAGATACATCCACCTCTTATTACACCTATAACTACTATTTAAATATTATACTCAAACATATGTTCAAGAATTACAACCTAACCCATTTTTAGCTATAATTACCTCCCTATTTAAGGGAGAATTTAGCATAATTCAAAAGTTAAACTACAAAAAATGTCAGCAAGAAAGAGAATACTGAGAAGAACTATGGGCTTGCTTTTAATGAAAAATATTTGCTGGCATTCAGTGGAAGATCAATTACCTTGTAGCAAGCAACTCAGAGGACAAGCAACACCCACATGCTTAAAGGAAACTCTTTGATGCCTAATCAAGTGACACACAATAAAAACAAGGAGCCTGTAGCTTCACCAGCCATCAGCAAACACTTAAAAGGACAGGAGAAGAGGGATTTGCCATTTCTATTCCAACTGCCCAGGGAAGTGTCTTCAAGCTGTTCCCATCCTCACAGCATCTGGCAGACTTACAGCCTGGTCAGCTTGGTGTCTGGAGGTATTGGTGTGATAAAACACCAACACAGCCTTGGCAAGTAAAATGACAGTGAAAAATACTGTCTGGCATCGACCACAAAAAGATGCTTCCATAAAGTACAGCAGGCTCTATGGGCTTGAAATAAAATGTTCCCTTCCCTGCCTGTCTGAGTGAATTAGCTTTCTGATTTTCACACTTCAGTAAGATCAAGTCTGCGTTCTCCTGCCTGAAGAACAGCTCAATTATGGCACAGAGAAACTCAAAGGAAGGTGATACAAGTTAGTGCTTACCTCTCCCTCTGCCTCTCTTCCTCTTCATCTGATTCTTTATCAGAATCCTCCTGTTTTTTAATTTTCTTCTCTTTTTGCTTTGGTGTACTTTTCTTCCCTAGTGGAGTTTCATTTTCTTTCTTTTCTGCATTCTCAGGTGTTTCCTCTACATCTTTGTTTTCTTTGTTACTGTCTTTTAATTTCTCTTGGGTTTTATCCTCTTCACCATCTTTTTTAGCAGGGGTTGCATCTCGGGCAAGTCTTCTTCGTCCCTGGAACAGAAATAAGATCAGTTTAATGACTCCTGTCACCTGCTTTTTCCATAACCTCTCCAAATCTCAGCAAAAATGAGAGACATGCAACTCCTGTTGAGAAGAAAGGCTGGAGGTGACAAAAACAACAAAATATTCTAAAATATTAAGATCAAAGCTTGAAGGTTTTGTATCTGGTTCATCTGGAATAAAGAGGATGAGTTTCTGATTAACTGCTGGAGGATTTCAGGACATTTGTTCAGATGTTTGTTGCTTTGATACAATGGGCCAAAATGTCTTTGTTCACCTACAGCAATACATTATTTAAAGTGCTTGTACAGGAGTACTGAGAGGAGACATCTTCCCCTCAGCATCTTCAATCCTGACAGTCACCTGTGGACATCATACTCAGAAATTTGTCAGCTTTCAAAAAACTTTAAGTATCCCATTTTTAAAAGGCACTTTGAGTACTCAGGCAGTTGCTGCCTGGGGCTATCTGCAAGTGATTCTTGGAGATCTAGCACAGGATTATAATTTGATTTATTAAAAGTCTCTTGATAGGATCATTGTTTTTAGGCAGAACAAGGAACCAATTATTAAAAAGACAAAAATTCTTACATTTCTTTATCCTTTTTTTGAGTGTCCTCAAAAAGAAAAACCAACTCAAAAATAAATGAACAAACTAAGAACAAAGCTAATGTCATGGCAGGAAGTTCTCTGAGGCTGATGCAGCTTGGAATAACCACTTCCATTTAGATAGAAATATAATACATACTAGAAGTCTCAACTTGTTCACACCATGTCCTTTCATCTATTGATTTATAAGGCCATATATTTGCTTGAAAAGCTGCTTTGCAAGAAGTACTTTAACAGAATGACATTTTAGTGGAACAGAATCCTTAGAATTTGAACAATTTTAAAGTAGCAATTCTTGTCCTTCAGTAGTCATGCTCTATTAAGGAGCACAAAATGTTCTTTTAACGTAATTAACTGAGTGCTACAGTCATATTCCAGTACTTCCAAAGTACTGTTTGTATTCTCTGTGGTGTTCAGTATCCACCAGCTGATGGGTCACTGGTCTGATCTATATAACTACTAATGCAACCCTCACCTCTACAGCATTTAAAGACAAATGAAGGCTAAACTTAATTGTTCCTCTCTCTGCTTTTGTCTATATACTGTAATATTTGAGTGGGGTTTTTTTATTAGAAAAGAGACTGTGATAAAAACCAACTCAGAGAAATGGGTCTTCCTTTGATTCTTAGATCCACAGCAGGTTTTTGACATTCCTGTTTCTTGCCAGAAGGCTCCAGGTTCCCTGTGCCTGTGGAAATCCTCACCCACAACCAAGACTGTCCTGCTGTGTTTCACTGTTCTGATGATACACAGCTCAAAGCAGCTCCCAAGCCATCCCTGAACCACAGCACATCCAACACAGCCTGAGCAAATCCCACACATGTGGAATATGAAGGAATAATCAAACCTGATTCTGTTTCTGGGTAGAACATAATTAACAGTTAACACTCACAGAACTCCACACTTGTACAAGTGCACCAATTCCAACATGCAATTGCTCCACAGGGAAAACTCATTATGGAAACTGCTCACTGTACAAAGGGGCTTTGTTAAGGACTAAACACAAATCAGTTCAAACCACTCACCCTTGGGGATCTTAGCTCAATTTCTTCTTTCTCACTTTCACTGCTGGAATAATTTTCTTCTGCTTCTTTTTTAACTTCTGTTGGGGGCATTTTTTGTTCCTCTTTCACACTCTCCTCCATTGGTTCCACGTGTTTCTGTGTGTCTTCTATCACTTTTGGTTCATTGTGATGGATGGTCCTAAACTGAATGTTTGCAGAACGGCAATACTCTTCGAAACCATAAAGATACCTACAGAGACAAGTAAGGTCCCCTTTTTATTTAATGGTTCATTCTCTATTTATTAAAGTGCACAAAACCTATTTTCCTGCTCAGTAACTTCAGGAAAATAAAAAAAATTTAAAATAACAACAACCAAACAAACCCAAATAAACAAAAATAAAAAAGCTAGAGAAGATTTTGAAATGAAACAATTCTGCACACAAGTCAAATGGTGAAAAAGAATACAGAGAGGTGCTTCCCACATATTTAACTTCATCCCCAGACAGTTAAGAATTCATGACAGTAAAGCCATGCATGAGCTTGTACTCTGGTAACTCCTGTGCACACTCTAACCCAGTTACAGGTGAGAGAGGTATGAATTAGCTTTTTCCTCAAAGAATTAATAAGCAAGTTACAACACACTGTCACTGTCACAACACATTTTCATGTGTCCAAGCAACATCATCATTATTATTTCCACTGTAACAGCAACCTAGTACACACTTACCAATTATTCCTTCTAGGATAAACACTTTTCTCTGTAAAATACAGACCTTAAATACGTGACCAGTTCAAATCCCTCTGAAGATAGTCTCAATATTGTCATCTTCATCAAATTAACATGAGTTGAGTCATTAGTCATCCCTATTTCCAAATTTCCTTAGGTTCGAGTCAAGAGAACCTCATTCTTCCCTTTTACTCAAAAAGCTCAATTGTTTTGTGTCAAACTTCCAGGAGGATAAATAATAAAAATAATTTTTATTTAGAAAATTAGCTTGAAAAATGTCATTGCTAAAAGGTTTCCAATTCAAAAGTTACAACACAGCTGAAAAAGCGAGGGTCAGAAGAAAGACTTATGCATTTATTCATGATTTTACTACTTAACACTGTCACATCCACCATAGCAAAGTCCTAAAGCCATTATTCTACAAATTCTGCAGAAATTATATGTAAATATACAATCTGAAACATGTCTTTTTTCAGTTAACACCTTTCATGAACTTAAAGCAACTGGTATAAAATTCTCCTCAATGCATACGAGATCTAGAGATTGAGCAGTCCATTCCTGTTAATTGCCTTAACTTGCAAAACTGAATCTGCCAAAGCTTATTTTTAAATTTCACTGTTGGCCTCTGAAATGGCATCAGCACATGAGGAAAGTGAAAGTTTCTTGATAAGGAAATGAGCAGGATTCTCATGTCTTGGAGCAACAGGAACTTGCACAGCCCTGAATACTCCCTCCTTTCCTCCATTTCAATCCTCAGCACTGGGAAATGCTCAGAACTGTTCATTAACCGAAGGGTATCGGCTGCTGTCTCTAAACTATCAAAAATCTCTTGAATAATGTACAGGCTACTGTTAGGAAAAAAGAAAGGAAAAATGTTTTCACCATTATCCAATATGAGGACTTACTTTCTATAAGCAGTTTTTACATTGTAGGAAGCAGCTGAGTTCAAAATAGGAATGCCAAGGTCCATATAAATTTGCTTCCATACAGCACCACTCTCAATCTTTGGGGGAAAAAAAAAAGGAAAAAGGAAATTTACAGGTTTTGTTTAGCAAGAACATTAAAGAACAGTATCTAACAGACCCACAAGCAAAAGACTTTTATAACCATTGAACAGTCTGGGTTGGAAGGGAACTTAAAGCTCATCCAGTGCCACCTCCTGCCAAGGGCAGGGACACCTTCCACTATCCCAGGTTGCTCCAAGCCCCATCCAACCTGGCCTGGAACACTGCCAGGGATGGGGCAGCCACAGCTTCCCTGGACAACCATTTATAGATATGAGTGAATAGACATATTTAGTTCAGGGAACATCTAACACTTACATTGTCACACCCACCCTGCTGATAAACCAGTCTAAAAAGTTTGAAGAGATTAAGGTCCTTGTAGCCCAGAACTGGTGGTTTATTGATAGGAGTACCTGAATAAAACAAAACAGAAACAAGTTATCCCAAAGAACAGCAAGTTGCCTCTTCCATTCCTTTAGCACACATTTGATTACAAGTATCTTTCTGCATTTTAAAAACTGAATTAGCTTAAGGTATGTCCCAAGTCAGTAGTTTCCAATCACCAGTTAAGGCATCACCCTCTTTTGAATGCACCATTATCTCTGGGTGGTTTATCAGTCATCCAGGTTTATTAACAACCCCCATCCACTGGCTGCATCCACCCACTGCTCCTCTCGTGAGCAGGGAGGACAGCCAGAACTGCAGGAAGCTCCAGAGAACACCTGAGGAATGCAGGAATAGAGCAACGTGTGAAGAGATGAACTCAAAACATTATGGGCTGAAAGGAACAAGGAAGAAGCAGAGATGTTGGATTAGAAAGAGAAACTCAGGCAAATTGTCAGAATGTGGAAAAGCACAAGACCCTAACTGGACATGAATATTTGGGACAGTTCCAGGGAAAAGAAAGAACTCAAATCTGCTGAGTGGCAGTGATATAAAGAACAGTAATTATTTGCAAAAGGAGAAACCAAAAGTGACTTAGGGCAAGTGGCTGCATATGTAGACAATAATCCTCCCAGCAAGGAAGAATATAAAACCTCTTCCCTGCTGCTTCATATCTTCCTTTATCTTCATGCAATTATATTTGGAGTCATTAAAATAATTTTATAGGACCTTGGGAATACTGTCATGATTCCAAGAATCAAAACATTTATACTGAGAGAACAGAATGTAGAACTAATCTAGTGGGAAGAGAAATCTTTATATAAGGACAGAGAAGAAAAATAAAAAGCAAACAGGTAGGGGGAAAGTCCCAGTCCTGAAGAAGTCCTGCACATTGCTGAATGCGCATACTGGCTTAAAGAACATTTCATGGACTGAGTCTTCAAATTCAGCACACAAATGCTTTCTTCTTTTGCCTTCACAAGGTCCTGACATCCCTACTTGTTCTGTAGTCTATGAGTGTTTAAGGAAGAGAAGGAAAAAGGAGGAAAACAGGAAAGAGGGAAGAATCAGGCTACATCCAAGGAAAATTGTGGATGAGCCCAGAAGCAGAGTGATTTCTTTCCCCCCCCAACTTAGCCTTTTATTCCCCTAAGGCAGGTTATTCTCCAGAAACACTGGTTATATACACAGGAGGCCTCAAAATTACGTTGGATGAGCTCCAGAACACTCTGCTATAATACATGCTCAATTTCTAAAGAACTGGTAATATTGAGCAGCTTTTGAACTGTTCTTTTGTGATTCTGTGGTCTAGAACACACCTCATTAGAAGGGATACAGACCCTCTTTTACAAAGGCAGCTTGATTTCCCCATTAATTTTAACACCCCCCCCCCCCCCCCAAAAAAAAGAAAGGGGGAAATATTCGGACTCTACAAGCACTTCATGTTTTACCCTTAGCTCTCTGGTTACTTAAAATTCAAACACATCAACATTTTCTGTACTCTATGCTGCTATGGAAATATCATTCACGTAACTGCTGTCAAGAGAAAAGAAAGATTAAAAAAAAAAGGAAAAGGGCACCTCTAATCAATCTACCTCCACACCAAGGCTACTGCAGGATGAACACAGTGTTTGAAATACAGGATTGAAATGGTGACTTCATGAGTAAAATGAATAAAACTAATATACTCTAAAAGACAAAACTATCTGCAGGCTTGAATATATTTTTTTAAAAGAGGCATAAAACCTTCCGTTTTAGTGTCAGTCTCATCACAACTGCAAATGCCTTATGCAACAGCAGCTCTCCCAAGCAGCAGGTATATCCTGCTCCCTATGCAGAGCACATGCACTTCTGATACAGGTCTGAAGCCAAGACTTCAACTATTCTGATTTATTAAGCCTCACTTAATTCTGTAAAGACAGACGTTTAAAATACACTGTTTTATTTTTCTAGCTACAGGATGAAATAGAATCTTTTAAGTTGTCTCTTCAGGTATCACTGCTCCATTTGTGCATGGTAAGAACAGTTCTGCACAGAGACTTGAGGACGGCAAATCTCCTGTCTCTGCTGGTTGGACTCCACAGCTTCCAGCCTGGGATTAACAGCAGCAGAGCTCTCAGCCATGGCTGTCACATCCAGAAATCAACTGAGGGCTTATTTAACGGGCTGTGAACATTAAGAACGTCTTTGTGAAAGAGAAACAAAACCAAAACACCTCAGGGAGGATTTGAGTTCCCTTTGAGTGCTGTGCCATTAAAGAAGTGGACTGGAGATTTAAAAAAAAAAAAGGAGTAAAATTCAGCCTTACCTCTGTCTTCCATAAACTTGTAAAGCTGTTGGAGGAAGTTGTCCCTCTCTTCAGGATCAAGCTCTTCCTCAGGCTGTGAAAATAAATGCAGTCATAAATGAAAACAGCAAATATGCAAAGTAACCATTTATTTGTACAAAAGCCTAAGAGCAAGAACTAAACCCAAACCACTTCCCATTTGGCCCTGAACCTATGTAACGGTGAAATATGCAGAAAACAACATTTACTCAGAAAGACTGAAGTGGTACCTCAGGAGGAATAAAAGAAAATGCAGGTCAGGGACAGCATCAGTCCATGACAGAATGAATGAGTGATCCTCAAAATGAAAACACTAATACACGTAGCATACCTGCCTAACACAGAAGAGGTCTGGTATTTACAAGACAAAGAATTCACAGGAATTCCAGGGGGTTTTTTGGTTAGGTTCTTTTGATTTGTTTGGGGCTTTTTTGTTTAACTCATTTTCCTTATCCTGACTTCTGCTCAGGTTGCAGAACAATTTTTTCTCCAACCATACCTGGATTTGATGCTCCAGACTTCCAATGCTTGATTTCAGCTCATATTTGGAAAAACCTTTAAAGTGACTTCTATAATCTGTTATTATTTTAAGTTCCTTAGTTTTACCTTTATAACTTAAAGCTTCAAAGAGATAAACACTTATTAACTTTATGGCAAGCAATCCACAGCATGAAATAAAGATATTCTTTTATTCCAGTGAAAGTCATTAAAATAAAGTAAATTTATTGGGGTGTGGAGGAGGCAGGGAAAGGAAATAACATCCACGTATCTTCATGGAATTTTGAGATTCTAGCAGAGACCAAAAAAAAAAAAAAAAAAAAGAGGAAACCTTTTCCCTGCAATGCTTTCTGCATGCCACTTTCTTCCTGCCAGCCTGGCAGTTTGCACAAGGCAGGCTGCAGCTGTCTTGAAGGAAAGATGTACAGTACGTGTCAAAAAATCTTATCATTACATTATTAAAAATAACAGGAAAGTGACAAGCAGTTCCAGAAGGAAACCAGAACAACAATTTAAATTTCAGTCATCTCTGCATTCGGTAAACTTTAAGCTTCAAGGCAGGGAGATAGGCAGGGAAATAGGCAGGGAAATGGGGATGTACATGCTAGTGGCTTGCTAACCAGAAAGCAATCTGCTCAGCATCAGAATGAATCCCAGCCCTGCCTGCTTCACCGAATTCTGAGCTTCTAAACCCAACAGGGCTCAGCTACAATCAGGCAGAGACAATATCTGTGTCTTACTTTACTAATTTTTCTTGGGGAATAATTGGAGGAAATTAAATGTGTAATCACAACACTGTACAGCATCAGTTACCATTTGCTCAGCACATTATGGGGATTATATAAGGAGAAACAGTTATCTATAGAATTAGCATGCTCTTCCAGGTTATCAAGTGAAGTATTGCTATAGAAACCACAGCTTTTTTCTCTCTATCTAGACTGCAAAATAACTTCAAGATCGAGAAATTTCTACCGTTTACTGTAATGTTTAGTGACTATAGGCAATTCAGCTCAAACTGTGCAAACTAAATACATCTAAGTAACAGTAAACATTCAGAATTACTTCTGAATAGTTAAATTAAAGCCATTTCTTCAGTGTGGGCACAATGCCAAACCAGAACTGTGGGTCAGAACAGCAGACATGTAGGTTAGAAATACCAATCTTGCAGCCAGAATTTAACTCTTCCACTGAGACTAAGTACTTACTTTCAGCTGAAGAAAAGCAAAAAGAAAAGATGAAAAGCTTTATAGGCTTGGGGGCATAAAACCTGTCTGCAATAATCATCCACCCGTGTGAGATATCCCAAATTCTGCACCTGCTTCTCTCTGTTGATGGTGTATGAGCCCACTGACAGAGGGAGTCTGAACTGTGCCTGGTACTGATGCCAGAACAGGCACCAAATCCTTTTGAGGAGTCACTTGAGTAAGACGTGAGTGACTGTCACCATAGAATAAATCATGGATCAGCTGCTCCTTTGCTTCTGGCCAAAATGAGAAAGACCAACCCTCCATGGATATGCTTATTGCAACATGAGGATAAGATGTCATTTTTTAACCAGGGTTATCCGTTTGGAACTGGACGTAAAAGAATTCCCAAGACTTTCTGGTGTTGTGATTTAGAGCTGAGTTTTACTTTAAATATATCAGCCATCATAAAGTCATAGAATGGGTTGGGCTGGAATGGACTTTAAAGACCATCTAGTTCCAACTCCTCTGCCATAGGGGTTCATCTAAGCTCCTGTAAATCTGCACCCAAATCAAGGAAACACCTGAGAAATGTTGATGCCATAACCTGTGATCACCATCAGGGAGCAAACGGAGAGCTGAAATTCTCAGCATTGATTTCCAGCAGGAACCAGGGTAACAGTGCTGCTCTCCAAAACTCACTGCTACGATTCAGACATTTGTGCCCATTTTAGACTGGGCATAAATAAATCCACAGTGATAATTGTTTAAAACCACTTACTAAATAGAGTTCTGTCTCTCCACTTCATTTTTTCCTATACAAAAAGGGGAAGACTGTAGCCAAAGGTAAGTCCAAGTGAGAGGCAAAACAACATGAAAATTTTAAGCTGCAGGAGTTCAAAACTGAGACCTTTCCTCTGTTCATCCAATACCCACAGCTAAATGCAACATGAGAAAAACTTTTTCATTTCAGGACGAGAGGCTGAATTTAATTTAAATGAAAATAAATAAAAATCTCCAAGATGCCCCTTTTCTAACTAAAAGATTGAAATTTTATGCATTTGAGATTTTTTTCCTCCTTTCTGACAAGCAGGCCACATCCATTAGAGAACACTGTAAATGGTAAAACAATAAAATCAACAGTGAACATTATCTTTGTATAATGGACATGTTCCTTTCCCAACTCCATTTCTTACTTCCTTCCAAGCAACACTATCAGCATTCATGTATTTTCTAAAACTCTATGCTAAGAACCATGAAGCATACAGAAAACGTGTAGAACACTTGTAACTGGTTTTGCTTCACTTGGTTTCGAGCCACCATGAGTTTTGCTTCTGCCCCTAGCATGATTTTAAACAAGAACGTGGCTCTGTTATCTTGACTCATCATTTACTCCACAGAAAGATGTTAAAGCTTCTGTGGGTGCCAACCTTTAGGGCTGAGTGGGAGCACAAAGGATGAAACAGTTTCTTCTACAAAAGAAAGAATGAATCTCTACCTACAAGCACGTACACCCTGAACTCAAGCAATACGAGGTGGAGCTACCAGGGACAGATCTTTCTTTCATGTTATAAATAGAATGACAAGACCATAAATGCTTCTGTGAAAGAAATGCAGGTGAAGAGGAAGAACAGCACACACAGGATTTGGAGTTCAGAGGAGGAGATGATCAAGACAAGCTGCCAGAATTACAGTTAATGTAATTTTGTTGCTTCAGAGTACTTCAATGCGATTTCATCACTTGCACATTTGCTTTCTAACGCCAAGCTTGAAAACTAATTAAGGAAATGACAAGAATTAAACTGATTGCAACAAGTTAAGAGATTTAAACCACGTGGAGATGACAGTGGTCTTAAAATGTTAATTTGTACCAACAAGAACCAGAAATTCCACAAACCAACAATGACTCACTCCAGAGCTGTGCCTCAGTTTGCAACTTCTCTTGGAGTGACATTCTGAGAATGCCTGTTTGTATAAAACTGTGAGCAAGAAAGTCTTTAAAGAACATTTTTGCATGGTATGATGCAGGCTGTGCTTCACAGTAGCCAGAACTCCTACAAATGCACACATGCATGAGAAGGAGGATTAGCTAATCAATGTTTAGCTATTTTTAAAGGCTATTCTGTGCATTACACATCACAGCTGCTTAGGGGGTTTTATATATATAAATCATATAATCTTAGAATGGTTTGGATTGGAAGGGATCTGAAAAACCATCTTGATCCATCTCCTGCCATGGGCAGGGGCACCTTCCACTATCCCAGGTTGCTCCGAGCCCCATCCAACCTGGCCTTGAACACTGCCAGAGATGGGGCAGCCACAGCTTCCGTGGGCAACCTGTGCCAGGGCCTCCCCACCCTCACAGGGAAGAATTTCTTCCTAGTATCTAATAAACCACTTCTTTCTGAATATCACCCTTCATTAACTTTGAAATTACTGTTTTCCTGTACTTAACTTCTAGAGTCAGCTATTTCCATGTTATTTTAAAATACAAATAGGTTGCAACAGACATGGAAATTTGGTTTGATTTTATATGATCTCCCACAGTTACTTAGAGCAAAGCCTACATGGGGAACAAGAATTATCTTGAAGCAAAATGTACATATTGTAATAGTTGTCTACTAATTATTTGTAGGAATTTCAAGCCTCCTAAAACACATCATGGATTTCTCATCCTTCCTTTATGGACTTAATGCTAATAAAATATATGGTAACAACTTATCATGAGAACTGAAATCCTCGCTTATTTGCAGAATAGGAACATTGGAAAATGCCTCTGGCATCTTCCCTTTTCAAAGATGTAAAGCAATTGTGACTGATTTTTTTGATGCCGTTGTGATGCAAGAACCTTAAAAACGTTAAATGAACAGACCCCGTTAAACATGCTACACACATACATCCTCCAGGTGTCTGTCAGAAATAAGCCAAAAAGAAAATCCCTCTAAGCAAACACCTGGATGTGCTACAACTCTTCCCTCAATGAGCCATGGAGACCAGCTAGCTGGAATTTTTTTCTGAAGAAATTCCTTGCCTTTACTCTGGTCTTAAGTGAATGTATCTGTTAAGAATGTATACTGAAAAGATATTTCAAATAACTGCATGTTAAGATCTTGATTCTAATGGAATCAAAATGGCTCACAGGGAGACTGAGAGTCAAAACCAAATGTTGTTTACACATCCCCTTGTAAAAACAGGGAGTATTTGAATATTTAAGCTTGAGAAACAAACGTGATGGATTGCAATGGATTCCACAGCTTCTCCTACCAGCACATTTACCTGTCTGGAATCCTTTGCTTCACTACGTTATGTTTAGATTAGATTCTTCTTTCTTTTTCCCTGACAAAACAACTTAAATACAAGCAAATACAGTACTAGATACAACCTGTTTTGAATAAAAATCAGGTAATGTTCCAAAAGCTTTTACTTCTATGTGGAGATACTGGAGTTAAGATTTTCTCTTTCCTTTTAGCTGCAGTGCATTGACAGCCAAATGTACCCTCCAAACACAGTTAATTATCTTATTCTGACATGTTGAAGACTGGGTAAGAACCAAAAGCAATATCCAGATTTTTATCTGGAGTCAAACTAACTGAGTGATTCTTGTAATCTTCATTCGATCAAGAATTTTTTTGTATAATACCTCTGGAGTTTTTCACTTTTTATGAAATGCGTTATTAAAACCTCAATTGTTAACAGAAAATAATCCTGAGTTGCACCATGTATTACCAAAATTCCAACAATTTGAACATGCTGAGTAGCTCTGTGTAATGCAATCCCTGTTAGAGTTCATGACAAGCAATTTCCACATTGTCCTCCTTCCCAGTCAACTCTGGACCACACAAGTCACTCACCACGGATGAGGAGGAGAAGCACCAAGCCAACACTAAATTTGTTCCCCCTCCTTAGCTTACAAAAGCCATGTAAAGCCTGGAAACCTGGTTGTACCAATTCTACCACCTCTTAAAGATGGCATAAAAGGCAACACAGTTAGGAAGACAGTTTCTGTCAAAACAAAGTTGCAGATTTTTAACCCAGCCACTGGAAAAATGGCAGGATCTAATGTCACCAGCTACAGCAGATCTCTCTGCTCCATTATCACTATAAAAGATCCTACTTCAGAAAAATAGGATCCTTTCCATTCCAGAATTAGACTTTTCTGACTGACTTTATCCTGTGATTACATATTAAGTAGGTCTGTGTCCATTTGATTATTTAATGATGGCCTATCATGGCTGGGCAGCAGCTGGACAGGCCCTGACAGCAAAGCTGCTGTGCATATCAAAAGATGGGAATGGGGGGAAATAAAAAGGTGTTTTTAATAATCTCGCTCCCATCCCTAATAATATAACCAATTACAGTTCTAAAACAAAAAAATCCACTGAGAATATTCTGGGAGAGGATGGACAGAAGCTATTTTTGACCTTGATTAATAAAAGGAAGCACTCTAGAAAATGTAAAATTTCAGTAATTCAGCATCTGTAATCAAATACAGGCAAAAACCCTCCAATCATTCACTTGTCGATTCTCTCTGCAGCCACTATTACTGCCTCTCTAGGGGAAAAGAAAATAGGAATTCCTTAAATTCCCTAAATGTTGTCTATTGCAATATCTAGCACGGCCCACAATTAAAAATATGTATTCTAACAGCTGAATCAAGAATTTGATTTAATGGGCAATCATGACAGTTCTGCTCTGACATTATCTAAAAAGATTCATATCTACCCTCTGCTACACAGCTCCAGCATGAAGATGCTCACCTTACATGCCTACTTGTCACCTGGAAATAATGGATTCCACAGCTTCTCCTATCAGCACATCCACCTGTCTGGAATCCTTTGCTTCACTATTTTACATTAACAACATTCTTTAAAAATAAATCTCTATTTCTTTTACAGGCATGCCTTTTTTTATTTTTTTTTAAACCACCAAGCTTCCCCCTCCCCCTTCTTTGTTTGAAACACACAGCACTTTATGCAATAGGCATGAAAAACGATAATAAAAACGGATATTAGAAAACTAGTACGGCAATCCTTGATTTTCAGTGACTGATACTCTGCAATTTTGATCAGTGTTAATACAGACAGAGCAATACAGACTGCAACAGTTCACACCCTGCAAAATGTGGCCTATTCAGTCTTTTTCACTGCAAACAGAGGGGAAAAAACCCAGAGGATTTTACATTTCTGCACACATTTATCTTAGATTTATCTTATCATACCATTATTCCCATACAGACATCTACCCCATTTTCCAAAACACTGATATCGAAGCATAAAATTCACACCTAAAAATAGATTCTTATTGTCTTTTTTTTTTTTTTTTTACCTGGAAAGATCTTCCCTGGCTGCAAGCTCCACCAGACAGTTCCCAGATCAGAAACCCAAGTCAAACCCCCATCCCCAACCACCACGCTCACATCACCGATTAAAGCACACGATCCTTACCTAGGAGCTGCATTCTTTCAAACGTAAAATGGTTTTACTTCCTTTCTATCTAATCTGCCCACTGCCTGGACATATTTTCAGCCTGACTTCCAAATATTCGCTCGCGCTCGCTCTCTCCCCGCGCGGCGGCCGCAGTTAACCGGCATTACTTACATTCTCTTTCGCACACACCCCAAAAAATTAATAAAACGAAACAGTAATACTAAGGAGAAAGCGAGGCATTAGATGAAAGGCAGAAGGAAGGGCCAGCCCATCTCCGAGCCCCCGGCCAGCCCCGGCTCCCGCGGCCGCTCCCCGCGCCTGCGCCGCGCCCGCTCCCGGTTGCCCTGGGAACGCCGAGGCCGCCGCCAAGCGCCATCGGCCATTCCGGGTGGGAAGGGAAGGGAAGGGGAAAGGGAAGCGGCGTTTGACCTTCCTCCCAGCACACAGACCGCGCTTGGGGTTTGCGGTTTATGTTTTCACGGTGTATTGTGAGAATGGCGCGGTGGGAAAACCAAAAAATCCCGCAGTGCCTCCCTTCCCCCCTCCCCCCACCTCCGCCCATGCTTCTAATTCCAACATCCAGGTTACAACCAGGGAGCAGAAATAGAAGGGAATTCTCTAACGACAGTTTTGATGGCACGAAGAAACTGGCTAACTTTATGGAAAAGGAGCCACTTAAAATATTCCAATGCAGAAAAAGCATTTTACTGTTCATATGAGAATCATAGAATCACATTCCATGATTTGGGTTGAAAGGGACCTTAAATATCATCCAGTTCTAATTCCCTGCATGGAGACACCTTCCACTAGACCAGGGCACTCCACACCCCATCCAACCCGGCCTGGAACAATTCCAGGGATGGGGCAGCCACAGCTTCTGTGGGCAACCTGTGCCAGGGCCTCAGCACTCTCACAGGGAACAAATTCTTCCCGATGTCTAACCTAAATCTCTCCTCTCTCAGTTTAAAACCATTTCCCCTTGTCTTATCACTCTATGTCTTTGTTCAAAGTCCCTCTCCAGCTCTCTTGGAGCCCCTTTAGGCACTGGAAGGGACTCTCAGGTCTCTCCCAGAGCCTTCTGCTCTCCAGATGAGCACCCCCAGCTCTCCCAACCTGGCTCCAGCCCTCGGAGCAACTCCCAACAGGTCTCTCCTGTGCTGAGGACCCCAGAGCTGTACAAAAAGCTCCAGTGGGGTCTCACGAGAGCAGAGTAAAGTGGAGAATCCTCTTTTTGATGCAGCCCAGGACACGTTTGGCTTTCTGAGCTGCGAGTGCTCGTTGCTGGCTCACGTCCAGCCTGTTAACCATGAGAACTCCAAGTGCTTCTCCACAGGGCTGCTCTCCATGAATTCCTCTCCCAATCTGTACATGCCCCAACACGTTAGACAAAAAGTCCATCCACCACATCATTCTATGATTCCCAACCTAACACACAAGAAGGTCAGTCCTGTACTGCTCTAAACAGCATTTACTGCCCTGTGAATTAGCTCACAGTTTCAGTCAACCTCCTGCTTTTGAAATTTTTGTCTTTTTTTTTTTTCAAATCACACTGTTTTCAGAGAAAAGTTACTTTTTATATAACCTACATAACAAAGGAAAATACAAAAGAAAAATACAAAGATACTGCATTGAAGGTGGAACTACTACTATTAGGGCTCAACATAAGTTTTTTGGTTTTGCCTTTTCTTTTGACCCAGAACTTTTCACTCTTCTCTGCCTTGAATTCCTAGTTTCTGAGATTTGTCTCCAGTTTCTTCACTGGGTAACAGGAGACAAGTTGCCACTGCTCACAAATCCCAATAAACACAACTGTAGCAGAGAGAAGATGAACAGGTCTGAAAAGACACTGAAGTGAGCTAAGTCTGAGAATAATATATTGGAAAGTGCAGGATTTTCAGGCAAGCAAGTTATTAAATTATCCCTAAAAAAAATGACAAATTGTCCAGACTCACCGCTACTTCTTCAGTTTTCTCTTCTCTTTTTTGTTCCTCTTCATCAGTTTCTGCAGCAGCTCCCTCCTCCTCATCACTGCTGGAGGACTCCAGAATTTCACTGATGTCCATTTTCCAGTTCCGAGGAACACCCCTGGTGCTGAGAAACGTGGTTGCCTCCTGTAGCCCTGCAGAAGAAAGGGCCCTGGCTTTACCTCATCTGCAGCATTCAGAGTCACAAAGCAGTTTTTATTTCCTTTTCACCTTCTTGTAAATCACAACACGAACTTAAATGCAATGAATAAATCACAGATCAAGCACCAAAGGCTTACTTTGCTCTTTCCAAAATATCATCATGCCTTAGATTGAAAAAAAAAAAAAAAAAAAAAAAAAGAAAACAAACCACTGCCTAGAGAGATGTGACATTAATGTCTGGAACAGAGGAAAAACATATTAGTGAGCAAAGGACTGATGGGACAGGCACAAATCACACATGTACAATTGTAATACCTCAAATTCTTTTCCTTGAAGAGGTGCTCTAAGGGTGGAAAACAACAAAGCAAAACAAACCCAGATAACCCCAAAATCTGCCCCTCAGTCACAATAAAAGACTTTAATAAAGGAGCCAGAAAAACACCCAAAAGAAGAACATACTGCAATGAACTGCTCAGTGTTACTGGAGAAGAAAAGGCACCAGTTTTTAACACTGCTGACAGAAAAACCTCCAGACATTGGTCTCAACTCCTGGTTTTTTTTGAAACCATTAGTACCTTTGGTTCCAAAATATTCCCTTGTAGCAAGGAACGTCACAACCCAATTATGTTCTGCACACAAAGGGGAAAAAAGTCCCTTTCTCCAATTTATCTCAAACCTGGCATCTGCTATTTTTTTTTGGCTGTTCTAAAGTTCTTGTACTGTGAAACAGCTATTAAGAACAAAGTAGAAGAGAAATCATTTAATATTAGACATATCAATCAAAACTACCTCAAGCTTTCATTTGAAGCATTTTAAATCTTGACTTGTTAAGGAGCTGCTCCACACCTTTACTCAAACCAGATACTGTTGTTGTTGAGTGGGGACTTTTTTGTTGCTGGGTGGCATTTTTTACTCTAATTTTTAATAAATAAAATCTAAGCATTTCTCTTTAACACATTTCATGTTTTGATGGATTGTGGTATCCATGTCATCCATCCATTCATCCATCCATCAAATTCTATAACTGTATTTTTAAATTACGTATTAATCACAGACTGTTGTTGTTATGAAGTTTACACCTTGCTGTCTGAGTATCATTAATGTAAATAGTGTTTTGAGCAATAGCACAAAATTTAAGCATTAGGAGAGGTAACTATATATTCCATTGCTCACTGACATTTCAAACAGACTACCCTGAAAATATTCTATTCATTTTCCACAAATTTGGACTGGATCAAAATAATAAAAATCAAATAAAGAAGATTTCTACTAGGTGGTATTTTAATAAGGCAGCAACTACATCTGAAGTTTCTCTAATTTATCCCATTTAAAAAGGTTTGCAAAATATCCAAGAGCAATTATCAGAAATGAACAAGTCATCATTTTTCTGCAAATGGTAAAGAAGCTTTGTATGAAGTTACTTCTTTTAAACACCTTGAACTGATTCTAGCTTACCTTTTCTAGGAGAGGACTCTGATTTTGGTAAGTTTTGAAGATCTAGTTCCTTAATGTCTTTTCTTGCTATTGAGTAACTGTAAAAGAATAAGGTTTTGTGATTATTTTTACATCACAGAAAAGCCAACATTTGACATAGAAAACCAGGAATTTCTAAGATTTTCCAGTTTTAGTGCTCATTTGCAAGACCCTTCCTAACAACTAATTGCATAAGGCACCTGTTATTGTAGGTCCTAATACAAGAGTAAGATACCCTGGGTAAGTTTCCAACCTGTCTTTGAAATTCAGGCATTAAAGTATCCTTAAATAATAAAGAAAAAAATTGTAAATGTTCTTTATTTTAAAAGCTTATCTGCACAAATTTGCAAAGGTAAAACACATAGGCAAAAATAATTTTCTGAACTGAAAATATTCACAAGAATCAACAGCTGCTCTCCAAAACAAGGATCTAGCTAAGAGGACAGAAGCAAGTCCTCTATTTTCAAAATGCCTTTTTACTAGTACAGAACAACAGTGAAGCCAATTCACAGATTTGCATTGATAGACAGTTGATTCTAATTTTTAAATTACAGAAGTGTTCTCACAGCAAAACATATGGAGGTTGTTCTGTTCCAAAGCCATACTGGATATCCAGTCACTGAGTTACAAGAGAAATCCTAACCAAACTGCAGGGAAAGCCTTACAAGTGAGTTAGTCTAATACTTTTTTTTCTTTTTTCCTTCTTCTTTTATTATTTCAGAAAATCTGGAGTAAAACCTCAGGAATCAGAGGCTGCCATTTTCAGAAGATAAAGCTATCATGCTATGAGGGGGGCAAAAAAACCCAGAAGTGAAACAGAACAGATCTAGATGTTTTACCAGTAACATTCAACCTTCAGTATAGAAGGAGCCAGGCTTATCCAGAAGGCTGATGATACAGGCCTACATTAAGAGGCCAAAATGAACTAAGTCTTGCAACCTACTCAAAATCATGGCTATCAAAAATCAAAAACTGCTCACTTTGAAAGAAAGGAGGGTGACAAGCAGCCTTTGGCAAGGAAGTTTTTAGTTACAAGACATTGACACAGATACAGTGCAAGTACAATGAAGAGAAATAAATGGGAGCAGCCATTAAAAAAACCCCAAAACCCAGTCTTCATGCTTTTATGAATATATTATTCCCTAAGTAAGATACACAACTCCGTCCCTCCCTCCTCCCACTCCCTTTTGGAGTGGAGGATGGACTAACAGGACCTTTCTTTCTTTTTGCAGGAATATTATTCAGATTCTGCAAACAATTTAATTAACAAGTCTCTTAAAAATCTCTTTTCTATTAAAAAGTAGATTAAACCCTTATAAACTACCTAAACAGCTATGAACATCTGGGCACTGGAGGTAATGAGAAAGATAGCCACGCTACTACAACAGACACCCATAAAGAGGGTAATTTAAGGCAGTAAGGGAAATAATTAAAACCAAAACTCACACTTTAAAGGACAGAAATGATTTAAAGTGTAAACACCTGGATGTTTTCGCTTTTTCAAGTTGTTGATATTTTAAATGAAGAAGCACCAGAAACTTTCTTGATTCAATGAATTCTTGTTGTTACACATAATGGAAAGAAGGGTGAGGAAGCACAGAAGGAGTCGGCTGGAAATAGATTGTGAATGCCAAATGTGCCCATCCAGCATTACAGAAAATTGTAGCTTTTCCTTTTGGAAGAAATAATGTCTTCAGGAGCAATATGTGATTAGTTTCCCAATTCCCTCCCACAGACATCTAATCAAAGTGAGCTATCACTTACAATTTGGAATCTGCAAAGGATCGAACTAAACACTGGTCCTTTTTCACGGTGACGTCGTCATTGCAGCTCGGTGACACAACCTGAAGATTCAAATAAAACATTCCTTTATCAAAAAAAAAACCAAAAAAAAAGCTGATCTTGAAAGGAAAGAAATAAAGACTGCAGGAAAACAGCTGTTTTCTGTTTCTTCTATTATATTTCCAGTATTGGGTAAACAAACCTACTTCAATTTATACTACTACAGCCAACAACAACAAATTTCAAGAAGTAATTTACCCCAAACTATTGACTTGTTATGTACAAGCCAAAAGTTTAAAATTTCATTTGGAAACTCAAAACTAATCTACTGAGGTCACATCACAGGACCCTGTTCCTTCACTCTGGTTTTTTTATTCTTGTTCACACATTTTAAAAGCATCTATTTAAAAAGTTACAAACCCATTTATTTTATACCAGTTTCTCATTTTTGGCATTTAAACTGAGACATAAGTTGGTTTTTTGGTTTGTTTATTGAGGTGTGGATAACATAAACCACTCTGAAAACCTTCCACACATCCTTCCACAATGGTTTCATCTCTAGGTCTAAAAAAAGTGATAAAAATGCATTTGCAGTATTTGTATTACCACTAACAGAACAAGTTTGTTTTGCTCTAGATCATGTATGAGCAGAAAATGTTAAATGCAAATATATGACCTCCAGGAACTTAATCCACCAGTTAAGAACAATGTTAGCAAAAATCTGTCATTAATAAAGAGAACTACAACCAGAACATGTACAATACCACATTTTAAATTGAGGTATATACAGGTGGATAAGGCAGTGTCAATTATTCACCCTACATTACACCATGTCTGAAAATACCAAAAAGTTTTCTGCAGAATGCAACTTTTAATAGGCACATGTCAACTTTTCTATGTGTATCAATGAGATGCAAAGAGTCTACCTTACAGTACAAGTCTACTTGGACTTGGACTTATTTAATGTATATTTATTATCAGCAACGGCAATGAACACCTTTATCATTTAGTGACAGTCAAATACAAATAACCACCAACATCTGCTCCTAGAGTAACTGACCACTGGTGCAAATGCAAGCATCAAGGAAATGAGTATTTCATAAAACTGTAAGTCTAGGAGAAAAGACAATTACATTTAGAAAAGAATTAAAATCCCACTGCAATTAAATTCATAGATCTAGATCCTCTTAAGTGCTTGGCAGTGCAAGTCCTAACATATTTTATTTTTAGAAGAAAAGTATCATTACACACTGATCATTTTATAAGCAGTTCTAAAGCACTTTAACACCATGAAACAGTAACTTACACATAAATGTTAATCTCTGCTTTCCTACTCTTCATAGATACTGCAAAACACTTGTATTTTTAGCAATGGGAGTAGAGCTTAGCCTGACTACATTCACAGCTTTGCTGTAAAAGGAACTCACCAAAGCTGGGTACCAGTCTGCCTTCTCTGAATTAGAAGTCACACTCACAACCTTGCCAAGCAATTCATCATTGAGGCGCCTTTTATCTTCATCCTCTTCTTCACTACTTTCTTCTTCCTTTTCATCTTCAGTACTAAATTATCAAAATGTACAATATTTTAAAGTTTGTCTTAAGTTACTACTTGAATGCACAACCAGATTACAAGCAGACTTTTCCTTTCTATTTTGCAAAGTTTCAAAAACAAAGTTAAAATTTTAAGAGCTGAAATTGCCTGAAATACACTTAAATACTAAGTGCACTTTGTAAGAGGAATTCAGTAGAAATTCTTTTCAAGTAGTAGTATTTCACAACAGCATCATGTTAGAATTGCAGACATGACTCAGGTTTTGATTGTGCACAAACATGAAGCAAAGAGAAATGATCTCTACCCCAAAAATTAAAACGCACCTTTTTTTTTTTTTTACTGTGCATATAGTAGTATAAAGAAGGTTTAAAAGCCTATTATGTTTCCTATTACATGAAAGAAGCATAAATGGCCTTAAGGATACTAAATCTTCAATTTTATAATATTGCTAGCATATGACCATGTCTATCAGCTTTGCACACAATTCAGGTGATAGAGCATTCAGAGTATTGCAACTTCAGTGGGACTGCCTCAGGTTTAGCAAAGGGCACTAAATGAAAAACAGAACACTGTCAAAACTTACACAGGAAGAGAAGATCTTCTCCCTCTATTAGATTTCTTCCCAATAACTGGAGTTCCAAAGTGCTCTGGATTGGTTAGTGGCAGTTGATCAAGTGTCTACATGGAAAAGGGGGAAACAACATTGGTTTGCAACATCTTATTATAAAAAAGGTATTAATTAACTACTTGGTTGTGATTCCATGTCCTCCACTGTCTTACCTCGCTTTCTGCAAAGTGCCTTTCTCCCTTCAAGCATAATGAAGTTCGTCTCAAGGTCCTTTCATCACCATCATCAAAAACTAGGATGAAGCCAAGAAAACACATCAGCACAAACTGATCAGATCTCAATCCCAAGTCTACTGTTTATCTCACAATCAAGAACATTCTCTAAAACATGACTTTCAAGCCTCTATTCACTCATTCTTTAGTTCACAAGCAAAAGGAAAGTCAGGATTCAGTCCGCAAATAGATTTTCACACAGAGATTCAAGCCAGTACAAAGTAAGGCTTTGGATGCAGAAGTCTCTCCATAACTTAGACATCCTTCTTATCAACACAACTGCACATTTCAAACCAAAGCCCCTGGCTGCACACCAGTTACTATTATCTAGCAATCTTTGGGGTTTGTTTAGTTTTGTGGGGTTTTTTCCCACCCTGTCAATTTATTCCTTATTTATACCTCTATTTAATATGGTACCTTTTCATTCTCCCTCTTGCTACGAGCAATCCCACAAAAAGACAGGTCAATGGCAAGAAAAACAAGTGTCTGGTAAGTTTTTGCTACACTATCAATGCTGTCTTACAAACAAATACTGGAAACATGCAATTCCAAGCCTGACCACTTTATAAGGAATAGTCAGTACACCTCCTGCCTGCTGTGTTAAATCTCATGAATAGGAAGTTCCATCAATTTCCATCAATACACAGCAGAAGCAAGCTGAAATGCTATGAGGCTACTACAAGCTTTGCCTGAGAAAGATCTACTCTTCAGTTTAGTTAAAACCACTTCATGAAAATTTCCTTGAAGAGAAGGAAAGCAAAGTTACCAATTCCCCCTGACTCCAAAGAGCAGAGCCCAGGTAGCTGCAGGCTGGAATCCCAGCAAGGAACAAGTTTATTTGTATGTGGTCAAAGTGCAAAACACTGCTCTATAATTAAAACTACTTGAAACAGGCTTTGTCCACTAGGGAAGTCAGTAAGGGGAAAGAAGAAAGTTTCAAGTGTTGTACATAGCAGTATGGTAATTTTGGCATACTTATAAAATTAATTAAGCTGGATAAGATGAGCTTTAAGGTTCCTCCATCTTCAGAGTAAATACTACTGTGGTATGCTCCATATGCTCCACTACTGAATTATCTTAATGGCTTAGAACACTTGTACACACAAAGCAACTAACTTTTCCCCATCCAAGAATCTCAAACTACTAAATTTTCACAAATAATCATTTTAGGGGACAAATGGCTGGTGACTGGCAACAGGTAACTTGATTGAAGAAAAGCAACCAGAACCTGATACTTGACACTAGAACTAAACTGCTTCTTTTTATTTATTATCTCCAAAATTGGAAGCTCTACCCATTTATTTAAAGCTAGTCCAGGAGAGGGATAAACCAAGCAAACTATTCATAAACTAGATGACATATACCAGGTTTTCATCCTTAAAAGATAAAATGTTATAAATACTGAAGGTTAATTAAACGCCCTCAGTAAAACACACTAAACTCAAATTAAGACACATAAGGAAATCATGACAAGAGTAACAATTTATACTGTGGACATGTGCAAAGCACCTGCAACTGCCAGCGTAGCTGCACAGCTTGGAGCGAAACAACTTTACAGAACAACAAACTGTAAAAGAACAGCATAAACAGGAAGATTTCCTTATCTAAATAAGTGATCACTTTATTAAGTTTCAATGGAGAAAGGATAGCACCATTTGTCATACAAAAATATCAATTATTTGAGTTACTAAGGTGGAACCAAGTGAGGAGTCTCTCCAATTAATCATGATGCTTGAAGTATTTCATAATTGTAGCTACTTCAAACTTGCTTCTCCTCTAGGGAAAACACTTGACTGTGCCTTACTGAAAGGGCAATCAAAAACTCACACTGATGAACTCAGCCCCTTTAAAAATATAAGCTTTTCTCAAACTAAATAGGGCTTGTGGTTTCCATTTCACTCTTCAGAAAAATCTGCTACACCAAAGTACTGTTCATACTCATGTCGCCCTGTGCATGACTTTTTAATTCTAGTCCTAGAAGATTTAAGGGAATGTCTTTCCAAAGCACAGTGTCAAATATTAAGGATTCTGTAAATATAAGCAGTAAGGCAGATGGCAGTTTTTGGCTATGAGATATTTTGAAGCTGTGATAACAGGCGTGTCAGAAGAACTTAATATACTCTAAGCTGCAAATTCATTCCTCTTTTTAATCTCATCCAGAAGCAAGGCTGTTTAACTCTAGTTAAAATGCCTAGAACTAACAATCAAACTAAAAACTTTTAAATTAACACTGAATAACTTGCATTAATTACTTCATTCCTTCAACAGGTTATTGCTACAACTCCAGATTCTTCAAAAGCAGAAACCCTAAAGGTTGTATTCTAGAATCCACTGGGCAGGGAGACAGCAGGAAACAGGAACAGAAGACAAGGAGACATCTCCCCATACACACACACAGTGAAGTCATCAAAGGATGTGTTTACAGTGTCATGATACTCATCTCAAAAGAGGAAATTACAGTCTTGTCTTTCCAAAGAAACAAGTGTAAAAAAGCAGAAGCCCTTTAGGTCCTACTATTGCCTCATCCTGTGGTGGGCAGGGGCTTGTTGGGGAAACAGGGTGCAGCAGCTGATTTCTGGGAAGGGAAGGATACAAACTAGCCAGGGAACTGCTCGCTGCTACCCGAACAGGCAACAGAACAGCGCGGGAATGAAGAGAAGAAAAGTGACATTTCTGCCGGGCAGAGCCCTTTCTTCCAAACATGTTCCTTAATGAGGAACACTGACAGAAGGGGAAAAGAGATGAGTAAGCAGCACAACCTGGAGGAACAGTCTCTGCCATAATGCTTGGTCTAGTCCCAAGAACACAGTCCAATATGCTCCATACAGAGCATATTGAAACAGTGACAGTAAAATGGAAATTTTCAGAATTTTGCTGCACCCCAACCTTGTCTATTATAATAGGAAAGAAACAGAATTGGTTTTTTCCTGTTTGTGAAAATCTACACAACCCTAATCTATGGCAGGAAATAAAAACAAACTTCCCACCAGTAATCAATACAACACGTCCCAAGAGTTAAAAAAAAATTGACTAAAAGTTGAGTACCTCAAAAATACAGTAAAATGTGCAACTTTAAACTCACTATTGATGAGCTGGTATCTTCCATTTCCTGTCTGCAGCAGACTTGTATATACCATCAGCAAAAATATACTAACCCTGTCTTTACAATAAGTCTGTCTCAACATTGGTTTTCATGTATTTAAATATATAATATTAACAAGTCAACTATCAAAATCATTTTTAGGAACTTGAAAAAGCTTGTCACAAAATACTGCAGATCAGTTTGACTACATCTTATTTAGAAATATATATATAGATATATTATAAATAGATTTAAGAAAAAAAAAAAAAAAGGAGACAGAAAAAGGAGAACAGAGCAGAACTCTAGAGAGAACATCCTCATAGTAGTTACAAGATGACTTCCACACAGAGCCACCAGTGTTACCCAGGACAAGGCAGCTCTGTGACACACAAGTGCACAGGGAAAACAACCCTCAAGGCTGCATCTTGCAAACTTCAAATCCAACAAGTTGTGTTACTGCTGCTGCCCAAACCAGGAGAGATTCTACACTGCACTGCAAGGAAACAATTTTGTTTCATTCCCCAACCCAGTTCAGAAACTTTTAAGTCACCAAGACAATGAAATGAAAGTACATACCACAAATTATAGGTGCTCCAGTGTCACTGTGCACACTGAATTATTCTCACTGGCTGCCTGGCAAAGTAGCAACTTATGAACTACAAGAGATGCTATCTATGAGTATCTCGACAAATGTGTGCAGATTTTGCAGATATTTGGGTTTCACCTGTGGAAACAATATAGAAAGAACCAAGAGCTGTGCAGTGCTTGCTGAATGACCTTGTAGACAAGGGCTGTACTACTGATTCATCTGTAAAAGGGCCTAAGAATAAGTACTGCACTGTATTGTGCTACTGAGAGACTACACGACTCAAATTTACTATTTTTTAAACGATTTTAAATGAGCCCCAGTTCCTATTACAAATATATGTTTGAAATATACCAGAAATCAGGGAACTTTGAGAGGCCTTTGAGTCTACTCATAGAAAACTATCACCTCACAGACAAAAGCCTGCTGTCTGAACCTGCTTTTTCTGAAATGTTAATCTTACTATTGTTACACATAAAGAGATTAGAGAAAAAAAAATCTACCCACATCCTTGCTTTCCCTACAGTATTGTTTGTACACAATTTAAAAATATTTTTAACACTCAGTTCACATTGTAACAAAGGTGGTTTTATAACCAAGGGTTCAATTCTGTTGATTTGTAACAAGGTTCTACTGTCAAAATACTATTTTTCAGGACAAAATCTTGCTTCTCTACTCACCTGTTAGCACAAAACATGGTGCTGGTCTTTTTGTCCTAGGTTCTCCAGAAAGCAACCAACAGCCACTGCACCATTTTTATGTGCCACAGGTGCACTTAAACAACACATCCCATGGAAAGGCTCTGGGCAAATTTTGAGGGGTTTCCTCAAAATCCACGCAGGCAAATTTTAAAGACAAAAAGAACAAATTTATGGTGGGTCATGGTGGTAGAGAATACCAGTGGAGACAACTGGACAGCTCCCCTGCCACACCTGGGGTTTTGGATTCCTGGATGACACACACACAGCCCAGAGATGATGCTTCTGCCACGTGGAACTCAACAGGATGCTGGGAACTGGTCAGACCAGCCCTGCAGACATGACCAGTGCCTGGCACACAGCACAGGACATGGACTGGTCAAGGTTTGAAAGGACAAACAAACAGGTCTCTGGCATGATGGACTCAGCTGGCTGTGGGGGCACTGAGAGCTTCCATCACCCTTGGAATAAGAGCTTATAGTTGTACTGTACCCAGAACCAAGCCTATTTTTCTTCTTAGCACAAATATCTCCACAAAGCATCAAAAGAAAACTTCTTTTAAAAATAGGAAAGTTTGACTATAAATAGCTCCTGTTAGCAACCCTGCTCCTGAAGTCCTGGTACATCAATGTTGGTTCATTTGCTGATAAATATCCTCAGAATTATGAACTGGAATTTTCAAAATCCATGGAACATGAAAGATGACTAAAACAAAATCCTCAGTATCTTTAATTTCCATGACCAAACCGCAGTAACCTGAAGTGATGCAGTTGCTGGCTGAGACTATGCTTCATTCCCAGAACAAGCACTCAGGTCTCTTAACTCCTCTCAGAACATACTCAGCATTTCCTGGAAACTGCCACCAGCATTACATGAGAGGAAGAAGCCACCAGCAGAGCTGTGGGACTCACTGAGGTGCCTCACAAGTGCGTCTGAAAGGCGGAAATCTCAAAAAACAAGGAATCACACTCCCTTTCACTCTAAACAGTACATAAAACCCCAGTAACTGACAGCAAGGTCTGCTAGAAACTGCAAAGGCCTCTCACTGTTTTGAGAGTCCCTATTTCCTATTCATTTCAGAGGAAACATTACTGAAAGTTAATACAGGTTTTTATTTCTTTCTTTAGAAATACTTTTCCATTATTTTACCTAGCAAAGTACAAGGCTCAATGTATTTGATCTGTTTTTGTTGAATCTTGTTTGAAGTTGCAGAAATTATTGTATTACATAATAAGAGACCTAAGCACATACAGATTATTGACCTAAGTTTTGTGAAAGGAGAGATGACATGGGGCAATATAAACCTGGCCATTCTAACAGCAACTCTTGGATGCTTGCTCAAATGAAATACTGTTTCTCTCTTTTATACAGACACTACATCACTTCTAGTTCTGCGTAAAGCGATACAAAAGTGTTTCCTCAAAGTACATCTACGTCAGGATTTCTGTTTTCTGAAATTCTGGTAATGCTTGTAAGACTCCAGGCAGAGTGTGAGAGAAGGAAAATACAACTATGCACTTTGTAAGGTGTGGTCTGGGTTGTGGTTTCTTTGTTTTTCAGTCATTTCAGACATTTTTTCAGTATTTACCTGAAGCATTTTACAAGTTAAGAGAAACAGGTGGATGGTACACTCAGTAAACTGTAACTCAAACCTTGATGTGACAGACCATTTTAATTCTATGCAATTATCACCTAACAATATAGTCAGCACTTCAAAAGCATCAACGCAGCACTTTGTAATTTGTAAATTAAGGAAGTTCCGTTTAGATAACTGCATTCTAAAGACAAACATCATCAAATCATTGAATCACTTTAGTAAGATCATCAGCTCCAGCTGAGCCATTTGTTAACCAAAGAACTTAAACCCCTATTAGTGTCACACCACCTTGGATTTGAGGGCTGCCTTGTGCAGTGGCACTTCCCAGACACTGTTAAACTTCCACTCCAAACAGCTTTTGCTTCTTCAACTACTTACACTGAAAAGCTGAATTTCAAAGGTAATTTCAAAAAATATTTCCAAATCACAGCTGAAAAGTTCCATAGGACTACATGGCTAAATTAACATCATTATCATATAAAAAGAGGTCAAAAAGTGACTCTGTTGAAGCTACAATAAAAATAAATCTTTGTTTATTCTGGTACATGAACACCATTAATAGACAGGAGATACTGTTAAAATACACAAACTGATCATAACTGTGACTCTTACATTATAGTGGTGGCAAAGTAGCCTATTATAGCAAGATCAGCACTTCCACTGGTTCAATTTATTGACCAAAGCAAAGTCGTTTCAGGTGACTTTTCTACTTTAGAGCCCTACATGAAACAGATAACCTGATATGCAAAAGTGAACATCATCACTTCTCCTTAGACACGCAGGCAGTTTGTTTTGGTGCAATTTTTTGCACATCTGTACTTAATACTCTGAAAATGTTTGCCTGTATATATTACTGGTTTCACCAGCCAGAGATCAGTTTGCTTTTAGATCACTTAGAAAGAGATGTTAGATAACATAGAAAATAAATAGTAAGGGAAAAGCACAAACGACTGAAATACAAGCTTTCCCTCGTGCTTTCCATCTCAAAATGTTCAGGAAGGCATTTTGTAAACCTGGAGTCTGTTAAATCCACTTCCCTCTCAGCTCTTCAGCTGTGACTGCATCAGTCAGGAAGGCTGTGGAGCAGCACACCCACCAGCTATTAAAAAAACATCCAATTCAACTGTACGCTTTACCAGCGACATAAATATACACCTCATATCTATCCAAAACTTTCTGCAAAGACACAATGGAAGGAGCAGGCAAAAGATAAGGCTTATTTTTCACACGTCAGTATTCCTGTACTCAACCTAGAACGCTTTCCCAATTTTAACTGCAAAAGAACCATGACACAAACTTGGTGATCTGCTTACTCTGGTCAACATTACCCATGCTTTCAATTCCAACAAGCAACCCACCACACAGAACTAACAAATATGTGCCTAATATCTAAATCCAACGTGTTACAATTGTATTTTCATAGTTAAAGTGCCATGTTACAGCTCTGCATGTTCACTTACCATAAGATTATTTAAATCCCCCCTGAGCTCCAAATTTTTACAAAACCCTAGCAGTCTTAACACATTTGCATATGGAAAACATGTTTTATTTTCTCCATTCTGCCTGTCAAAAAGTATTTTTTGGGGAAAGAAAATTACAGTAGTTAATTAATCCATTGGTTCAAGTTTCTGAGGAATTGCACTTTAATAAATGTAAGAAGTAAAAATCATGGCATGCATGATTTATCTCTTACATTATTGGGGAGAGTTCAACAAGTTGTTAAATGTAAACAACAATCCACTAATACAGGGCAGAGCATTTATTCACTGTTCAAATTTCCTGCTCATCAAGTGTAGATTTTTTTTGGCAGAAGTGCACTGCTCAAAAGAAAAGGGGGAAAAAAAAGAAAACCCGGACAAAACTCATCCCCCAAACGGGATTTAAAGTTCACGTGTCAAATATAAGACGACAAATATGTCCTCTGGCCCAAATTCAAAGAGAATTAGCTGAAACTGTTACTTGAAAATTGAAATAAGTTTGGAGCTCTAAAATTAAAATGCTAATTCATAAACAATGAAATTGTTAGTGCAAGACTGTGTTTCTTACCACTTCTGTAACAGAATGGTGAACCTCTGAAAAACTGTAAAGAGAAGTTAAAGGCCCAGTGTTCTACCTCGAGTATGTCACATCATAGTACTAAACTGATTTTAAATCTTCTACACTCCAAATTAATCCTGCCTTTCATCCCTGACCTGACATCCAATACAATTTTACAGCAATTTTATAATCCTGAAGAAGGAGGCAAAGAACAGTGAGTTTTGTCAACCAGCTCAGCATTAAAGCACTCACTAACAATAATCATCATGAAGTGATAAATCCTTCCAAATTATCCACAGAGCTTTATCCTGATCCCACCAATGACAACATAACCTCACCTACTGCAAAGGAATGCTGAATTACTGAAAATAGCTTATTTAAATCTTAAAAAGGGGTTAATGAACCAAAATAATTAAGAGTTCGTGGGACAGAGGACTCCTCAAGAGAGGATGGAAGAATATGAAGTAAAGCTGAATACATTTGGTACACAAGGCAGCTAATGAGAAACACAGAGCTTAAATTTACAAGTACTAATCTCCAAAGCAATACCCAAGAGTAGCATGTACAGGACAATTAACAGGAGCATGTTCCTTCCAGGCAACTACTAGGGAATATAAGGCTCCACTGCTGTAAGAAAGTTGTGCAAAAGAAGGATGGGTGCTTGCAAAGCTCTCTGATTCAAATACTGTCCTTTTTTATTTGCTTATCTACTGTAACTTGAATGTTGCTGACTTTTGTCATTCTGTTTTAAAGCTGTTTCAGAAAAACCTGGAGATCAGAATTATTTAAAATAAGGAAATGGATCTTACAATGAATTCCTGCTCAACACTGACATTTCGCTGCCCCTACATTCTGAACTTTCTATTTCAATAACTGAACACCACATGAGCCTCCAACATAAGGAGAAGAGTAGTTTACTATTTCACTTTAGATCATTATTTGAAAATTTTATTAAAGGAAGCAGCTATTCACATTATAAATGAATGTCTCCTCTTTTCTTTTTATTGTGTGGTATGTTAATTCTTCTCTTAAAAAGAAATAGATTCTGCCTTCTGTTGATACAATCCATGTTTTCCTTGTGTACAACCTTGCACACAGTGCAAGGAGGCTCATATTTCAGTCATTCATTTCATGCCACAAGTTTTCAACTGGAAGAATGATTTTACAAGGTTTATGTCTTAAAATCTGCAAAAATTATTCTGAATTTCAGTGAGTGCAACTGCAATCATTACAGGTACATTGTGTCAAATAAAACTTCATTATTCAGCCCTGCAATTACCCATGCTAAAGCCTCCCTGAACATCAATTAATTATTATCCTATTTGAAATGGAAAAGGAATCAAGATGTGGACAACTTTAAAAAAAGTCCCCTCCAAAAACTATCTCAGATCGTGCAATACAAGATGTAATTACTGACACTGTTACCTATAATAAGAAATATATTGTTCAAAGATTACAGCCCATAAATGAAACATGGCCACTCACCTACAGTGTACCAACTGGCATCCGTCAGCTTGCTGATAACAGCTTCCTGAAAGGATCCATCGGGCATTTTGGTTTCAACCATTGCTCCAACCTGCAACAAGGAGCAGCTCAAGGTTACATGGAAGCCCTCACCCAGAAAATTGAGAAAAACACATTGACTCTCCCAGCAAGCCAGATTTACTTTTTAAGACTCAGTTTAGCCAAATGCTGCTTTGAAAGTTTAGTTACTCAGCAGGTAAGAACAAAGGTCCTTCAGCAGGAAGGCTGAACTGCAAGTAGACACTAAAGCACTAAGGAACTCAGAACATTTAATTCCAGCATGACTTTGACATCTCAAGAAACAGAAGGAAAAAAACCAAACATCCAAAGTCATTAATCCATTACGGATAATCATTCAATTACTACTATTTCTTATCCTTTAAATACAGTTCTACTGTCAGCTAGATCAGAATTTCAGTAGCAGCCTTGGTGCTCCTGTAGGAGCTACAGGGAAAAGACAAATACAAGAAAGATGACCTTCTCTGGAGAGCTCTATTTGCATTCAGTGTGTATAACACAGCTCTGCATTTTAGCACACAACTGTTACACAGAATGAAAATACAAACAAACACATTTTTATATAAAATACATCAACTATTCTAAAACACTGAGTAATTGTATTTACTCTTGTCTAATGGGCTTGAACATGGCTTGGCATGCAAGTTGCTAATTACTTCTGAGAAGTTTCGATGTTTCATTATTTATAAGAACTTTTGCATCTTATGAGAAGATACAAAAATCCCTGTGCAGGCAAAGCTGTGATCAAGTACACTACACAGAAAAGCATAAATAGCCCACAAAGCTACAAAAATTAAGACTAATTCCTCCAAATCCATCTCATCTAAAGAGATGAGCCTCCTTCTGTTGACTTCAATCCTGAAGAACAGGTACCCACCTAAACAACATCAAAATTAAGGAGTTATAGAAATTTATGTGATTACCAAAAGAAGGCAATATACATATGCAATATACATACTCTTAAAGGTCCTTTCACTTGGTCATCTTGCACTAACTGAGTTGAGTTATCCCCCTTCAAGACCACCTGAAAGATATTCATGAACTTGTTAATATGCATCTGACTTCTTAATAGCACACAAAAAGCATAAGAAAATGTATACATATAAAGACACTATTACCCACATTAAGATTATCAATTAAACAGACTCAAATGTTACCAAACAGAACACATTTGGCATGGCCAGTTTTACTGACAGGAAGCCCCAGATATCACATTTAATTTTTAATCTGAAACACCATAATTAAAGAACAGGGCAAATCAAACACCAGTCATTCCAAAGCAAAGAAAATACATTTTCAGGTGAGTTTAGAATTTGACACAACCCAGGCCAAACCTGGGTTGCCCTGGAACTGGGCTTCCAGATGAGAAGATTAAGCAGGGATTTTTGTTCTCTCTGATTCAATTGCAGCATTTCATTGACAACACTTTGAATACTAAGCTACAACTAAAATAAAAACCTCTCTTTATTAAATATGTATCAAAAAATCACCAAACTGCCTGCAATATCAGCATTTCTGCTGCCTTGAGCAAGGGAAAGTCGTTATGGCAAAGATGTGGAACACTACAAATGTGATGAAAATAAGAATCAGTTACAGCATAACTAAACTCTGCTTCTCCCTTTAAAATCCTACATTCTAGAAGGGAACAGTGAGGAGACAGAGTGAACATCAGCCTGTGCAGTTTAATTTTTAAAATTCCAAAATTTCTGTTTGCTTTCAGGAACCAGAAGTTCCAGGAGCTTGCTTTGATAATGATGTCCAGTTTTCTGGCTCCCCCAGTTATCCTCCAAGCAGACCACACTGTAGCTGTATTTATAAACACACCACCAGTTGCATGCCAAAACAGCATTCGGTATTAACACACATTCAGGTTAAAAATGCACTTTATTCTGATATAAAATTTAAAATAAAAATTGCATAGGGATGAATACAGGTTGTCCTCCTCTTCAGGAAAAGGCCACTGGACGTTTTGGACTCTCTGCACTCTTGGCAAGTGTGCCAGGGTGTGCCTACACACTCTTAATTACAGCATCAGGCTTAGCTTGTTAAAACTTCTATTGTTATAATATAATTGAGATCCAGCGACAGGATTTCCACCAAGTCACAGCAGCCTCATGTAATTCCAAATCTTATCGTGGATAACAGGAACAACTGATTCTAATGAGAAAAAGAAACTCCTACCTATTAACAGGCTAAATACTCTACCAGACCAAAGATGCAGACAAAATCAAGCTTGTCAGACCTGCACACTGCTTCCTACAGAGCTTCTCATTAACACAGATTTCAAAGAACACCACAAGTTTCCCTAAGTACTCATTAAGAACAGGGAAAAGGCTCCAATATCTGAATTACTTTTTGCTATTGATGAAAAGACCTCTGATAAAGTGATATGATCTATATATGTAACTGAAGAGGCTGATGGCTTGTTCTACTCGATCCAAGCATTAAAGCACACAAAAGCTTGAATGTATAGTTACAAAAAGCAGCTTTCACCTCAATTTGTGGGGGATTTTGGGTCAGTAATCCTTTATTTATGTATCTTGGACAGCAGACACTAAAGTAGGAAGTGGGAAGATTTTGACAAGACAAAGCAGAACAACAGCTTCTATATTTACTTTACTTTTAATTTTAGCTTGTATTTAACTACATTTTGTTCTTGTTCTCACATAGTAGCATTTACAACAGTATTGCAACACCACAATGACAACTTTCTCTTTCGGTTGTTTTGGCAAAATCCCTCTAAATGCGAATGAATACTACGTGCCAATACTATCCATGCACAGAAATTCAGCTACAGGCAGGGTACGCTGCTTTAGAAGCTGCAGCAAGATTCTCAGAACTTAACTATTACCCTGGGCATTGCTAAAACCTGGTCTAAGAAACAAATTATTGCCATCTCTCTTGCTGTTGACTTATTTTGGCATTGCCTCTTGAGTTCCAAACTGTGAAAGTGAGAGTGTCAGTCGGTATGAAACGGAACTTTTGCTTCTGAAGAGGTTGTTCTTATTCCTTATTATTCATGTAAAGCCATAATCCTCTATTTGTGACATCAAAATTTACTGCTGGGAAACTGATGCATTCGAAAACAGAAGACAAATGCAGTCAGGAAATTAGGAACAAGAAAGCTCATTTTTGTTCCAGCATCCTACTAAAAAATGTAACTAAAAAACAACTTCCCCCTCAAAATAAAGCAAAAAAAAAATCACCCCAAACCAAACAACAAAATATTAAAAAAAAAACCCACTTAGGTGTTGTTTAAAATTCATACAGTGAAGTGATGGACATTTTTTAATCTTCAGGACTAGGATCTCCTGTGACAGCCCTTTCAGCACAATGCTTTACTAAAGCCAGCAGCAGCCTCAGCACACTCACCTTGACTTTCACAAGCCTTTTCACCGTCTTAATCTTTGCCTCGCAGAAGGCACCACGGTACTTGGCACTGACATCAGTCCCCACTGTCAGGTAGGCAGGCTCATCTGCTGCCTGGAGGGAAACAAAAACAAACTTCAGCTCTTATTTATAGCTACAGCTGCATCATTATACATTTAACTTTACACTTAGACTTTCAGACCTGTTGACTTTTAATTGATAAACCGTGACTGTACTTGAGATTGCCATCATAGAGTTTTTCAAAAGGGGAAAAAAAAAAAAACAAGAACCCAACAAACAAGTTACAGGAAGTTTTGGTTTGTCACTGATGTTGACACACACCTCCTGTCAATTCATTGTCAGCCTATCCCAGAAATGTTTTTGAGGGTATTCATTGATATTTGGGACATCTCCTTATAAAAGGGCAACAAAGTAAAGGAGTTACTATTAATTCAAGTGGTTTCTATACAAAAGGGAAATATTTCAACTGTGAGAAGGCAATATAACAGACAGCTGTTATTTTTTCAGTTATAAGCAATCCAAGGCACAGATTATTTAAACGTTTGAGATTGGTGTCATCCCAACACTTACAATTAAGTCTATAACATTCTATATATAGGATTTCTTTCCTGGTGACTAAAAGGAGACCTCTAGAGAAATCTGTTGCAATCTTTCAAACAGCTATTAACAAGTATTTTTCTTTCCTGGAATGCCTTTATCAAAACTTAATTGCCTGTGCATTTTTAAAGAGAAATATTCATCATGTTTTCCTTAATCTGAACTTTAATACTCAACACTTCACTTTACTGTGCTCATTGCAACTGATAAACAAGGACAAAATTACCACATTGAAAATGTCTATCAAGACAGGCAATCAGTGCAGAATCTAAAATAAAATAGGATATGTACAGGTTTGCTTTTTTTTTAACTAGATATTTCCTTCAACTCTGAAGGGAAAAGTTTTGTAAATTACACTGCAATTGTTGAGCCTTTGTACTGAGCAAACCGGCAACAGCAAAGGCGGGACAAAAGCTGTGGTTTTACAAACTTGCCATAGCAGCTGCTGATACAGGAAGCGTTTAAAGACGGGAGCCCGAAGGACAACAACAACAACTCAGAGGCGATGAGGATGTTCCGAGCGCTCCTGCACGGCGGTGAGAGCTTTAAATCACCTGCACCTCGCTGGGGAGCAGGAGCAGCACTCACAGCGCGCACCGAACCCCGCGTTCTCCCGCTGCTGCCGTGCCCAGACAGAGAGCGATTAAAAATGAAATCTCCAGAGCGGCGGGCGAACAGGGCGGCGATCCCCGCTCCCGCCGGAGCCGCCTACCTTCATCTTTAAGGGTTATGTGAGCGATTCCAGCTCCAGGACTTCTCCTCGCACGGGAAACACTGCAAAACAAGAGCGGGGGAGGCTGAGGGCTGAGCGCGGGGCTCCCCGCGAAGGGTGGCGGGGGGAGCCCGGGGAAGGCGGAGGGAGGGACGGAGGGAAGGAGCCGCCGCCCGTCCCGGCCGCGCCGAGGGAGCGCGGCCGCCGCTTCCCGCCGGGCGGCCCCGCGCTCGGTGTGTGTCACGTCGCCATTTGCTCCGCGGGGCTCAGGGGCCGCCGCCCCCCACCCGCCCTGGCCCCCTCTCAACTTTCCGCGGCCCCGCCGGGCCCCCTCCTCCTCCCGGACTTCTGCCTCCCGCCCCCCGGGGCGGCGCCGCAGCCCCCCGGCCCAGGGAGCGCGGGGGCCGATCCCGGGGATATCGGGACAGAGTTGCGGGGTCCCGGTCCCGGGGGTCCCGGTCCGTGAGGGGGGCTGTGCGCGCGCCTGTGCGCTCCCCCAGGGCGGGGGAGGGGGGGCGGGGGGGGGGGGGTTTAAAGCGCAGCTCCCGGAGCCGCTCCGCGTCCCCTCCCCCGGGACGGCGGCGCGGCAGCCGCAACTCTGCCACCGTCGCCTCCTCTTCCTCCTTCTCTTCCTCCTTTCCCTCCTCTTCCTCGCGCGTCCCTTCCTACCTGTGAACTCCTCGTTCCGCAGCCCCCGCGCCGCCCGGGCCCCTCCGCAGACGGCGGCGGCCCCGGCTGAGCGCGGCCCCCGCTCCGCCCCCCCCCCCCCCCCCCGCCCCCCCCCCCCCCCCCGCCCGCGCGGACCCGCCCCGCCCCGCAGCGCGAGCCCCAATAAACAAGCGGCGGGAGCGGGGCCGCTCCCATTGGCCGCCGCCCCGACGCCCCGCGCGCATTGGGCCGCCGCGGACAGCACCCCCATTGGGCCGCGGCGCGGCCCCGGGCGCACGTGATTGGTGGACGGCGGAGACCGGAAGGGCAACGGCGCGATGTGATTGGCTCGGGGAGGGATGGGCGGGAGGGAGGGGGAAGGACGGGGTGGGGGCGGGACGGTGGCGGTGGCGGAGGGGGCGGAGCCGGCGCGCGCGGCGCGCAGGCGCGGCGGCCGCGGCGTCGCCGGCGCCATTTTGTGCGCGGCGCTTTCCCATTTTAGGCCGCGGGAAGAGGGAGGAGCGGGAGTGCCCGGTGATCGGCGGAGGGAGCGGCCGGGAGGCTCATCCGGAGGTCCGCTGAGGCGGTACCGCGTCTCTTCCCGGCGGTGTGACCCTGTCGTTGGGTGTTGGTGGCGACCCCGCTCGCGGCGGCGATGGCGTAGGAGTGGGCCCGGCCGGACCCGG
The DNA here is from genome assembly GCF_017639235.1 of Corvus kubaryi. Taxonomy (NCBI): domain Eukaryota; kingdom Metazoa; phylum Chordata; class Aves; order Passeriformes; family Corvidae; genus Corvus; species Corvus kubaryi. Next base: position 31,971,891 of record NW_024582054.1, read on the forward strand.
AAGTGGAGCTGCCGCCATGGAGGCGCCGGGACCGCCTGCCGTGAGGGCGCGGAGCCGCCGGGGCGGCCCGAGCGCCCCGCAGAGACACACCCGGGGTGCAGGTAGGGGCTGCCGGCCCGCGCCGCCTTCCCGCGGGGGAGGGCGCAGCTCCGCCGCCTTTCATCATCCCCGTGACGCGTGTGGGGAGGGAACGCGGCCGGCTCTCGCTGCCTGGGCGCTTCCGCACGGTTCCCTCTGCAGGAAGACGCAGCAAGGACAGGGATGACCAGTGTGGAGGAGGCTGAGGGCTTTTTTAGGGAGGCGTGTGGGCGTGTTTTAGTGGTGTCTGGGCCTGGACGTACAGCTTGGACGGTGCAGAGGTCCTCTGAGAGAGTTTGGTCTTAGAGAAGGGCTTTGACCTGAATAAGTGGGAGTTACTGACTGAAGCCTATGATAAAAACATATATTTTAACGTTAGTTTCACATTTTGGTTCATTGTACAGAATTTGCTCTATAGTTCACGGTAGTACAGATGCATAATTTTTGTTTCCAAGTAACGGGCTCATAATTTTTATTCCGGAGTGATGAGCATCTGTTTGATAGTGCTCAGTCTGAGCTACAGGACTTCCTTCAGGGTTATCTAAAGCAACAGCGGGGGAACCATTATGTTAATTTGACATAAATAGATGGTTACTTTGTCATTCCCTATGTAAGTTTTGCTTTGGAGGTGGCTTTTGTATTTTTTTTTTATTAAATTGATGCTTTGGAAAGCAGCAAGTAAAGGGACTCTGGAGAGTTCAGTGAGCAGAGGTGTGGGGTACAGGTAAGCTCTGAAGGTTTAATAAGGCACAAAGTACACGCGGCTTGTTTGGAATTGACTCTGGGCGAGGTCTGACATGGAGGAAAGGTCTAGAATTTTGGTGTTTAGATCTGGGTTGTAAATATAAATATGGGTGAGGATCTCTACAGAATGTGTAAAGGTTGAAGCGTTTAGTGCTGAGGGGCTTTGATTCTTTGCTGTAGTTCTGCTTTATGCAGTGGATAGACTGGTGAGTATATGAAGCCTACAAATGACCTGGAGAGGGACTTTGGACAAGGGCATGGAGTGACAGGACAAGGGAGGACGGCTTCACACTGGCAGAGAGCAGGTTGAGCTTGGATATGAGGAAGGAATTCCTGCCTGTGAGGGTGGGCAGGCCTTGGCACAGGCTGCCCACAGAAGCTGTGGCTGCCCCATCCCTGGCAGTGTTCCAGGCCAGGTTGGATGGGGCTTGGAACAACCTGGGATAGTGGAAGGTGTCCCTGCCCATGGCAGGGGGTTGGAATTGGATAATGTTTTTAAGGTTCATTCCAACCCAAACCATTCTCTGATTCTATAATTTAGGATATATTATGTCTGACCCAAATGTTAACAAAACTTGCAAAATTCTATTTGAATGTGAACTTCTGATCTTTCTCAGGAATATGTTGGTGAAATGCTGGCTTGGATTGTGAGCGTTCCTGAGGCACGGTTTGTATCTCTGTACTGAGTGTAGAACCATTCAATAAACAACAGTTTGTGACCAAACTAATCAAGTCTTGTTTCTGATTTCTAGCATAAAAATCCTGTCCCCATGGATGTATCTGTTACAGCCAGCACAATTAGGAGGTTCATGGCACATTGCCCACCGAGCTGCTGTGAGCAAAAGAACTTTATTTCTGTATAGCCAATGAGCAGGAGAGGTGACTTGTTCTTTTATGGTATTTTAAGCACCTAAGAATGCCCAGTGGGCAACTCAGTGCAGCACAAATGTTCTCACACAGCTTAGGGATGATGTCTGGTGTCATGGAATGAGAACACTGTGCTTCTGGCAAGGCAGGAAAAGTGTCTAATTTTGCTTTAAATGTCTTATCATTGGAATATGAACTTCAAGACTCGATAGTTACTTCATGATACTGAAATTTTTTGTCCTAAATCCCAGTGTTAATCAGCCCTGAAACTTGAAGCCATCCTGGCTGTGCTGGATCCTTGCATCTCTGCCCCATCCCCCTGTGCAAACCCTTAGAGGGAAACTGTGGAAATGAGTGGAAGAAATGAGCAGTGGAGGTCACTTTGGTGAGCCTTTTTATCATGGCCTGTTGTGTTAACTGCACAAAGTTAACAGTAGAGAAGCTCTAGAGTGGGACAGTCACAGTAAGTCATTTTAGTATCTAGTCTCTCTTTAAACAGACATGCTGTGAGGTAGAAACATTTCATTTTTTAGATCATTGTTCAAAGCAGCAGTACTTGTGTTATCTGTACTTTGTTAGTATCAAAGGTTTTGTAGATGGAGCACAGGAGATTTGCCTGGGGAAGTGCATTTGAGTCTTAGCTTGAGCAAATTACAGGCTTCTTAATTTAAAAGCAATTAAAAGCATTAAGGAACTCTAAACTGACACTGGTGGAATTCTAAGTGATGGCTGTAAGTAAATTAGTAAAAACAGTACACTTAAACACTTGAAAATGTGTGTAGTGTATTAGTTGCAGAATGTCCAGAAATCTTGCCCAAAGTCTTCCATACATGTGGCACTTGATAAGAAAAAGCAAATTTAAGAGTGTCTGTATCTTACAGTTCTCTTTATAAGAAGAGCAGAATGAGTAACTGTTGAATGTATCACGTGGCTTCCTTCAGATCAGAGATAAAGTAAGATTCTTGGGATAAGAAAGGTAGTTTTATATTCTGTTCAGTAATCACATACTGCTCTTGACATACTTCATTTTTTGTAGCTAAAAGAACTCAGAGTACATGTACAATTGCAACCAAAATACCGTAGAAATATTAAAAATACTGGATCTTATTCTAACACCGAGCTCCTTTCTATGTGATGAAGTGCAGTGCTACTGTGTCATACCTTGCAGGTGTTCAGGAGACTTTTGGCTTTTATTGTTGTCTCCACTGTTTAGTTGTTTCTTTTCCCCCTCTCTCTCTTTTTTTTTTTTTTTTTTTAATGCTCTTCCCCTTAGTGTTTCTATTCTGTAGTTATATAGGCAACACTTCTGCAGTGGTGGTTTGGATTCTCTGTCTGTGGGGAACTGCAGTATTTCTGTACAGATGAAGGTCACATGCTTCCCATAAAGATTTATTATCTAAGTGATTGCAAACTGCTCAGAGGAATGTGGTAAAAAGCTGTGAAGTGCAGGTGTAAAGAGAAAAAATCCCAATGAATGTGAAGTTGATAACAAAAATCTTCAGCCAGTAATAGCTGGAATATAAAACTGAAAGATCAAACCTTTCTTGGTCACAGAGAAAATTGTGCTTCACTGTTAAACTATCAGAATCAAGTTCCTTCATTTTTATAATCATATGTGTGAGAGAGGGAAAATAAAAATAAATCCCAACATGAATGAATCCTGTTATTGTTAAATGCTTACATGCAGTTTCCTCAGCTCTGGGACATTCCTGTCCTCAAGTTCAGAAAATGGACATTCAATTATTGGAACGTAACTTCATGCTGATTTTAATCATTGCCTTGTGAGGGTTCCCACTGGAGAAGACACAAAGCCTGGCAACCCTCAGGAAGCCTGAATTGATGCATTCAATCCACTGAAGTTCAGTGCTGATTTCTTGAATCTGCTTTGGGTATGTTTTGCAGCAGTGCAGTATCTTCTGGACATGAGTAATGATGAAAATATTTATGATGTAGAGCACTCTGTCAGAAATACTTGTGTGAGAAAAATCTCAGGATTGGAATTTCTATCAGCTCTGCAAAAATAATACTCAATTTGTAGTTGCTCTTCCCAGTAACACCAGTAAAGTGATCCATGCTCAGCTGGCCAAGCTCTTGGCAGCAGCCTCAGTGATCTCCAGGGAGGAGCAGCCCCATTTTTCCTGAATAAACTATGTCCAGACTTTGTTGTGCTTTGTGGCTGCAGATCTGAGCTACGATCCCGCGTGTTCCCCAGTGTGTGCAGGAATCAGTGATGCATTAGCTGAGTGTGGTGTTGGCAGCCCAGCACCACGAGAGGAGTTTCAGTTCTCAGCTGATGGAGCTGCTGCTTTCCCCCAACCCATAAGCTGTGCCATCTATCAGGCAATCTTTTAATGCCAGACTAAAATGTTCCTTGTTTTGAGACTGATTTGGTAACTCTGTGTTTGGACAGAACCAGAGCTGTGTTGTAAGAGGCTATTTTTATTCTTTCTGGTATGTAATTTTATGATAGCTGACATATTTGTATCAAATGTTAATATTGGCTAATTTAGGAACTGTGTGCTTATTGCCAGGATTTACTTAAGCATGAATTCTAAAGCCAGTTTCTGCATGTTTTGGCACGTGCTGTTAAATTATCTGAATATAGATGTTTAATTTCTATTTTGTTATCTAACAAAGGGATGCAGGATATGGAATTTGATTACAAATACACTGAATTTCTTGTATTATTTCTCAGGACTGCAAGTGCACATTGGTGACGATAGTTACAGCTATCCTGGGGAAGTCATGCAGTGTTGCAAAACTACTGCACAGCACTGCAGAGAAGCTGAAGATTTTTGCAGCAGCTTTAATTTAGATGTGGCAAAGGATTCTGTCATCACCTGCAATCAAGTGATCAGTCTGTCTTTCAAAACTTGAAGTAGGTGCTTGAAGTCAAATGGGAGTTTAGTTACTGTTCTGGGTTGCACTGTTCACAGCTGCTGAAGGAGAGTGTTCTTACGTATTTTTCGAAATGACACTTTGTCTCTTGATGCCAGCAGTAAAGGTGAAGGACTAGATCTTTAGAACTACCTGTCATTAGTTCTCTTCCAGGCTTTCTGAATAACATTTTTCCTGACAGGCACAAGACACTGGTTAGTGTGTACAGAAATATATCCTGAAATACAGAGAAATGTAGAAAAATGTACAGGCTGCATCAGTGCATCAACCATTCCAGTGTTGTAAACTTAAATTTTTAAACTGTCTATGCTTTTTAACTGGCTTCTGAATTATCTCCGCAGCATGCAGCCTTTTTTCCTAGCTTCTGAGATGTAAACCTTATTACTGATGTAAATTCTTTATCTCTGGAAGTTTTGATCTTCCAAGTGGAGAAAAGATGTTTTTTCTACAGGATTGAAGGAGGGGTTTTGTGGGTAAATACAGTCAGTTACCCATCTATAGATCAAATACATTTTATGTTCTTGAAATAAATGGAAAACGTTTTAACTTGTACCTGAATCTCTAAATAGTCTGTATTCTTCCTAACAAAGTCAAGTCTCTAGTTTATAATTACTGCTGCTTTAGTAAACTCCCATTTAAATCAAACATATGGGGTAAAACTTGAAAGCAAAACCCATGTGGGTTTGGGAGTGGCAATTACTTATTTCATTGCTATGAAAACCAACAGGGGGGAAAAAGTCTTTGAAGTTTTGCATGTTGTGTTTGAAGAATCTTACTGCAGTCTTTTGAGTAAATTAAGATGCTTAAATAGAAGATATTCCTCCTTAAATATTTAACTTCTAAGATCTACTTTGTTGCAACAGTGTGGTCACTTTTTCAGCCTTTTGTGATACCGCACTGGGAGTAAATGTTTACTGAAGAGATGCCTAATGTTACCCATACCTATGAAGTGAGTTGCTGCTGACATTGGAGAGCTGAAATGGGTGTTTCACTTTGGTATAGAGAATTGACTTTGGCTGGATTAATTTGTCTACCTGTGTTAGTAGATACTTGTTTTTCAGTAGTTTGAGTGATCTGTCATGGGCAATCTGAGAATCTTCCTTGTTTATCCTGTAATCTTACCTGTTGATAGTTTATATCTTGGTAGGGTTGGTTTTTTTTCCCCACTGCCTCCTTGTAAGACTTTTTGCTGCAACCATGTAACAAAGTACAAGAAGGAAATAAAGCTGTTATGAGCTGTGTTCTCATATACCAGTGTCTGAAAATGCTTGTGCAGGTGGCTTGCAGAGTTTGGATTTTTACTAAAACGCATCTTTCTGTACTTGGAGAGATAAAGACAGGGTTCTTATACTGATGCTGAGTCCTTGGGCATGGTCCATCTCTTAGAATAGGGGTGTCTCAGGCTTGCCAGTACTGATAAACTGGTGATTAAAATACTTTATTGTTACAGATGCAGATTATAGAGCAACGTGATCCAACAGGATCAGGACTATGGATTCACAGTCCTTCCTTGTAACCCTCCAGAAGCAGTGTGTGTGTGTGTCACTGAAGTCTGTGTGTCACTACCAGCCTGCAGCCTGGCACAAAGAGGGAAGCAGCAGCACTGCTGTTCAGCGTGGCTGCTCAGCAAAAGACAGCTTGTGAGGGCAGTGGTTACATGGCCTTCCTTCCAGGGCTTTTGCTTGCCCAAATCATTTCAATCACTTCAGGTTAATTTACTTTTCAGCCTCAGCTAACAAGACTGTAGTTAGCCAGTATTGATTCTTACTTAAAAGTATTAATGTCCTCAGTCTTTTGAATTAAATGTTTTCAGCTGTGAGTAGCTGCTGTTGGTGAGAATCTGCAGTTCAGACAGTGATTAAATTCTGAATTCTTTTCCTGCTCAGCCATCCTTTTCTAAAGCTATTTTTCACTTGTCTGTGTCTTTTGGAGGATATTATTACAGGTAGCTCATTTCCAGGTGGCCAGGGAGTTGGCTGCCCAATCAACACTTAACCTGTGAATTAACTGGCAGACTGTTTTGTTTGCAGGAGTTTGTACCTTCAGGGATGTGCTTTCCGCTGCAGTGCTCCTGTGTAGTGTCACCTCATTAGCTACAGCTATAAACAGAGCTCCTGAAAGGAGCTGTGTTGTGTGACATTCAGAACTCTGACAGAGCAAAATACATTACTTTTTGGTGGGTTTTATTATTCTGGATCAATGGAAGATCTATTTGTGGCAGTGATCTGTCTCCTCCTTGCAAGCAGCACAATAGGGGACTCACTGGTGTGAGGGTAGACATGAGCACTTGGCTGGGGGAGGCAGCTCTTGTTAAGCCAACTGATGGAAAACACACTTAGCTACATTTTGGTTCTGCCTCAAACAGCATTTCAAATCTGTTTCTATTCCTGGTGTATGTAGGAAAGTGTTTGGGGAAAATAGGCTCTTACTTGGTGGGCTTTGTTGACTGTGGAAACACCTGGGGTTAGAACTGAAACTGAGCTTTAAGCATTCTGCTAAAGTAGCTGATGCTTCCTGTGCTGCTCTTGTCACCTGTTAAAGCAGTCTCATGTAATAGGTCTCTGTTCTTTCTGAATTTAATGAAAGGAGCAGATTTCTTGCTTTTCTAAAATTCCAACCAACAAGATAAATTTTAACTTAAAAATTTTTAGGCATCACTTGGATGGGTTTTGGGTGTGTGTGTGTGTGTGTTTGGAATGCATCAGCTTTTGGGTGAATTTACTATAATTGGACCTACTCTTAATCTGGTGAAATTGGAATCCTAATGACTGATTTTGGATATGCAGACAGTATGTGTACCAAATTATATCTAATTTTATGCAGCAATAAAGCACACCATGTTCTTTCTAAACCCTTGATTGGCTTGTTTTATCACATTGCCTAAAATGGTATTTTCAGTGGGCAGTTCCTACACTCTCTTTTAGGGGAGACTTCAGGAGATTTCAGTTTTTTCCTGTATCTGAAGATACGCATGTGTTTGGACTGCAAACTGTGTGATGCTGCTGCCTGCTTTATTCTAGTTGTCCATTTTTGGTTGGCACAGCAACTCGTAAGAACCATTTTTAAACAACTGTTTCAGAGTCCTTTAATAGCAATGTACTGAAGATGAAAGAGCACTGCAGGGGGATGGCTGCATCGGTCTGGAAACAGGAGACTTGGTTTGTGCTTGGTTGTAGATCCTGTGTTCTAAAATACTAGAATGTATTTACAGTAAGGCAAGACTTAACTCTGCTACCGCTTCTTTTCTGCAACTCTGTGTAATTGGACATAATAGGCAGCAAGATGCTCTATAATGGAAAGTTACAAGCAGTTGGTGTCTCAAAATAGCTCTCAGTTCTTAAGTAGAAGTAACTTCCTTGCTGCATGTAACTTGAAAAACTGGTGGGTGGAGGAAAAGCTGGTCCTTGTCTTACAGACATGCAACTGAAAGAAGAAAATGAGGGGGAGAGAACAGACTGCTGTATTTTTGGTGCAATTACAGCGTCAGAATTGTCGTGACAATCAAAACTATTTTTCTTTTCATAATCTTTAAACTGTGTACTTCATTTTAAAGTCATGCTAAGATGTGCTGTTGAATTCACTATTTTGCATTCCCTTCTATGGCTGTGGTTTTATCTTCAGGAAGAGACTTGCAAAACAGCTCTGGAGTTATTCCAAATCTCCTTCCTTAAGGGTGCCTGGGACTGCACAGCCAGAGTGCATCCCAAGCAGTGCTGCATCCGCATGGACAGTCACACTCTCAGCATGTGGGGCTTTAACCTCAGGCCATCGAGCTATTTTTGGTGATGAGAAGTTACAAATGAATGACCCAATGCTTGGCATACTTCAGATCTGCATGAGACGCGTTCTGCTTGGAATGTTTCCTTTCTGAGAGTCAGCACCAAATACAGATGAGTAGTATTTCTTTTGGAGATGGCCTCGTGGAAGTCTGCCACACAGGAAATTTCACATATGGGTTACTTCTAACAATCTTGCCATCATTTTATCAGCAGTACTAGCAGTTGTGAAGAGGATATTATCCAAGCCAGTAACTTTTATGGCTATATTAAAGTAGCATAAAATTAATTATCTTGATACAATAGCCTAAACTTGTTATTTGAACTCTGCAAGTGCACTTTCATATTCTAAAATCTGCCCTGGTGCAGTCAGGGAGATGGATGTAAGTAAACTAGATACTAAACCTATTGTTTTGTAATCTGTCACCTGCAGTTCACCTAGTCCCCTTAATTCTCTCGAGCAAAGCTGCTGTATGTGGACTTGCTGACTAAATAATTGTAACAAGGAATGTGACATATCCAGCCTTAATAAATAGCAGAGCAGTGATTCATAAGGTGCTGAGTAACAGCCACTGGATGTGTGAGACTTAAGGAGGAAGCATCTTACTGAACAGGCTACTCTTGTGTTGGATCTGTACTTCTAAAACACTCCTTGAGTGGGGGGATGGTGCTGAGCTAGGAGATGACTTGGTCTATACACTCTTCTTCCTGGTGTTTCTATTTAAGCCCTGTGCTTTGGGTCTTAAGCAACAGAATATGCCACTGAAACCCTGAGCATGAAGTGTTTCAGCATGGCAAGAACTGGAGTTATGCATTCCAAGTGGGTATTTAACTTTCTGCTGTATTATGTGTTCCCATAAATTGCCAGAGTAGGACAAAGTAGGTTAGTTGTGGAGCCTGAAGCAAGAAGTGCTGCTTTTCTGCTATCTTTAGATCTGAAACTTCCCAGTGCTTTGGGCAGAAATAACCCAAGCGAGACTCTTAGAATCACCTCTTGCTCAAATCTCTAATTCAGAAGATTTTACCCTGCCATTTGTTTGCCTTGCAAAGCATTTCCACATTTTAGTTACGCTGAAGTTATAATTGACCATTTTCAAGGCAGCTATAAAAGCTAATTTTAATTTTAGGGAAGGGGATCCAAGCCTAAAAGCATGAAAGCATGCTGCCTTTCAAACCTTCGTGTTGGCTGCCTGATCAGGTGATGTTCTCTGGGCTTAAATCAAACTCCTGTCCTTAGATGTTGTCTAAGCCTGCAGGATATGAGAGTATCTGTAACAGAGAAAAATTTTTTACCCCTCGTCCTGTAATTAAAACAGAGCCTCTGCTAAATGTAAGCTTTTTGATTTTTTGCAATTTAGTATTATTTTTTTCTAGTCCTTCCTTAAATAATAACCTCATATCCAGCTTGAGCCCTTCAGGAGCTTGTTCACAGAGTGATTTGCCTCAGACAGCTTAGAAAAAAAAATGGTCTTCAACATTTAATTAAAGTTTCATCATGCTTTGCTATGCCACTGCATTTTTAATTATTTGGTCAGTGTGGCCATAAATAGCTACTTCCTTCTTTTTTAAAGACTTCTTCCCCTGCTCAACTTCACTGTTTGACATAGCAACAAGTAAATACTTCTCAGTAGCAAAACTCATTGAAGTTTCTGTTTAGCCTATCAGCTGTGGACTAAATTAGTGAAACGTTATGATGGCTAATGCACTACTGTATAATTAGTTAATTGTTAAGTAACAAATTAGTAACTTACTTGTTAAATGCAGTGTGGTTGTCTCATGGAACTGCAAGGTTACAAAAATAGCTGTCAAAGGGGAGTTGCAGTAGTTTTTCTGCTGGAATGAGTCTCTCTGGGCTAGAAATCTATTCTAATGTTCCTGGCCTTGTTGACAAGAGGTAGCAATGCTGAACTTAAGATCAAAAAGATTGTGCTAGTTTTCTTTCTAAAGTAAAGGGAAATGTCAGCATTAAAATAGTTAGTTTAATACTCTCCTGCCTTTTTCCTCTTTGACTGCCCAGTCTTCTGAATAAAAGCAAATTTCTTTTCTCCACCTTCTAATGCTCAATTTTATTTTTCCCCATCCACAGTCAGTGGAAATGAAAGTAGTTTTTTTTCCTTACCATACAAGTTTCATCAACAGGCTGAGTCTATACTCTGATATAATGATTAAATTTGGAAAATAACCTGGCAGTAATAATCAGCTTGGTACTAACTAAATTTTGCCATGACATGTAAGACAGTAGGCAGCACTTTACACGTATGGCTGTCTGCAGCCTCTTGAATTGCTTCTCATGGGACTTTTTGTTTCTTGTGAACAGATACAGAAAAATCAGAGTGTAGATTTTAGATTGCCATGTTCTCCAAGAAGTAGTTATTTGGAAATTTTGGATAAGCAAAATGTGCTCCTACCTCTTATCTCTTCATATACTGTGGGATATTTTCCTTCCATTTAGTCTTTTAAATATATACAGCTGGTACTGCTCTTCTCACTGTACCCTGAAATCTGGCTGTGTGTTGTAGTTGCTGTCCCTAATTGTAAATGGCTGTCACTGAAAGGATTAGAGGGGTGGGTGGGTGGGTGTAGCCACATGAGGATGGCTTTCAGTTTCCCTTTAGCAGTTTAAAGTATGGTGCTAAAAACACCAAGCTCATGGGTTTTCATCCTGGACTTGATGATCCTTGCGGGTCCCTTCCAACTCAGACTATTCAGTGATTCTGTGATTTTAGGAACAGAATCAAGCCAAAATGAAGAGAATCAGGAAGCTCCCTGCTGCCATACCCAGGGAGTGGCAGATCAGCCTCAGCTGATGCTTTAGGGTGCTGCTGAGGAGTTTCCTGACTGGTGCTCACGCGTGACTCAAAGAGCTGAGTCAGCAGGAAACTGCAGTAGTAAATTCAGTCTGGAGCATGGAACACGGAATTCCAGGCTGAGTCAGTGCAGCAGCTGTTACTGTTGCCTCGGGAGGAGGCGCTGAAGGAGGCTGCTGTCCTGGCCCTGACTAATGCTGGCTCAGGCTGGCCCCTTCTGTCCCAGCAGCCTCCAAAAGCTCTGCCCAGCTGGAGAGGCAGGAGCTCAAGTAGTCTGAACTGACACAGTCAGAGCCATCTCTCTCTGTTGACCTTCCCATGTCACAAAAAGGAAGTAGAACCTGTGCTTTGTAATCCTGGTACAAAAGAGACTGGAGAAGGCCAGCTATTTTCCAAACTACCTCTATAAAAATAAACCTGTAAGGGAAAGCTCCTGTTTTAAGGGCTAGTGAACATGAGAATATGTACTCCTAAAGCTGAGGAGTTTGATTCATGACATAAGTATGCATTTTAGACTAGCAGGGCTGTTAGAATTTAAACTGCATGCACAAACAAGACTTCAATTTTAACTGAGTTTTAAGGTGGTGAACAGAACAGTTTTTTATCTTCGAAAATCTTATGGGTTAGAATGGACCTTAAAGATCATCTCATTCCACTCCCCTGCCATGGGCAGGGTCATGTTCCACCAGACCAGGGTGCTCCCAGCCCCATCCAACCTGCTGCTTCAGAACTTTGAAGTGACTAGAAGAGGCAGTCTGTTTTCCTAGGAAGTGGGGAATGACAGCAGCAAACCTTGTTTTGAACTTTTGCAAAGGTCAGCAATTGATTAAGCTGATTCAGAAGCGTGTTAAGAAACGGAATAAAACTGTTTAAAAATAGTTTGGCTCTTCAAGCATTAATTCCAGTTACACTGCTTAATAGATCTCACAGCTTTGGAACTTAACACAAGCACTGTTTTAAATTGAATTAGTTTTTAATTCCTGCTACTCCTCCACTAAGCCTAGGCTTAGTACTTCAGATTGACACTCCTTTTCCTGAACTCCTGGTTGTTACATAGGCAGTTAGGAGTTGTGAGCTGTGCACGTCACCTTAAACTGTAACCTGCTGTTAGAGCTGGTCATGTTCTCATCTCTTCTGCCAAGAGCCACCAGAGACTGCAGCTGTGAACAAACTGCAAATTGTGCTATTGGTTAATCAAGGAATAACAAGAGTACTGGTTTTTAATTCTAAACTATGCAGCATAAACAAGAGACTTGTCTAATTTCTAAACATACTGTTTCTCTGTACATGGCCTGGCTCAAATGGAATGCTTCAGGACACAACATCAGCCTGATAATGTCTTTCCTTCCTAATGTCTGTTTAGGTACAGTTGCTGGCCTATATTTTTTTGAAATAAAAGCTAAGAGACAGTAAAATGGAAAATTTATTAGTGCAAGTTGGTCAGTCGGTTTCTTCCAACAAGTACATAACAGCATCCCATGCTTTAATGCATTATAAACAAACCTGGTCTAAGATAAGAAAAGTTGGACTTGTTTTGGAGTAACAATATGTTACATATTGTCATCGTCTGACTCATCTTCCTCTTTCAAAGATTCCTGTTTAAAAAAAGAAAGTATAATTAAAGGATAGTCTAACAGTTGTTTTATAAATCAGGCTACAATAAACAAGTTTTGCTGCAGCTTCACAACCCTCTCACTGTGTCCAAACCCTTGTAGTCAGCAGGACAGCTCCCATCAACACATTTACTTTTGAAGGAGAAAGGCACCATGTGTGGCAGCCTGTGAATTAAGAGTTTCTGAGAGCAAGAACTATCCCTGGGTTACATTGTAGCCTTCCCTATTCCTCCTTCCCAGTAACACCAGCTAACACAGAAGGGATGTGTGTTGGAATGATACCTTTTCCAGGCAACTCAACAGGTTGTCAAGTGAAGCACTGAGACAACACCCAAGTCAGAACTTACCTTGGCATATTTTTCTGCTTCTTCTCTGATGTCTTTGGGAACAATTTCATGTTTTCCATTGGTTACTGCCAATAAAAAGAGTATGTCTTAATTACAATTCACACAAGGACCCTGACATACAGAGTGAATTTAAGAAACAATGTTTTACTTTAGTTACAAAAAGTTATAAATTTTCTGGAGTGGTATAGAAATTACAGAAATGCATTACTTTCTCCAACCCAGCTGAGTTCCAGCTCAAAAGCTTTATCCTTTACTTCATCGTGAACTATGTAGATTCTGAAAAGAACAGAGAAAGAACAGATTAGAACAGACTAAATATACTAACAGGCTAAATATACTTTGTTCCTGTCACAGATTTCTTCTGTTAAAGTAGCCTTATGATTAATAGCTCTCCCTGTGCCTTCTCCCCGCCAAACACCATCAGAGAATTTTCCAGGCTTAACTGCTAGTCTAAAACACTTTAAATCATTACAGCCAAGATGCAGGTTGAGATGTTCAAGCTGCCCTAACTACAACAAACATTAAGATTTAGATACTGCAGAACCAAGGCTGCATCATCACTGCTTCTGCTAAATCAGTTATAATACAGCTTGGAGTGTCCTGCATTTCCCCCTGTAAATCTTACTTCAGTTTACACTTAACACTAAATCCCACCACCACAGTATCTTGTGTCTAATTAGAAGTCTGTACATAAGATTTCCAATGTGGTGCTTATGGCAAACATGGAAATGGAAATTTAAACCCCAAGTGGTATCATAGCATACACAGTGCCTCCCAGACCAGTAAAGTCACTGCTTAGGCTGTGGGATAGAAATGTTACACTGCAGTAACAAAACTGATGTGATTTCATCCTGTGGCAGAACACATAAACAAACTGCAACAATCCTGAGCTGAGACACTCAAAACAGCAGAACTCACAATAACCTGTGGCTTCACTGTTTGAGAAGCCTGTATTTTGTACTTCCTAGCTTGCTTCAGAAAGCACTAATAAGTCAGAAATTGAAAAACACCAGCTATTCCTACCCAACATGGAAACCTTGGAGATGATGGAGGAAGGCAGGATACCCTCAGCACCACACTAAGTACTTCCAGTGGAAGTACTGTGAAACAAATAAAAAGTCTGAAGTGAACATTGGTGTCCACGGAAATACCCCTCTATGCTTATAGACCCTCCTGTCTCTGTTAGCTTTCTTATGTTTCTTATGTTCAGCTGATTACAAGACTTTTGCAACAAAGTGTACCTTTACAAGCTCCTGCAGAAATCTCTGCTCTGGACTGTGCCTAGTATTTTAGGTTTAAAAGTTATTAAAATCTTTGTTATCTTGCTAAATGCTACTGAGGAGCTGAATTTGAGCTGAAAAACAGAACCCTGTCTAGCGCTGCTGGTGAGTTTGAGCTGAAGCAGAACTAGAACAGAAGTATTTTCATTATTAGAAATTATTTTTAAATGTCTAATAATACAGCTATACTGTATATATTCCTTTAAAGAAGTTCTACTTTGCTTCTTTCCCAAGCACTTGAGTCTTTTTTTTTTAGGGTGGGTCCAGGACCTCAGCATCATTTGCGGACAGCTTCTCTCTGAAGCATCAGGTCATTGTTCAAACAACTCTTACTTCAGAACCAGGATGCCAAGGAGTCTCCCCTCCTCTGTCACTGGTCTAAGTATTTTAAAACCAGGGATTGGAGTCAGACAATTTAACACACGATACCCAATTTAAAAGGAACAGCCTGAGTTTGAAGCCAAAGCAAGCTCACCAGTCTGGATTTTTGTCAAGTTGAAAAAACGGGTTGGAGACTTACATTTTTGCAACTTCTTTAACAACATCACGGCAGGTCATTTCCTTCATCTGTAGGCAAAAGACACACAGATATAAGATTTCTATAAGGAGAATACAAATCTTCCACAAGGCCAGAATAGGAGAGGCTGTGCATGTGCCTAATGAGCTTCATGTTCAGTAGTCAAAGTAACAGAAAGACCAGAACCACATTTCTTCTCTACCGTGCATCTTTCAGCCTGCTCTATGCAAGTCATTCTTCCAGGGAATAATATTACAACTGAAAGATTCTGTGAAAAAAATACTACTTGGAAATTCCCCAGTTTAAAGCACTCATCAGCTGAAATCTTAGAAGCTACACAGGTGATTTTGGCATCCTAAAAGCCTGACTTGTTCCTAGATGCTTTATGCTCAACTGATATAAAATAACAATGAGAGGCACCGTATTTTCACATGTAATATTTGTATTCCTTCTAGGCAGCACAGTAATACTTTTGGTCTTACCAACACTTTTACAGGCAATTTTGGGTTTTAAGTAATGCTCCAAGAGGAGAATATTGTTTAACAACCAACTGCCTGCCTGAGCAAGGCATCAGCATCTCAATTCATATTTTCTCAGTTATATCACAGTCTTTTGGCAGCTTCACAGTTAATCAGAACAAAGTCTGGTGCAAATTTCCATGACATAATAAACTTGTGTTTTATAGGTCAACTTTTCTGGCCTATGAAGCAGTAATATATTCTACATTCCATTAATGCAATTTACCATCTCTTCCAATTCCCAAAATGTTTTCAAACCCTTAGTATGGAAGGTAGTTGTGAGGTACTGGTGAAGGGATTCAGATGACAAGAGTTCATGTGGAGTGTCACAGCCCTTTCTGGGGTGAAGCAACGGGCCAGAGAAGAAATGCCTGTGCCTGGTTAGAGAGATGTGCCACCACAGTCCCATCTGGAGAAGGTCCCCAAACAGAGACCCACTGCCTTTGTGACACTCAGTCCAAATGTAACTTGTGTCACACAGACATTTAAATGATGATGTGTACTCATGCATATCAAGTTAGCAGTCAAACGGGAAACCCTAAAGCTCTACTACTGTCATGCATATTTACAAGAGAGAAAACTGAAGCCAGTTTAATTTCTGCCGTTATCCCATCCCAGGTATGTTAATTCTGCAGACAATGAAAGTAAACAATGTGAACAGTTTTATCCCACGAGTTAATCATGATTGTGTCCATATATCAGAAAGTTGTAATAGTATCAGAGCTGCAGGAGATCAAGAGACTGAAGCAGTCTCCACACAGCTACAAGTTTTCCCACCGCTGACTTTACTGACATAACATGCAAGAGATGTGATCAGTGCAGGGTTTTCTTCTTGCACCCTCAGCTACATGTGGGTTTTACACACTGTATCCTCCCCAGACACAGGATCTGCTCTGCAGTCCCCTAAGGCAGGTTTAAAGTCCTGATTCCCTGCTTGCCTCTTCCTTTCCACCGGGAGTCATCTCTTCCAACAAACAAATCTTAGCTTACAGGCTCCTGTAGGCTCACCCCACAAAACCTTTTGTACTTCTGGTTTTTTCCCATCTTAGCTTTGACAAATTCATCTTGTCAGAATTAGCCACGACCTGGAAACCTGCCCAGTCCTCAGTGAACAAAAGGCATTGGCATGCGGGGCTGGACTCACCCCACAGAGCTGTGACAGGATCCGACACATTATGGGGGACACTGCAAACAAGCCCCTAAATCAACACCTGCAGCTGGGCCCTGTTGTGCCACACCTCTGTTCCATCTACTGCATTCTACAGGCTTGACTGTAAAGTTCCAGTAATTCACATTATTAACTGCAGAAGTTTTTGAAAATCCCAGCACTGCACAGAAAATTAATTATTTGCAGTAGATTGTGTGTAACCCAACACAGCGCTGTCTTTTGCCAATGTGCACACCTGGAAATTGAAATTATGATTTCCCAGATGCCGCAATTCCAGTATAAAGATCAAATGATCATGTAGGCTTCTCATCTTTAATTTGGTATTCAAGCATCTGATGCAGATTCAAAGCTGAATGAATCGAGTCTAGAACATTCTAATTTTTCCTCAATTTTTCAGTCATGGTGCTACAGCACCATAAATAGGCTATTCTTAAAAATACAACAATCATATAAACTCTGAACCTTTCCACGAACAGCTGTGACATCCCTCTGCAGACCAAAATAAGATGCTAACAGAGTATCACATAAAAATTACATGAGACAGACCAGGAGAAGGATTTGGTTCCATGTTGTCTCCAACTCCAAGGGTGTCAGATACTAAAACACATGAGGAAGATGGAAATCTTTCAGGATTCTAACATAACTTCAGTGAGCTACAGGGACACTTCAATACCTTTTGGTTGTCTTCTCTCCACAGACCAGTTTGTCCTTAACAGGAGCAGCCTTTTTGAACTTGTTAAACAAAAGAATCATCTAAAACCTTTGGGAAATAATAGATATAGCACCCTGCACAATGCTGCCCTATAGTTTTCATTCAGAATGAAAAACAGATTTATACTTTTATATTCTCTCACTTGGCTCACTGGCAAATGTACAAGGAAATATTTCACCCGCTTCTTCTGCATTTTATGTATTTTAGGCACCCAAAAGGTAACATAATAAACCAGGAATATTTGTCTTGAGACAGCACAATGATACTGTAAGACCATACCTGAAGTTTTTCTATCTCTGTTTTTGCAGCCTGCCTGGCTTTACCAATGGCACAACCCCAATAACCCTAAAAAAAAAAAAAAAAGAAACACACAATATTCAAATTTAATTAAATACTAGACCCTCTACAGCTCTTACTGTCACTTAGCACATGACAAGCTCACCCTACTCACAGTGAGAGGCTAAAGAGTAACCTTGGTATTGTTCTCTCTTGGGGCACATCCCCAAATGGTTGAATAGAGCCCAATTACTACATCAAGTACCACCACTGCTGATAGAAAAGAGATGTGCTCAATAATCCCAGGACAGAAACTTATCAGCTCAAAATGTTGTAATAGATTTTTTTAGTTGCTATTACAGTAAATGGAAGAATAAACTAGAATTAGTTTGAAGAGAGAAGTTCTACAGGAACTACAGAAGCTCTACAGGATCCAAACAAACCCCAAACTAAACCCACCTACTGTGCAAACGTAATTGCAGTGTAAGCACATAGAAATTAAGCATTTCTATTTCTCTCAACAGCCATGGTCCTGGATGTACTGCAAGAAAATTTTAAAAGATCCAACAGTATGTGTGTGTATCAACCTGTGTGTTACTCACAGCTGAAAATGCAGCACTAACAACAATTCTAATTTGATTTGGTTTGCTGTTGGCAGGCCAGAGAAACAGCCCTCTCTTACCTGAAGTATTTAGTGAAGGGGTATCACTACAGTTCTTGCCTTTTTGGGGCAGTGCACAGGAGTTTTCATTGGACATAGCCAGATGGAATGAACTCCCAAATTTCTGAGAGACAAGCTTTAAACTCATTTCTCAGACTGCAGTTCTAAGAAATACACGTTTGTTTAACAAGGACATGCAAACAAGCAGCAGTGATTCACCAGAGATCTTCCCAGGCAAAAGGAGAAAACAACAACAGCTGTTTTGGACCAACACTTACTATTTTCCCAACTAGGAACTTTAAGAAGGGGAACTTCTGCTAAGATGGAAATATTTTTGACACACTCACGTATGAAACTCCTGATGGATCAATCATGTACAGTTGTGCACCATCATCACTATCATAGGACCCCAACATGAAACTGGAGGAGAAAAGAGAAATTAAAAACTGTCCTTCTACCAACACACACAGAACTACAGAGACTACACCAGCTCAGGTTTCCTACACCCTTCCTGGAGAAAAACTCCTCCTGTCCTGCTACACTCTATTGAGCAATTTGCCTCAGAACAGCACCTGCACATTGCCAGAAACATTTTACTGATCAGTAACTTGGCAGCATATCTGTTTATCAGTCCCTTTGTACTAGAATCCCTCAGGAGTTGTAACCTGCTCTTTAGGTGTCAGGGCAAGCAGGATGATTGCAGAGGGAAGTTCTGCTTTCACCACTGTCACAGCCTTATGGCACAAACCCTTAAACTTTAAAAACAAGGGACAAATTGACCAGCTCTGTAGAAGCCTAGCACAGTGTTATGGGAATCTGAATTCTTCACCTGAGGTTTTAGGCACACACAAAAAGAAAGAGGAAGGGAATCTTTAGGAGATGAACTGTGGGTTACTAATTCCAGGTTTCAAAAAAGAATTCAAGACAACCGAAATAGTTCCAGCAAGCATGAACCAAAAGATATTTACAAAGAGAGTGTGTCTGCAAGACTCACCTGCACCCAAAAGGCCTGACAGCACTGTACAGGGTGTAGGCATGCACGTACATGGCCACTCTGTCTGCAAGATGCTGCGTGGAAAAAAGGAAAAACAAAACACTGGAAACCCTTATTTACAGAAATAAAGAATAAAATGTCATTCTCGTGTCAAAAATAAAAGCCAAAACCCCTGAGAACTGCACTTTTCTTACCTTCAGGGGGATGTCATAGCCATAGTTAGACCTAAAGTTGGAAGCCTCTTCCCGGGCGATGTCCGCCAAGGAGCGGGCGTCTGCCAGGAGCCCCGCGACTGCCTGGAACGAGAGTGTGTCACCAGCACAGACACACCTGGCAATAGCCCATGATACTCATTCTACAGGGCAATTCAAACTGCCCACCTGCCACCAACCTCACTACATGCCAGTGGGACTATACATTAAAAGAGTTTTTCTCTGGGAAAATCAATAACCGAAGTTACCTTCGTGTTAAGGTAACTACACCAACTCAATCAATGCTTCATATCATGTGTATTCACCAGGTTTCAGGCATTTCTCTCACACAGGAACCACTCCTTGACACTGTTCTGACATCAACAGTATGGACAGGCCAGTCCTCCATACACCAGTCTTTAAGGAATTCAGGTGATTCTTACATTATTGAGAAGAAAATCTTGTATGCAGCATGTTTTCCCTTAACACACCTTATTTGGTAACTGGGTAAAAAAGTACCATTTTAATACTTGTGTTTATATTTACAAGCTTGAACAACTGGAAAAGCATTTCTAAAAATTTAGAACAGCTTCAAGCTTCTATTTTAAGTTTGGATTTTACTTATATATGTTTTTGTGCCAAGAATAACAGAGAACAGTAAAATACCCACTGGCATTTCTGACTGTACATAGACACATTAACATTACTTTCTTAATCTACTTGGTTTTGATTCTCTGATTCATGAATTTGTCCTTTTGGGGGGGGGTCACCTTACAATTTATGCAGCTCTAAAATGAAATGGCACCTTACCATCCCAACGTGTCGGTCGACATTGAAGAGACGTTTATTGGACCCCTCTTCATAAAGCTTGGACAGGACTAATTTTTCTACTCCAAAGACAACACCATCTTTGCATCTTATCCCAATTGCTGTACTGAAAGACAAGAAAAATGTCAGTTTCTCACACACAGTGTAAAATATGTAACACAGAATTACCAAGACAGAAGAAACAGTGACATGATATCCCCAAAAGTAGGTTTGTCACAACTCCTGCACTGAAGACAACAAGGGGATGGAACTAAATGGTCTTTAAGGTCCCTTCCAATCCAAAAACCATCCTGGGATTCTGTGATTCTAATCCTTATCTGGAGCCTGTGGCTACGAGCAGACGCCTGGGTGACCTCGTCCATGCCCTGCCAATCCATCCTGCTGCCCCTAAAGCACAGCTGGGATTTTCACTTCCCAACATTCCTTCACACACACTCCAGGGAAGAGAGACACTCCCAGAGCAGCTGATGCAGCTTCAGCAGCACTTGGATGTCCTCCATGCCTTGAGGAATCCCTAGGAAGCTGATACATTTACAAGGAAGGCCCTGAGCGTGTCAGTCTTTCAGCACCTCAATCCGCATCCTTAAAATGGGCTTTTAGATCAGAACTCATTTTACCACCACAGTTTTACCCGCAATGCCCTCGTGTTTCTCTAGTCCAACAACACTGCTTTAAAAGAGGCCAAAAGAGCAGATATTTGATGCAGATATTTGTATCTTACCTGCTATTCTCCACAGCTTTCATAGCATATTCCACTTGAAACACTCTGCCATCTGGAGAAAATGTGGAAGCTGACAGGTCATACTGAAGAAGAAGACAAAATACTCAGCAAGAAAAACCCACATAATATCACAGCATTTTTAGATCAGGCCTATTTAGTTTAAAAATTCAAGACTATCACTGCCAGAGATGGTGTAAGTCCCCAGAGCAGGCTGTCCCCTAACATAAGATGCAGGAACAGAAGAAAACAGAGACTAAAAGCCAGGAGAGGCCATTTCATCAGTGCAGGATGTACCCACACTGCAAATCCAGACACTGCACAGATGTGAAATCACTGAGCATTACCCAACACTCAAAACCTACGTGAGCTTTTGCCTGCCTTTACATTTCATAGAATCACAGGATGGTCTGGGTCGGAAGGGACCCTAAGGATCATCCAGTGCCACCCCTGCCAGGGGCAGGGACACCTTCCCCTATCCCAGGCTGCTCCAAGCCCCGTCCACTGCCAGGGCTCCAGGGGCAGCCCCAGCTTCTCTGGGCACCCTCTGCCAGGGCCTGCCCACCCTCACAGCGGTGAATTACTTCCCAATATCAAACCTAAATTTGCCCTCTTTCAAATTGTACCCATATTATTCTTTGTCATATCACTACAGCTCTCGACCAAAAGTCCCGCCCCTGCTTCCCTGTAGGCCCCCATTTAAGTTAAACTTATGGATCACAGGAATATATTTGAAATGCATACAAGTATATTATGTAGAGGAGCATAATAAGTGCATTATCCCGGAGCCCGCCCCGCCCCGCCGCCGGTTCCCCGGGCCTGCCGGGCCGCAGTGACTCAGCCGCCCGCAGTGCCACGGGGCCGCAGCGCCGCCGCGGGCACGGGGCGGCCCCGGGTGCGGCGGGGGCCGTTCGGGGCGGTCGGGAGGCCGCGCTGTGCCCGAGCCGCGGCCGCCGCTGCCGCCCCTCACGCCGCACTCACCCCGGTGCCGATGGAGCTCATGGCGGCGCCGCTCCCAGCCCGTCCCGCGCCCACCGCCCAGCAACGCGCGCTCCCATTGGCCGCCGCGCCGCCCTCCCGGGATGACGTCACCAAGCACTACGTTAAATTACATGTAAAGGGCCCTGTTCCCAAGCGCCCGGCTAGCTCAGTCGGTAGAGCATGGGACTCTTAATCCCAGGGTCGTGGGTTCGAGCCCCACGTTGGGCGTTCCGTTTTTGGGGCCTCTTGAGCGCCACAACAGGAGAGCCGGGACAGTCCTTGTAAGTGATCAATAAACGCTGCGTCAGTGGGAAAATCAGCTTTTATTATAAACGATCTGCATGCACGAATGGTGTGGAATGTGCACCATCAAAATCAGCTTTTATTATAAGTGATCTGCACGCAGGAATGAAACGTGCGCAATCAAGTGGGAGCCGTGAGGAGCTGGGGGGTGACCACTGAGCACTGGATCCCAGAAAATTTAATTTGTTTTATAAACGATTTGGATGCAGGAAGCAGAGGGATGTTAATCCAGTAGAGCTCTGGGCTCCCATGCAGGTAGAGAGGGATCACAGAGACACTTGGATAAACTGGAGAGCTGGGCAAGCACCTGCCATAGGAAATGTAACGAGAGCTAGTGTGGGATTCTCCACCTGGGATGGGGCAACCCTGGTTAAACACACAAACTATGGAAGGAGAGGCTGGAGAGCAGCCAGAGCAGCCCCACGGGAAGGGATCTGGGGGGTTTATAGCCGGAAAATATCCTTGGCTGTGAGGGTGGGGAGGGCCTGGCCCAGGGTGCCCACAGAAGCTGTGGCTGCCCCTGGAGCCCTGGCAGTGTTCCAGGCCAGGTTGGACAGGGCTTGGAGCAACCTGGGATAGTTGAAGGTGTCCCTGCCCTTGGCAAGGGGAAGGACCAGATGTTCTTTAACTTGCAACCCAAACCATTCCAGGATTCTATGGTTGGGTTTGATCCATCAGTGGAACAGGCTCTCCAGGGAAGTGCTCACAGCGTGTGAGAGGTCAAGGAGCATCTGGACGATGCTCTCAGCCATTATGGTTTAGTTTATGGTAGTCCTGCAAGGAGCAGGGAGTTGAACTTCATGAGCCTTAGGGGTCCCTTCTGACTTGAGACAGTCTCTGATTCCATGAAAAAGGAGAGGAGGGAATGAGATAAAGATAATTCCCCCATGGAGCAGCTCCTGCTGATGCAGCACGGACACAGGCAGACCACGAGGGGCTTGTGCATATTCCAAACCCCTCCTCCAGTCAGCAGGACTCGCTCATCTGGAGCTGTTCACAATTGGCCAACACCAAGCTGCTGGGATGGCCCCCAGTCCAGAATCAGGAACTGCAGAGGAAAACCCTCCAGTTACTGCAGGGGTTTGTGTCTGTCACTCTTTCCTGATGAACCAGGTGGGCTCACTGTGAATGCGTCTACTGGGAGGATCCACGGATCCCTGCAGTGCCAGGGAGGGAAGAACTGCAACAGCTGGCCTGGAAAACTCAACCCTTTCTACACCATTACACATTTAGGGTGTGATTACTGAGGGCTTTCCAGGGCACGCCATGAAGAGTCTTTCTCACCCCTTCAATGAAGTAAGAATCCTGTTTTTGCCTTAACAGGTCCTGGGACTCTGCACTTCAACCCAGCAGTAACATGGGAGTTAGGAATTCTGTCCCTGCCCTGTTAAACAGCAGCTGCTGAGGCTGTTCAGTGATGCAGAAACCCCACAGGAGGAGATCTGAGTGGGCAGAACGAAGACGAGGTGGCAGAACACGCCAGGCGAGGTCCCAGGGTGCGTGTGCACCACAGCACGGAAATACCCCCAAAAGGGAAGGGCTAAGAATATCCTGAATTTCCTCAGCTGCAGTCTGCTGCAGTTCAGGAAAATGACATCATTGCACCACCACCACCACAGGCTCCGTAGGAGTTTCATCTCCCGAATCCTTCCCACTGAAAAGGACACCAGCAATCCCTCCCAGCTCCATGGCACTCGTGCTGACGGCAAATTCCTCTCTCAGGAGAAAACCTTGGTAGGCTCTGGCTCAGTTCTTACTGAGGTAAAATATAACCTGCACCCCAAATTACCCAAACTGTGACTGAAAATGAGCAGCACAGCTTAGGCTGTGTGTTCTGTACACCTAGGGGCTGGCTCTCTGCACCTGGCAATGACACTGTGTCCATTTATCCAGCCTGGAACAGCACCAGGAGATGGGTCCCAAAAACACCAAGCTCACCCCAGGACTGTAACACCATCTGTTAAGGTGAAGCACGTAGGAAACACAATGACAAAACCACGCAGGAGCTGCTGAAGTGCTGTAGCACATTCCCTGTGCTCAGGTTCACCACAAGAGGATTTCTTTAAATATCTGTTTGACTTGCAGAGTCGTGCTTCAGGCACACAGCAGGTGGGCAGCAGGCAGCACAAGGAAATCTGTCACAAAAAGCATGTTTGTGCCAATAAAATACTTCACCACCCCAAAAATTTTATATTTATCTTTCCAAATTTGAGACAAAAATTGCTCCTCAGGGTAGGACTTAAACCCCAGTAACCAGCAGATACCAGCAGTCATCATGTAGCCACTGAGCCAAGTTTTACCTCACACCTGTTTATAATTAATTTATAATAATTTATGGTCTTACATTGCTGAAATCTTTCTTGGAGGAGACAGATCAGGAGAGGTTTTAGCTCAGCACTATGAGAGAAGTACAGGCAGAAGAGTTCTCTGCTAGAACTCTTAAAACAGGAGAAATAATGTTCCACTACCTTTGCTAAACAGCCCCAAACCATTTCCTCACATGTGCTTCAAGGGTGGAATATTTTAAAACAGAATTTGACACAAAAAAATTCCCATAGATGTTTCCCTGTAGACTGCTGTTCATTCTTGTCAGCACATTTAAAATGAAAATATCTTCAACCAAATTCTCTCAGCAATGCCATTTACTATACAGATAAATAATGAACAACTCAGTAGGGAACAGCTCGTGAGAGGACAGAATTTCTCCAAAACAAGACAAAAGAGCAGAGGAGTTGCCAGAGTTAAGTCTGTAAACTATAACTGGACAGGGTTTTAAATAGTGTTAGTGCCTATTCCCTGACAACACCCACGTTGCTCTTATTTAATGGTGTTACACACAAATTAATGAACAAAAAACAAACCCCAATGCACATGGATGTAGTTGAAATGGGGCAGAATCCTTGTGTGATATTTAGGTGCTTATTTCTCTGTGGAAAAAGCCCTTTTCATCAGTGGTGGGGGTGCTTTTCCAACATCAAACATCATTTCCAGAGGGGGGTTGTTGAGGCAGCACCAGTCGGGAATGCGGCCTGTCTGGCTGTAATATTCCTTGGACACAGAGCGGCTCCCAAGGATGTCCTGGAGTGCTCCAAAAATGGCTCCTACATTATTGGCAAGGAAAATAAATTGCATTAATTCAATGTAGAATTTCTCTTTCTACTTCTTCCCATAACAAATCTCAACTGGGATTTTTTAGCTCTGCCCCAAAATTTAAAGGGATGAATGGATATCGCTGCTTTCCTTTTCAGTATCCCATTTAAGTCCCAAACTGCTTCCATTTATATCCCTGAAAGTATCTGAAAACAAGGAATCATCTGCTCTCTGCTATCAGCAAACCTGGCCTGGCTGACCCACCTCTTACAACAAAGTTTCCTAGAAGTTTTTATTTTAAACTCTTCCACCAAACTCCCTTGTGTTCAGGGCAATTTTTCCCCCAAAAAAGGTGCCCCACAAATTCACACCGGCTGTGAGAAGATTCAGCCCACAGCAGCTGCCCAGGAAAGAAAAGCACCACAAAATTTGGTGCACAGAAATAGTTCTGGTTTGCTAATCCTAAAAATAAAAGGTTTTATTTACTACAAATCCCACTTGGAAGGTTTTTTTCCCACCCCTGCTTCCCAGTTGCTCCCATTCTTACCTCCCAGCCAGGCCACGCAGTTGGGTTTGGCAGGGGGAGTGTGAATCCTGAAGGTTTTAGTGGCAAGTGCCTCCTTGTATTTGGGTTTCTCCACCAGGTGTCTGATCTCAGCCATGAGCCTGTGCAGGAACCCCGGGAGCATCGCGGTGCCCCCGATCACCACCAGGTTCTCTGCCAGCTGCTTCCTGGTGTCTATTGGGCACTAATGCAAACAGGGACACAAAAAAACCCCCTACGTAAGTCAAGCTGCCTGAGCTTGAAGACATTCAGAGGTCTCTTAGAAATTCAGTCCATTTCTATGCCCTCTAATTGCTGTTTTCTCATATTTAGCTGGAAAATAACCAACATAATGAGAGAAATGCACAGGAAATGCCTGGAGGTGCAGAGGTGAAGGCTCCAGGCACAGAACTTCTTAAACAATTTGTTTTCATAAAGAATTCTAATGGAAATGTTTGTCATATCAGCCAAGTCCATGGCTCTCCAACAAATTGCATCTCAGCAAACTTATTTAAATGGCATCAGCAGCTACAGGGAGCCAACTTTAATTAACGTGAATACACCACCACATAATGAAAATTTCCATTTATAGTGGTTTCCTAATGCACTTTTTTCCGAAATATAATAAAAAGAGAAGCATTTGTATATGCCAAGAAAAATGCCTGCAATTAATTTAATATACTGCCTGTAATAAAGATGTCCAAATTAATTTTATTCTAGCACAGGTAAACCAGCAGCCTGCAGGACTCTAAGTCTTGAGTCATTTATAACTGCGGGTTCTCTTAAGACTGGAGGCATCCCCTAAACTGTTTCTAATATAAAGATACCTGAACAAGTGAATCCAAGATCAAAGTGGCAACAGATGTCTCTTCATTATCCTGTTCAAACAGGATTTCTACCACAGAGTCTCTGTGGAACAGACAGGAAGTGAGTGTTAATGAGCAGCAAAACCACACTCTGAGCTGAACTCGGGCACAGCAGAGCTGGAGATAACTGCAGCTTTCCTGCTGCCAACACTTTGTCACTCCTGTCACACAGCCCATGCACCCAGCAGTGCCAGCGGGGAGGGGACAATCATGGAATCCTTGGAAAAGGCCTTAAAAACATCACATTCAGCCCTCAACCCAGCACCACCCCTTGTTCACCACTAAACCACATCCCCAAGTGCCACATCCACACGTTTTGAACCTTTCCAGGGATGGTGACTGCACCACTTCCCTGGGCAGCCAGTTCCAGTGCTTGACAACCCTTTCAGTTAAGAATTTTTCCCTAATACCCTATCTCAACCAGTCCTGGCACAACTTGAGGCCATTTCCTCTTGTCCTGTCCCTCCCTTCCTGGGAGCAGAGCCTGACCCCCACCTGGCTCCATGCTCCTGTCAGGGAGTTGCAGGGAGTGAGAAGGTCCCCCCTGAGCCTCCTTTTCTCCAGGTTAAAATGCCCTGTTCACATCACTAAACCTGTCTCATTATCAGGCATTGACACTCGCTTCTCTTCCCCCATCCCTCTAATCTCTTTGCTCTCATCTTCCTCTTGGGGCTCTGGAGAAGCCACCCCCCCCATGATGGGCTTGCACTGTGGCCAGCACACAGCTTTCACTTTAGAGGCATTAAAAACATATGCAACTGTTTCATTAAAATCCAATTTTATGACAATTTATGTGCTTTTAAGAGTTGAAATATATCTTTGTAGTGATAAATACTCTGCTATGACATTTCTCACCTGATGGGGCCAACTACATGGAGAATCTTTTCTCCATCCAAAGGATAGTCCACGTCTGGAGGCGGTGAGGGACGCTGGAAATAAAACCAGACTTGTATTATTATTTTAGAGCCCAAAAAGGCTGCAGCCACCTCAAAGGAAGAGCAGGAAGAGCTTCATCCTCCACTCACCTCAGCACTGCCATCAATGTTGAATTTGGCTGCCTGGATTTTCAGTCCCCGTTGGAGATCACTCACAAAGCAAGTGCGGACTGTGCAGAGGGGAGGAGAGGGGCACAAGTGAGGCTTTGCTGGATCCTTTCATCACCAGTAAAAACAGTCATTTCTCTTAATTTAGAAAAGAACAGACACTTCAGGCCCTTGCTGGTCCAAGACATTATCAAATAAATGCAAAGACAAGCAGTCTCTACACTCCAGCAGAGTTCAGGTGCTGTCTAGACCATGAGTTAAATGAAGCTGACACAAAATTAGGTTGGAAATCCTGCCTGTCCTTTCCCAGACAAACCACACAACATTTTAAGCCAGAGGGATGTTTCTAATGGTGCTTCAAGGTGCCAGGGGTTGTATCCTGGCTTTGCTGCAGGTCTTGCAACACGGCTTCAAATGAGGCATTGCTCATTTTCTAAACAAGCTCCAACCATGCAATATTTTCCTTAGTGCAACTCTTCAACACCCTAAGAACTCCAGAGGGTTTTTCTGCTTCCAGACAATGCTGACAGAGCACAACCTCGTTTGTACCCCAGCTGCTACTGTTATTATGCATTTATTTATTTGCATCTGGCACAGGTGAGCATCTTCCCTATAAACTGCTGTCACAAAGAAACAACCCTTCAACACACAGACAACAATAATTTCATCCCTAGCCTGTTCTCTCTGGTTCCAAAAGACTGCATAAAAAAAACACACCTGGTCAGAAAATGCGTGCAAGTCCAGGAATTAGAAAAGCAAATTCCATCTGACAAAGCACCAGCTGCATTTATTTCGCATTTGACTGATGGATTCCTTCCTAATTTGACCCAAGGGATACATACTAGTTACTGTTTTCTAGGAAAACATGTTTTTCTACCTGTTGCACATGAAACAATTACACAAGAATTCATCCAAGTTCTGCCCAAAGAAAGACTGTATTTTTTCTGGTGTAAATGTAGTTCTTGTCTCCACTTGCCTGCCTGATTAACACACCAAAATGTCTTTTATACATACTTTTTTTTTTTTTAATTGACTTTAAAGCAAACAGAGCCTTTCTAGTTAATCTATAAACAAAACTACAGAACAGAACAATCCCTTCTGTGCCCACCTACCAAATGTGTCTACAAATTATCACTCAACAACACAGAGGTTAAAGCAAAAGAGAAATTCAACACCTGGTTTTGGTTTTGCTTTCAAAGAGGAAGAACAACACAAGTTCATCCAAGAGGTAAGAAATACAACAAACAGAGAAGAAAAATAAATTCCTACTTGTAAAATATTGCACACTTGTTATTATCACACCCTACTGCACAATTTAATACACTAGAGTTTCACAAAGCAAACAAATTTACCTTTTATATCCTCTACTATGTCTTCTGGGACTGAGCCTGTAAGAAAAAAAATAACTTAGTTTCATTCTTAAATTCTCTTCCTACTTAAAAAAACTTTTGTTTTAAGTTTGAATTACATTTAGTATATTAAACTTTTGCTCTGACTGCAGCTTTTAAAGATTTCCAAAGCAGAAAAGATATTATGAACAGAAATATAAAGTGTGTCTTTGCTCAAAACAGACTGAAAAATTACTACAGAACTTTTATCTCAGCCTTTACTCAGAACTGTTGCAAGAAGAGGCTTATCATAAAAATAATGTACCTGTTAAAGGCCAAGAAAGAATTTATGCAGGTAGGCCCCATGAGATGCAGTGAATCCTAAACCCATTTTATCCACTGTCAGGATTAACACCCTTTCCTCAGTGCAAGTTCCCAGCACAGGTGCCCATCCCACAGACCTTACCCATCACGGAGGGAAGGCTTTGTCCTTTGGCCAGTCCTGTATCCACTGTGCACTGCTCCAGCAGTTGATACTCCAGCTCCCTAAAACAGTGCACAGGAGGGTGGGTAAAGACAGTCATGAACTCAGCCTGGGTCTCTGGACTGGACTCCAGGGACAGGATTAATTCCTTTCTTTTACATCCTTCTAAATATAAACTTAAGAAGATGTGATTTCCACAGTTTTTACCACATTAGCAACAGTCAACCAGTGGTAAATCTAAAAATTGGATGATATTACAGCAAGCTAGGATTTAAAACAGGAATTTTTTCTCATGGTCAAAGAGGAACTTTCACAAACAAGTAATTTGTAACCTGGAATGGATAACTATGAACTTACTTGTGGATGGCCTTTCCTCCCAGGGGAAGGGAACCCCAGCAGCTCAGGACTGGAATTCCCTCATAGATCTACAGGAAGATCAGGAAATTCTCCTCTTTTTCATTATGAGTTTTTTCAGTCTGCTGGAACTAAATGCCTTTTCCCTTCTACAATCCCTTGCATCAGCCACCTTCTAACTGCTTTTCTCCACAGTTAATTTCTAGTCAATCAAAGTCTCATGTTTCACGACAGCCCCATTGCTGAAAATGAAAGGATACAGGCAGCACCAAGCTTTCTGCATATCCACAGTCCAGCACCATGGCAGAGTTGATCCCAAGTGTCAGGAGAGACATCAGGTGACTTGGAGCAAACAAAACAGAAGGTACCTACAGGAAAACCAAAAGGAAAGTTGACAGAAACAAACAAAGCACTGATGCCTTCCCTGAATGATGTTTTAAGAGCAAAACCCAAACAAGTGTATCTTGAGTTATTCCAGTACTGAACAAAATACAACAGGATTCCAAATTCTGTGTTCACCTTCCTTGTGGTGCACATCAGTTACTTCAGTAATGATGAATGTTGGAATGGGCTTGTAAGAAAAGCAAGGCTATAAAACTCAGGTCAAGTTTCTTATTGTTATTGAAAAGAAATGAAGGAAGCTGAAGTACAGCTACTTGAAAAGTTGTAAAAACTTGAAGATGTGAATAAAAGTGCTAGAAAATCCATTACAGTGTGCCTTACGACAAACACTGCTACGCCCAAACGCACAGAAGAGGCTGTTTGAAACACTCTCACCAAAACAATGTGGAAACTCAAGTGAAAATTACATGAGAATTGCTTCCTTCTCCCAGAATTCCATAAATCAAGTTTCCTAGAAAGCAACAATTCCTTTAAGAGAATACCTTGAAGAGCGAATTAAGTGAGAAATTTCAATAAATCCTGCACTTACAGGAAATGTACTGACCCTTAACCCAGAGCCAGAAGGTAAAACATTGATCCTGTATTAATAAACCACTTTTATTCTCTGCAGCAAATAGAAACCAGAGAGAATTAATCTTCCATCAGTATTAACTGGCTTCTTAACAAGTTACAAAGTCTCTCCACCAAAATATGACTCTGAAGTCATGAGCCATTTCCAACAAACCGTGTTGCATGGGGTGTGCTTTAACTGAGACATTCTATTGCTGTAAAGGGATTATGAAAAAAAGAACCACAAAAAACCCCCTCAAATCTTTCAGCAATTTGAAGTTACCAGAAAATTTTATCAATAGTAAGAAAGAATTATGCAGAAACTCGAGATTAGTTGGTAAACTGTGGTGTGGAAGGACAGTGAAGAAGTACTGCAGACAAACTGGTTTCACTACTTTTTATAGAAAAACCTTAACCTTTGTTCTGTCTGAATTGAAGGAGCATGGAGTCACCTTCCAAAACATTTTCTGCTACAACTGAGCAAGAATTAGGTCCAGACTTTTCACAGAATCCTTGACTGGTTGGGTTGGATGGAACCTTAAGGATCATCTCGTTCCACCCCCTGCCATGGGCACGGACACCTTCCCCTAGCCCAGGTTGCTCCAAGCCCCATCCAACATGGCCTGGAACACTGCCAGGGATGGGGCAGCCATAGGTTTTCTTTTTTCCTCAAAACTTTTCTTCAAAAAGATTGATTAAGCAGAGAAGATACCTGATTTCAGGTAAGTTCTTCTCTAAATGAGCACAGATGTGCTAGGCAGAGATATCGACTGGCAGAAATCATGAGACCTGCTGACAAAGCAGTAACAAGTGTTTAAATATAAATCCTGGCTCCAGGCAGTGCTCAATGGGGATTATTGGATCTGTCTGGGACAGTGCAGTGTGAGCTTTATTATCTACAAGCCAGGGAAACCTTGCAGAGCCTTGTTAATTGCTGCTGCTTTGCGGCCTAATGAAGAGTCAGAACGGAACAAAAATGGTCTTTAAGCCAACTTCCACGCCCTATTTCCTCACACCATCATCAGATTTTTCTTCTTCTTTATGCCTCTCTCACTCTTGTCATTATTTTCATTTTTTCTGTCCATATCCGGTAGTGACTGTAAGTACAAATCCTCCTGGCAAGGGCTGTGCATGTGGAGCAAAGTTACACATTTCTGTCAAACACCTACCTCAAAATGCTTGAAGAGGACCCTGGTGAGTGTGTCCCTGAAGTGTGAAGGGCACAGGACCGACTCTATGATCACAACACGCCGGTCCCTGGGATTCACCAGCAGATGCCTAAAAAAAGACAAGATTTGTAAAATAAAACTGGGAAGTTTTAGCACCTATTACAGGACCTACCTCACAGTCATATTCCATTTTCCTCAAAAGTCCTCAAAGTTTGCATTTAGACAGCATTTTCTACAGCAGACCCCAAAGTCTTTTTCACAAATCGAAAAACCCCAATGCTTTCCTAAAAGAAAGTCAGGGAACTGAGGCAGGGAAAACAAGTTACAGAGCCTGTAGCTCTCAAAATCTGTTATACATTTCTAAATCAACAAGAAATGCAAAAATAAGTCATCAGTGGCTTGTGCTGTGTCATACAGTGTCACAAAAGGCAAAGACTGATGACACAGATGCTCTGATTTCAGCGGAAGAGGATGGAATTGTCCTGATTTCAATTGCAAAGTGATGGTCCAGGACAGGAGAAGAAAACAACCCAACCCACAGACGTGAGGCACAGAAATTAAATCCTGCTTTCCCTATGATGGCTTTTACTTGTAAAAACA
This sequence comes from Corvus kubaryi, assembly GCF_017639235.1. Classification (NCBI taxonomy): domain Eukaryota; kingdom Metazoa; phylum Chordata; class Aves; order Passeriformes; family Corvidae; genus Corvus; species Corvus kubaryi. The sequence continues at coordinate 32,004,597 of NW_024582054.1, forward strand.
TGGATTTGAAGCAAAGAGAAAAGACTAAGTCAAATTTCATTACTCACTAAGGGCACTAAAAACACAATAAAGAGATGTATTGCTGAGGTAAAAATATTCCACAGGCAAAGGTTCCTCCTTCCAAAACACTGTGGAGAGAATCCTGCACTGATAGGAGCTTCAGCCCTACCAAAATCAATGCAACTCCTTAGGTAATGCCTTCCCCTTTTCAGGCCCTTTATAAAAGCCTCAGCTGAAAGGTAATTTATCAAACATTTCCTGCTTCTACAGAGCAACTGATGCTGCAGGACAGGAACTCTTTGTAAGATAACCTGGATCTCAGCACCACTGAATTCCTCCTGCGCCAACACAGCCAGGCAGCCCCTTGCAAAGTCTTATCTCTGTTTTCTTATCTAAGTAGACCGTGTCCCTCCCCCTGCTCACACCCCTGGATGTGCTCAGGGAAGAGCTGCAGAAGGCCTGGGTCACTGACAGGTGTCTCTTACCTGAAATACAGCATGTGGATAAATTCCTTCAGATAGGAATACAGCTCTTCTGTGTTGATGTTATACTGCACCACCTTGACAGGCTGGGAAGGGAAAATATCCAGAGTCAGCTCAAATGCTGGGCAGTGGTTGTGTGCATATATATATATACACATATATATATTCACACATGATCTATAAAGAAATATATAAGATATATACATAATATATATTTAATCTGACACTATATATAAACACTCACTCTTGCCTGATTTGCTCTTGTCCTTAAAACATCTCAAACTCACCCTATAACTAAATTCCAGAGTTAATTAATGCTAATTTTTCATACAGGCAACTTAGCATTTGTTTTCCAAATCTGCCATCCTCTACTAAAAGAAAGAAAAGAAGCATAACTAGGCAAAGCAATTTCTCAATAAATGCCCCAAAACACAAGTTCCATGGGGACTGAGCAGCAATTAACACCAGCACTGGCATCACACTTACCTCTATCTAATCACAATCTTCTAATAGCAGCAGTTAAAATAATGAAAAGCATAACATTTCAGAATATTTTATTCTTGTGATGGACAGAAAGAGCATCTGCAAATTCTTTCTACACCATAACACATCAAACACCATAAAGGTAAAGTTCCATAAAGTTCACCTTTGAGACATCAGGTTTCTTGATTTCACTGGGGATGATGCATCTTGGTCCTGTTTCTCCTGCAAACCCACACCTAAAAGAAAATGTTGAAAACCTGATTATTTGAAGTCCCCATTTGACACCCTGGGCCCAGGAACCATCACAGAGTAATGTATTAGGGATGTTCTGTGACTGCAAAGAGGAGCTTTGCACACAGCTTTTCTATCCAGCCACTGAGAGATGAATTTAAAGATGGACAAAAAGATAAAGATTGTGTACCTTTTTTTATTGACTCCCTCAACAATAGGATAAAACCAGCAGCAACCCCAAACCAAACTTTTCAGAAACCCACCTGGTCTTCCAAACACACACAAGAACCATGGAGTGAAGAAAGCAATTAAGCCAAAATAAATTCAAGGTTTATTTTAATAGTCTCAGTGCCAGACATTTGTTTGACCCCTGTCACGCCCATTAACTACAAACGTCAGAAGAAAACAACAGTAGAAAACCATAAAGCTCCTGGACTTGGAGCACTTTTAATGCAAAAAGTCAATTAATATCTCAGTTTGCTATTTGGCAACAGTTATCACGTTGGATCATAGCAGAAAAAAAAAATTAAAATAGCTGTAATTCAGAACTTAATTTTCTTCTTTTGTCTCAAACAAATACTTGTGTAATCCCAGTGTGTACAGGCAGTTTTCCTTGAACTTTCAGCTAATTTCAGCCTTATTTGGAAAACGACAGACAGCTCTCATATAATTCAACTGCTATTTCTTCTACAAGAGAGAAGGCTGGAAACAGACCCTACAAACACACTATTCAGGGGAAAAGCGTTTCCATGAGAGCATTTCATTGGATGAATAATGCCCAGGGAATAAAAGCTCACAAGCACCCCAAACTTGGGAAAAGCTTTCAATTGGCCACATGACTGTGAATCCACAAAAAGCCACTCATGGAATCGGCTGTCCCCATCCCTGAAAGCTCTGTTAAGTCCTCCCATTCCCAGGTAACAAAGCTTTTGGCCCACGAGATGAAATACTAAGTAAATAGTGAGCATTCCTGTTTCAGCAGTCGAGCTAAACCTTGTTTTAATCTAAAACACAAGACTAAAAACCGAGGATGCTTATTAGCAGCTCTGCGCCACACAGACCAACACAGGAAGAGAGTGAGGGGGAAAAACCCACAAAATCATTCTTGGAATCACAGAACGGCTTGGGTTGGAAGGAACCTTAACCATTCCACACGTTTCACCAGACCAGGCTGCTTCAAGCCCTGTACAGCCTGGCCTGGAGCACTTCCAGGGATGGGGCAGCCACAGCTTCTCCGGGCACCCTGTGCCAGGGCCTCACCACCCTCACAGGGAGCAATTTCTTCCCAATATTCCATCTATCCCTGCCCTCTGGCAGTGTGAAGCCATTCCCCCTTGTCTTGTCACTCCAGGTCCTTGTCCCCAGTCCCTCTCCAGCTCTCTGGGAGCCCCTTTAGGCACTGGAACGGGCTCTAACGCCTCCCCGGACCCTTCCCTTCTCCAGACTGGACAGCACCAAATCCCGACAGCAGGGCGGAGCACTCACTTGGTAAAGGCCTGTCCCAGGTCGATCACCACGGCGGTTTTCTCCCCGCCGCTGCCGAGCCCCTCGTACAGCGGCATCGCGGCCCGCTCTCCCTTCCTTCCCCGCTCCTCTCCCTTCCCCTCCCGTTCCACCTCCCTCAGCCGCCGCTATACGGGGCCTTCCTGCTCTCCGGCGCGCCGGGCTGCCCGCGGCGCCTGTCCGCCTCGCCGCCGCCCCGCCGCCTCCCTCGGGCCCGCACCGCCGCTTCCGCCTCATTGTGCGGAGCTTCGAGGCGGCCGGGAGTACCGCGGCACCGGCGGCGAGCGCGCTGCGGCGCGCCCTCCCCTCAGCTCCGCTCCGGCAGCGGGCAGGGCAGCCGCGGGGAGGCGGGCGGCGAGGCCACGGAGGGGCCTGAGCGGTGAGCGGGGCCCCAGGAGGTGGGCGGGGCCCGGGGTGTGGGCGTGGCCTGCGTGAGGCGGGGAGGAGGCGCCGCGCTGGGGGCGCTCCCGCTCGACCAAAGTCGTAAAAATCAGGATCGCTTAGGCTGAGAAAGCCCACCAAGATCATCGAGTCCACCTATTCCACCACTAAACCATGTCCCCAAGTGCCACATCTACACGGCTTCTAAATTCGTCCAGGGATGGTTACTCCCCGAATTCCCTGGACAGGCTGTGCCGCGGCTGGACAGCGCTTTCTGTGAAAAAAAATTTCCCAACAGTCAACCTAAACTGCTCATGGGACAACTTGAGGCTGTTTCCTCTTGTCCTGTCCTTTGTTCCCTGGCAGCAGAGCCTGACCCCCATCTGGCTCCACCCTCTTGTCAGGGAGTTGTGGAGAGTGGGAAAGTTCCCCCTGAGCCTCCTTTTCTCCAGGCTGAGCCCCTTTCCCAGCTCCCTCAGCCACTCCTGGGGCTCCAGCCCCTTCCCCGCTCCGTTCCCTTCTCTGGATACGTTCCAGCCCCTCAATGCCTTTCCTGTCTTGAGGGGCCCAGAACTGCCCCCAGGACTGGAGGTGCCTCAGCAGTGCTGGCACAGGGGGACAGGCACTGCCCTGGTCCTGCTGCCACACCACGGCTGCCACGGAAACAGCCACATTTAATGCAAAAAGCCATTTCTATGAGGTTAGGTGCACAGGTACCCTCAGGGCACAGCATCCTCCCTCTCGAACAGAAATAAAACATTCCAGGGACTAAAAAAGCCACATCACTTCGCTACTCCAGGAGCGTGGTGGTTGGGAGTGAAGAGCGGAGCTCGCAGTACAATGAGGATAGGAATGATAAACCCCATGGTGGTAACAACCTGTGCAGGGCCAGGGGTTGGACACAGTGATCCTCGTGGATCCCTTTCAGCTCAGGACCTGCTAGGAATCCATGCTTTCAAGACTGGGTCGCCTGAGATGGGTGATCAGAGAGGCAGAAGATCAGCTGCGCTTAATACTAAGAACCTAATCAATAAAAGGTGTTCTGATGAATATTGTTTGTGGTATGTGTCTTCCTGTGACTGGATCCCCTGGCTGGGAAAGGGGAGTTTCTAACAGATTTTGGTCAGTGTAATGAAAATTTGGGATCACTTGAGGAAGAGTTTCCTAAGGTAGCACTTGCCCCACTCCCAACAACCATCTTCTTTCCTCTGCCAATCTTCCCCTTCCCCACAGTAACCACACCTGTAAAACCAGCTGCTCTTCAGGCAGTTGTTATATCCAGGAGTGTAACTGTGGCCCTGCTCACACCCCCAAAAGTTGTGTCTTGGGTATTTATTTCAGCAAAGTGCACAAGACCAAGGAAGTAAAATAAGCATTGAAAAAGCAATTAGCTGGGGAGTTGGGTCTAGACATTTGCTCATTGCCAGACAGGCCAGGCTGAGAGCCAGAGGGTTTATGCAGGGGAGGAAAAGGGTGCTAATGAAGGCAGAGGATTTCAGGGAAGGCTGTGGTGACACCGCTGTGCTCTGTTGTCACTGAACCCAAGCCCCCTGACCTGTGGCTCCTACAGCAGTTTGTGGATGCTGTTCTTTTTGCTGTGCTTTCCACTCTGCCAGCAGTGCTGCTTGTCCCACGTCCACACTTTCTATTTGCAGTCCCTGAAGGTGGAGGTGTGTGGGAGTCGGATGATGAGTGGGAGTGATGTGAGACGCTGAAAGCTGTCGCTGCCACCATCTGCTGTGTCGCCTGGGCCAACCCCCGCTCTAGTCCATGGGCTAGCAGCTCTGCACAAACGCTTTCCCTGTTGCTCCTGTCACAGCCTCACCGTGTTCCCCCCTTCTTGTCACCCTAAAGTCACCAAGGTGACAAAGTGGAGTCAAGAGACAGCGTTGAGAAGAGAAGGTCCAGGTGTGTGTGGAGCAGGAGTGCAGAGTGGGGGAGCTGAAGCAGATGGGGCATCCTGGAAGGGTTCTTGGAGGACATACAAGGAATCCAGGCAGTGCAGAGGGAATGCAGGAAGGGTGCGAAGAAGGGGAACTCTGCAGTGACAAACTCGGGGAAGACTCCTCTCAAAGCCCTTTACATCCCTCATAAAGCCCTGCTATCTCTCCTTCAAGCACCATCCCACAGCTCAGTACGAGCCCAGGCACTCTTCAAACAGCCCATCACCAGCTTCCCAGCCTCTCCTAGGAGAGGGAAACTGAGGAGCAAGGACAAGGCTGTAGTGGTGATGCGAGATACAGAAACAGTGATGGGACCAGCACACACCCAGTGAATTCTGGAGGAGGAGGAGGGTTCATTGCCAAGGCAGCAGTGGAGAGTGCTGACACATGAAAAAATAAACAAACAAAACCCTGCAGCAGTTAAACATTGTGACACCGAGTTCAACTTGCCTTATGATTTTGTGTGGTTTTATGTTTTTAACGGCCTTTTAAGTTATTTTTTATGGTTAGTATTTTATGGCCTTCCAGAACACGGAAATGCAGCTGAACTTTAAAGGATATGCAAACAATGAGGCATGAAAATATGTTCAAATGTCATTTCCACAACAGAACCTTAACTCTGCCATGTTTGAGCAATTCCCCAGTGCACCAAGAATATGCACTCAGTGGTAATTACACCTGACTGAGACAGGAATTATATTCAAGAAACTTTTCTGTGTTTAATTTTTCTCTCAGGGAAACAATCCCAGAATTTCCAAAGTGCTGCTGGAGAGATTCTGATTAGACACAAGGTAAATTTTTCACAATGAGAACAATCAGACATTGAAATAATCTCTCCAGGGAAATTGTGGATCCCTCAACATTGGACACTTTAAAATTCAGCTGCACAGGGTGCTGGACCGTCTTGTTTCAACTGTGATTTTGCCAAGAGAAGTTGGGTCAGATAATTCTTGAGATCCTTTACAACCTGGTATTCCATGATTCTGTGATAAGTTGCTTCCTGGAGTGCTGTCTGCCCTGGCTGTTCAAGGACAGCCCAGGGAAGCTGTGCAGTCACTGTGCCTGGTGAGAATATGCTCTCACTGGAGGGTGAATACTCATTCTCTCAAATTCTGTAAAATCCTCCTGAGTATCTCCATGATAGGGGTCTTATACATAATGTACTATACTTAATGTTGTTGCTCTTGAAATACTTCAGGTCTAAAAATTGGAGTAATTTAGATAGTATATGATTAAAGTCTAAGCATGATGTTTGCATGATCTGTTTTCATCCCCAGATCTCACCCATTTATGATATCTTACCATGCTGCAATTACCTATTTACAGCACTATGCTTATGTTTTTAATATAATGTTTTATGTAAAATGACTGCTTAGATATGTCTTGCAAAAATCAGGAGCCCTACTTGAAATCCACAGCCCATGGCTTCCTCCTGAATGTACTATCCCTGAGTTAGGAATGATCAGAGTTTCCTGCTAATCACATCACCGTCTTTATAGTCCACTGGAAATCTCCTCTTAAATTACGTTAATCAATCACAGTTAACACGAGTTCTGAAATGCAAGCTGCAGCTTTAAAGTGGCTTAATTTAATGGATGGTCTTTTCAGAGTTATTGATAATAAGAGCCAGAGAGTTAGAGATGTGCCAGGGTTTCATAACAAAATCCGTCCACGCCGGGCTGGTTTAATCAAGGAAGCTGCTTGCATAATGTGAAGAGCACTCGCTCTCCCCCAAATATGTGACTGTTGGAGAAACAGATGGTGATGCTAACCCGAAAGAATCAGGCTATAAATACATTCAGGATAACAATATAAATGGAGATAATTATTCAAAGTTTAAGGAGGTGGTGGGACAATTAAGCCAGCTCGTAAGCAGAATGTCCAGCAGAGTGAAAAGAAGGATTTCCATAACACAGTAAGAAATTATTCCCTGAGTGCAGCCAGTTCATGCAACTCTTGAGAGCGGTGCTACCTCTGACAGGCAAGGAAGAGGTCACATAAGGTCATAAAAATACAAGATATTAACAGCAGCCCATTGAAATCAGTGAAAACTCTTATATCATAGAATCATAGACTGGTTTGGGTTGGAAGGGAGCTTGAAACTCATTTAGTTCCACCCCCTGCCATGGGCAGGGACACCTTCCACTATCCCAGGTTGCTCCAAGCCCCATCCAACCTGGCCTGGAACACTGCCAGGGATGGGGCAGCCACAGCTTCTCTGTGCCAGTGCCTCACCACCCTCACAGCCAGGAATTTCTTCCTAGTAAGTAATCTAAACCTACTCTCTTTCAGTTTGAAGCTATTCCCCCTTGTCCTGTCACTCCATGCCCTTATAAAAAGTCCCTCTCCAACTTTCTCTCAGCTATGTTAAAGCAGTGGAAGGCCACAATTAGGTCACCCCAAGCCTTCTCTTTTCTTTTCCAGCTGAGCAATCCCAATTCTCTCAGCCTTTCCTCATAGCAGTGCTGCTCCATCCCTCTGATCATCTCGGTGGCCTCCACTGGAATCGCTCCAACAAAATAAAATTTGTAGGACAGTTCTTTTTGCCTAATGCAGTCCTTTTTCTCTCCCCTTTTTCTTTTTCAAGATCCTGTTGGTATTCAAGCCACTGGCAGAAGAAAGACCCTTTCGGATGTCCTGCAGACACGTCATTGTCACAGCGCAGCGCTGCTCCCTCCTCCGCGCCGCTGCCTCGAGGTGGCAGAGGCAGAACCCGCCCGGAGGGTTAAAAGGGAACGTTTTTCATAAAGAAAATCACTTTTCTGTACTCGCCCCGAAACAGGCAGCTCTCAGCTGAATTAATCCCCGCGGAGCACTTGCAAACGTTGCAAACATAAAGGAATGTGTCCTGCAGCACAAACGCTGCGTGGCTACGGCACGGAGCAGCACGCCCAGCTAATACTCTGCTCCCTTGAAAGCCAAAATGCCTGCCTGGACCCCTGCAGAGACTCGGATTTCAGCTGGACCCAGGCATATTTCAACAGCAAAGCATTATTATTTTTAATTGGTCAGAAAATAAACAGTCTTCTGTGTCCCTGCATTGGCTGGCTTAATCTGTGTACTCGCTTCTAAGCCTCCCTAATCTCTGTGCGCAGGCTAACAGGGGCACGTACCCATCCCTTCCTCACAAAACCAAGGAACTGCATACTTAGGGCCAGCTTTAGACCTTCTGGAGATCGCAGAGAGCTTCCTCACCTTTTCCTAGCACATGGATTCAAGGGACCCACTTATCAGCTCTCTGAAAGGACACTGAGAAGGAAAACCCACTGCTTGGGGTTCTGTTAATTTCTGGATCTGGGTCCTGCTGTAAGATTTTGGCTTAATTGATTTGAATGTTTGCAAAACAAAAATGTGTATTTCTCTGCTCTTAAACATCCTCAAGGGGAGTAATGAAAACACTGGTGGTGTCTGGAGCACTGCTGTTTCACTCTAAAACACAGTGCTCCTCCCACCCAAGAATCCCAATTCCATGTGTTATCCATGGGAAAGACCCCAAAAGTCCCTGTGGTGAGGGCTTTCAGCCCCTCAATGCTATTTTAGAAAGGGCTGTACTGTGAGGGATGGAGTGGCAGTACTAAAACCTGTGGATTCAGTGGTTTAATTTAACCTCAAGTTTTGAAAAGCAAAAGAAATCTGAAGTTTCTAAAGTCCCTCTGGGTATTATGTGAACAATATAATTATAATACCCTCTGGGTATTATATTTCAGATCATGGAGGTTGGACTCAATGATCCTGGAGATCTGTTCCAACCTATATGATTCTCTGTTTCTGTGATTCTGTGAAGTTGAGGATTTAATGTCAGAGCAGGGCTTAGGGTCAGCCTGCTTTGGGGTGGTGGGTCCAGTGCTTTATTTTATTGTCAGCCTAACTTTGTAGTGGAGTGTGTAGGACGGGGGGAAAAGTATCCAAGAGACTTGACAGATGGTTCATGTTTTAGCTGAGACTCCAATATGCGCGTGGATGGCTTCCTCAGCACTTTATCTCTGGGAAAATTGTAATATGTGGTGTACCTTGGCATTAACTGCATCGATTTTGTCGAAGGATATGAAGAAGAGCCGGGGCTGTACAGTGATTCTGTTATGGATGTGAGCATTGGTCCTCCCGGGCTGGATTCCCAGAGCAACTGCAACGGATTCCAGTGACCTTGGGCCAGTCAGCAGAAGCCTGGTTCTACTCTGAAGAGTGAGAGTGTAAAAATGGCATTTCCTACTCAGCAGATCTGGGCTCTGTGTGCTCTCCAAGTCACATCTGCTGACTTTAGTGACAAAAATAAGTTCTTACGGCTTTCCTGCTCTGTGAGCACTTCAGAAACACGAGAGCTGGGAAGCAGAAGCTGGATCCTGTGCCTCCTTGATTACTGTAAATCCCAGCCAGCAGTGGGGCTGTACTGGCATCACCTGGCCTTGCCCAGCTTTCCTGTTAGTGCCAGCGGTGAGATACATGGATGAAAGGAATCCAAGTTGATTCTCCTGACTGAGTTTTAATTGCAGTTGACATTTATCAGGTTTGCTGTTGGAGGAAGAAGAAATCTGTTCGTCCTTAACATGATTACATTCAATACAATTTATTGGTCACAAACTTTTTCAAAGTGGAGTTGTTTTAAACAAACTTCCGTCTCTGTAACAGGGGGAGCTGTTCTCACTTTCCCTGAATTAGACTCATGGCTACTCCATTCCAGTGACTGCTGTTTAGTGGGAAGAGAGAGCCCCCTTAAAACGGATGCTACCAGCTGGTGTACAGGTGAGTCTTGTGATGGAGATGTGCACTGATTTGTGTGATGGACATGTGCACTGATTTGTGTGCTGGATGTCCCCAATATTCAATTTGGGAAAGTTATTCAGCAGCAAAATTAACGGTAACTATTTTAAAATTGCCTTTACCTTCTGTGGCATGTCCTGACATACTTAGGATGGCTGATACATCTCCTCACAGGTGCCAGGAGTAGCAGCATAAGGAGCAGCATTCTGCTGTCAGGACAATGACTTTTTTAGTTCATTTTATGCAGGCAAAATATATCTTCATATAAATTTTTATGTGACCTAGTCTCTTAATTAGGACATGCTATTGGTACTTTTTGGGTTCTGCAATAAGACTGCGACAGGAATATCACCTTTGAAAAGAATCTGATGTATCATTACTTTGTACAACAGAGCTGGCTGCTATAACAATACACAGATTTTACAAGAGGCTCTTACAAAAATTAGGTATCGTTATTTTACAGAAGAAGTGGAGGCTGAGAGCAGTGAAATTCAGTTTTGAAAGTCCTCTAACAAGGCAGGGCTGAGAATGGGACATGAGTGCCGCTCTTTCCCAGCTACGCTACCTGCATGGAAGAATGAACCTGTTTACATCCAAATTTAGTCTCTGAATTCACCTCAGGTGGGAATTCCTGAAGGACAAGACCAATAGAGGATTGCACTGAAGTGTCTCAACCCAGAGCAAGGGTAAGAGGGGAGAGGCATGGATGTTTGTTATCGTGCTGTGGAAGTGGGGCCTGTTTTGCTTGGTTACATGTATGCTCCATGGCATACTGATCTGAGTTAAAAATCAGTATTTACAACTAATAAACCATAGAAAGGAATAACAAAAGAGTGCTCTCTGGTGATTTCTGATTTCTGCCTCTTTCATCATGCCTCTTTCTTTCAGTCTGCAGATATTTTTGTTGATAACGCAGAAGCCTCTGATTTTGGCAGGTTATGCGGGGTAGAGAAACTTGCAGCGTACGGGGAATGTGCAATTTTAGGCAGGGAAAAAACCACAGATAACCAGATATTTTGGTTACAGTGCTTCTAAGTGAAATATTTAACCTTGAGAGGACACGGTGCCAATCTGGGTTCAGAGTTGATGGCAAGGGGGAAGTGGAAACCTCTCCAGTCTATTAAGTGCTCTGCATCCTTAGGGAACAGTAAATCATCCGATACACACGCTTTACATTTTAACTAACTTTCCCAATAATTGTAAAGGTTAGAGAGAAAAGGGGTTGAAAACACTATCATAGAGTGGTTTGTGTTGGAAGGAACCTTAAAAATCATCTCATTCCAACCCCCTGCCATGGGCAGGGACATCTTCCACTTGGAGATCCCTTGTTCTGAATCCCAGGTCAGCTGTTAGGGGGAAATTGTGCAGCCGCTGAAGCCCAGCCCCTGGACTCATCCCTGAGGGCTCTGATTTCTGCTGGGGTGGTCTCTGTCATCCTGCCCCTCTCCCCACACACTGAACAGCTGAACATCTTGGGAATCAATCCCAAACCCACAACAAGGTGCAGTGCTGTCCTTGAGAATTGATTTTGGTTTCCTGGAAAATCTGGCTGCACCATTAACTTGGGAGGTGGCACCTCCTGCACGGCTGAGCCACCCCCTCTTCTCAGCCAGAGCTCTTGGCCAAAATGAGTTGGCCAGGACTGAAGTTGAACCTGTGAAGAGTGTTGAGTCCCTAACCCGGGAGTTAATGGTGTTTAAAATGGCATGAAAAATGCTCTTACCTCTTCATTCCCTCCCACCCCATCTCCCTTAGAGGAGAAAGGCAACATCCTTTCTTTTCACATATTTGTATTTTATTTATGAAGATGCTGCAGCACTAGAAATATTGATTAATGAATAATTTTCCCAGATTTTACAGTTCAGAGAGGCACAGCCAGAGGGGACTTTCCCCACTGTTTTGTGTGACCATTTCCTCCCCCAGGCCTAACTCTGAAGTTCTTTCTGATGCCTTTTGTCACTGGCTGTCTTTATTGCTGATACAGGCACTTCAACACTTTTATTTTCAACTCATGCAGGGGTTAGCAATATTTCCCCGAAAAAAATTGCCCTAACTTGCAACAAATCTGTCTTTTGGAAGTTTTAATATTGGACGCACGGTGCTACAACCAAATGAATTGGGTTGAATCCAGTTTGGTTGAAATCCAGTAGAAAACACAGTGTTTCTCTAAAATTAAACAGGTAAAACTTTGGGGTGTGTTTAGAGACACAAAGAGAGCAAATCACTAATATAAATGTTATTACCAGTAGCACAACGAACAGAAAAAATAATGAACAATCTGTTGATAAGGAATATCTCATTTTCTTCCATCAGCTATGTTGTTTATCTAAAGAGCTGAGTGACCTGTGCCAGCAGGTTACATCTCACTTTGTGTGGAAAAAAGGAAGAGTTTATTTTATAGTTTGTTGTCATAACTGGAGGATTCACTGATTTGCTTCGTGTGGCAGACCTGGCATGTTCATAAGGAAGTCAAGATTTTAACTCACCTGTCCTATACCTTCCCTCTATTCCTTCCTATCAATTCCACCTCCCAAAAATCCCTCCATCCCGGTCATTGCTTCCTGTGAGAAATCATTATGGTCTCTCCTCACCTGTCCCTGCCCAGCTCAAACGCTTTGCACCTGCTGCAGCCCCACTCTGAATGAGTCACTGCCTGAGAGGGCGTATAAAACCCTCTGTGTGCAGCAGAGACCTTGTGGTGCCCCTGATACTGGGCTTAGGGGAGTGAGAGGAAGCTGAGCTGGTCTCACCTATTGGGTTTGGAGTCAAGGTATGGGGCTTCTGAGTTGCTCTTTGGCAAAGTGAATTGATGTGTGAGCAAGGACGTGATGGTATAAAGGTTTTCTTGTTAGTTATGGGGGGTTTGTTGGGGGAAAAAAAATGGGTGGGAGGAGGAAAGCACTAGCAGAACTGTTTACCTGTCCTGGCCAAATAGGTGCTTAAAACAAAGCATCCAAAAAAGGGGAATTGAACTAAGCTCTTCTGATTCACGTGTTCTTATTTAAGAAGTTGTTCTCCTTTGCAGAGGGAGTATTAGGGGAAGGTGACCTCTGCAGCTGAAAACACTGGAGGAGAATCTGTAATAGATGGAAAACTACTAAGGGTGCCGTAGGCCTTGTTGTTACAGCCCCTTGTAAGCAAAGAGCGGCAGCTCCTCGGGTCCGGCACTGAGGAAGAACTAGCTGCGGGGGCTGAGGGCTTGGATGCCCAAACTTCCCTTTGGAGAAGGAGCAAACGGCAAACGCGGGTGCCGAGGAGCACGAAGCCCACCAGGGGCAGGCGGGGACCGGCGGTCGGGCGGAGCGGGCCGGCCCCCGACACCGCCCGCCGGTGGGCGGCCCGCTCCGCTCCGCCCGTGCGGCCGCGGGGCTGGGGGAGCGAGGCACCGGGCGGCGGCGGCGGGAGCCAGGTGAGGCCGGGACACACACGCACCCAGCCGGCACCGCACCCCCGTGCCGCGTTTGCCCCGGGCTCCTGCGTTTTGAATCGATTCGGGTTTTTTTTCCGACGATGCTCGGCTGCCCGCGGGGCAGCGCATCCTCGGCTCGGCTCTTTGTTCCCGGCGAGCGGCTGGTCCCTGCAGCCCCGGGGGATGGGGAAGGGGCAGCGGGGCGAGCGGGGGGTGCGGTCCTGCCGGGATGGGGGTCCCGATGGGCTCGCTCGGAATATCTTTGGGAATGGGTGTATGTTTCTCGCGGGGGTGGTTTGGGGGTGACCGCCGCTGTTCCTCTGTCCTGTCGCGGGCCTGGGCAGGAGGAATCTCCGGACGTTTGTTCGCACTTGATCCCCTGCCGGGTGGGGAAAGGATGCACTTCTGTGGTGTAAAGTCACCTGTAAATATGACTAAGGAAGACGGGGAGATGGACGTGTGCCCGGCGTGCTGGGTGTAATCAAGCCTTGAGCTAGCCCTAATCCCATTCCCTGGACCCCACGCAGATTCCGCCCGAGCCAAAAGGGCCTGACAAGGTGCATTTAATCTGCTCTTAAACCTTCACCTGCAGGGACTCATGATCCTCCAGCTCTGCTGTGTGTCAGCGTTAGGTGAGGCGCTGAAATTGTGGAGCGTTTCTTGCTGATTGGAATCCGAGTGCTATCCCTCTGCTCCCAGGCGGGCTGGGGAGCAGCATTTCTGTCCTTCTCCTGCTTGAAAACTGCTGCACCCTTTGACCTCATTCTTAAACACCCCCTCCTCCCTATCTTAATCCCTCAGGAATTTGGTAGACCTTAGACTTCTGTGGTGCCGGGGACCTAGCACGGGTCAGAAGCCACAGAGAACTATGCAGCTTTTACTCGCAAATCCAAGTAGGGATTTCCATAGGTAGTCCGTGTGCTGTTCTGAACAAAGCAAGTGATCGCTTGGTGGTTGGGGGAATAATCCCTAAAACATGTTGTGTCTCTGGCTCCCCGAAGAAACTACTGCTGGAATGCCGAGGCTGGAAGTGGAGGTGGTGTGTTATGTATTAAGGTTTCTCACTGGGACTGGTAGGAAGCTGGCCTTACAGAATATCAATATCTCATTTGTTTGCTTGTAAGGATGCATCCTCAAGGGTAGGGGAGGATGTGCCCCTCTGATGTGTGCTTGTCTCAACATAATTTTTCTCACCTGACTTCGTGTTGGTGGCTGGTGTAGAGTCGTGTCGCTGTTGGAGGTGATCGAACTGGTTGAGGTCTGTTTCCCTGAAGTATGTGCTGTAAAAGCATTAGCTCACCAATTCACTCGGTTGAACTGGGCAAGGACATAAAGCAAGATGAGATGAAGGAATTTTTCTGGGCTTGTGCACAAAAGTAGGAGTTGGAGCTCTGCAGTGTATTATGTGCTGCCTTTTGTATTCAGCACAAGTAATGAGGCTTGGATGGCATACATTAGCACCCTGTAACAGAGCACTTGGCGGCTGGCAGTTGTTTGACTTGTATGTTTTGGCTACATTTTCACATTAAAAGACTTGCAGCTTTTTTGTCTGGTTCCCTTATCAATTGTCAGGTGAATTGCGGAGCTGAGCACAGCCCAGGCTGACACCAAGCTTGTGCTTGGAGATGTGAGAAGCTGTGCTCAAAGGCGAGACAGAGATTTGTCTGGGGCTCACCTGTTCATGTCCTGTGCTCTCCGCTTTGATGCGTGCAGCCACTTCATCTTGCAAGTGAGTGTCCTCCCTGTATCGGAGGGATTGTTAGGGCAGAGTTATTAATTAGAGTTGAAAACTCGATACTGTTTTTCCCCTCACTGTTTCAACAATTTGGCTACATAACCATAACTTGCCAAAGACAGAAAATAACAGCTAATTTTTTTTTTTTTGGGGGGGGGCGTTTCTCTATGTTAACTGGCTGGGTGAAACTCTCAAAAAGCTCTCCGAGGGAGTAGCTGCACACAGCTGGGACACAGGGGGGAGTTTAATCCTTTGCAGCATGTGTCCATAAACCACTGGTCCATGCAAGGAACGGCTATTGAAGGAGAGACATCTGCTCTGCTCTGTGCTTGTCCCCTGCAAGCCTGCCCTGTTGGAGTGACCATAACAGGCTGGGGCTCCTTCTGAGCTGGCTTTTGTTGGTCCCCCCAAGAGCTGGTTTCAAACAGGTCTCCAGAATTCAGAGGGCTTAATGGTTTAAGAACTATTGCAAGTGCTAATTGTATGGAGCAGGGAAGCAGCCTGGCTCAGAAAGATCCAACTGAGACTGCTTCAGCTGGTGACCAATTTATGTTTATTGTCCCTCAGCTTCCTGACTTCCCCACTGAGGTAGGTGGTTCTTATTCTTGTGGGTAGCTCCTGGAGATGCCCAGTTTTTGGCCCTTGTTTTCAGCCCAGCAGTGCTTTGTGTTATTTTCCAGCCTACCAGGTGTTAAAAGAAAAGTTATTATTTTCCATACTAAAGATAAAGCTCCCTGGCTGCCTGCAGTTGCGCTGCCTTTGCGGCTGGAGGAACTGCATCTCCTGGGATTTGGTGTTATTAAGTGCAGGGGAAGTAGCTGGTACTGTCTCTTGCCCTCAGTGTGTGCTTCCTATTGGAAGCAAGGATTAGTTTTCCACTGAGAGCCTGGCCAGTGCTTGGCAGCTGCCTCCAGGGCTTCAGCTCTGAGGATGCCAGGTGAAATCTGGGGACGAGGAGTTCCTGCAGCATGAAATATTGAGGTACTACCTTCAGGCTGGTAAGAGAAAAGCTCAGGCTTACTACAGAGGAGGTGCTTGGTCAGGGCAGTGTGTTCCAGCCTGCTTTTATCGCCTGGCTGAGGCTGGAGAGCAGGCTGACTATAAAAATAGCCAGATGGGAGGATAAATGTATAACTCAGTGTGGCTTGAGGAGCAAACTGCTCTGCAGCCAGGTACCTGCAGCTTCTGCATTCAGTGGAAGTGCTACAGCAAGGTGTCAAACTCTGCTTAAGGAGATAGCCAGGTCACTGCTGTTCATACACTCTCTAATCCAGCCTCTTCCTAAAGCTAAGTAGATCTTAAGCCCTGACTAATCTTCTTTGAAGTTTGAACCTGTGCCATTATCCTGCAGCAAGCTCCATGCCTCTATCTCCTGCTTTCACTGAGTGTGAAGGTCTAGGTTAGCTTACATCTGGTTGTTGTGGATTTCCAGAGCAAATAACACTCTAATATGATTTTTGCCCTATAGAAATGTAGGATTATGGCCAGCAGGGCTTTTCAGACTGGGGGAAACAATATGAGGCTGCCCAAAGGATTCCAGGAATTCTTTTATCAGGCTGGTACTGAGTGCCCACATTATCTACCAGCCAGAAGGAGGAAAGGTGCTAGTAAAGATGGAGTAAGCTTGTTGGGAGGAGATAAACATTTTAGTTTTTCTCCTAATCACATTCTGAATGTCTTGGGCTAGTGGAGAGCCTAGAGCTAGAAAGCTACAAACTATCTGTACAGATGTGTATATACATATGTATAATGTGTATGACTGCAAGAGAAGTGCTTTTCTAGTGCAGCTGGAGTTCTGTTTAGCTTTAAGCACTGCAGAAAGCATTTGTGCCACCTAAAGGCTCCTGACTTCTTGAGAAGTTGTATTTAGAGCCAAACTATTTTTTAAATAGAAAAAAAAAAACCCCAACTTCTTGATGTTTCAGTATGCCTGATCTTAACAGGCACTTGTTAAAGGGGTGTGAGGTGAATGTGATTTATATTCAGCTGCATGGTAAGTCAGATGCATGTAGTTAGGCACTAACAATTTAACTTGAATAATATATTCTTTGTGCTTTTTAATTACAAAAGTGAATAAAGAATTAGCCTGGAAGAAGAGCTAAATATTGTCAGTTTTCAGCTATTTTTTGATGGGGGGAATAGAGAAAATAGATGGGTGGCCACCCATCCTTCAGAGATAGAAGATGCTAAAAATAAAGTGGAAGGTATCTAGGCTGGTGAGGAGGTTTTTGGTGGCTTCTGCTTGTCCCTGAGCACCTGGTGCATGTGTGTGGCCTGTGATGGGGAATTATTGCAGCAGCTCAAACTGCTGGGATGAGGCTTCAGGGAGAATGGAAAAAGTGACTCAGTGTGCCCTGAAGGCTCAGCCAGATGCTGGAGCCTGCAGTGATTGACTCTGAGCTGTGTTGCTGCACTCTGTGGGTACAAATGTGAGTAATACTCCTGTAAGTGCTGTTTGGGTGGGGAAATGAGGAGTGTGGCAGGTTTAGGATTTATCCTGGTGCCTGTGAGCAGCAAGACTGCACAGGGTGACCATTGCTCTTCTTTGGAAGACTGAGGGGTGGTTCTGACAACCCCAACCTCTTTCCTTACTATTATTAGTCCTGCAGCCCAAAGGTAAGAGCAGTTCACTTGTGAATGATAAAATCTCACCTCATTCCACCCCTTGCTGTGGGTAGGGACACCTTCCACTATTCCAGGTTGCTCTAAGCCCTGTCCAACCTGGCCTGGAACACTGCCAGGGATGGGGCCTTCCCACCCTCAGTTAAGAATTTCTTCCTAATATCCTATCTAAACCTACTCTGTCAGGTGAAAGCCATTCCTCCTTGCTCTGTCACTCCATGACCTTTTCCAAAGTCCCTTTTCAGCTCTCTTGGAGCTACTTTAGGCACTGGAAGCTGCTCTGCGGTCTTCCTGGAACCTTCTCTTCTCCAGCTTCCAACTCTCTCAGCCTGTGTCCATAGTAGAGGTGCTCCAGCCCTGTGATCAACTTGGTGGTTCTTCTCTGGACTCATTCTAACAGGTTGATGTCTTTCTCATGTTGGGGGCCCCAGAGCTGGCCACAGAACTGGAGAAACACATGAGACAAAGCATGTGAAGCTGCTGATGGCTGGAGGCCCTTGCAGTAGGGCTTGACTGTGCCTGTGACCAGCCGCCTCTGCTGTGTGACAGAGGGATGTTTGCTGTGTGCATGGGACTGGTGTGAGCAGCTGTCCCACATGGGACGAGTGGGGCCTTGGATGGGATGGTCTTCTGGAGTGGTGGAGTAGCCCAGGACTGAGGCACATGCCCAAGGGAGGTGTCTGGATGCTGGAGCTGTGTGCCTGGAGGCAGCAGAGCTTGCCAGGGGCAGGCTGTCAGCTGGCTGGATCACTGCTGGGCTACAGGTTCAGTGCTCCCTTGGAAACTCTTGACTCACACAGAGATTCTGGAAGTGCCTCCATGGTGCAGTGCAGCCTGGGCACTGTGCTAATGCAGCAGTGCTGCTGTCTGGGCTGTAGCTTCCTCTGTGGGGCCAAGGACCTCAGCCAGGACATGGCACAGATGCAGCCCTAAAGCCTCCTGGTGTGGCTCCAGTCCTATGTTCTCCCCCACAGACCCATCTTGTTTTCTGTGCGGATTCCTTGGTTTCCCCCTGTGCCAATGCACAGAACAGGGCTGGCCATAACAAACCCGAGATGTCATGGTCCTGGCAAGTGTCATTTTTGGACTTGGTTTAGGACAAATGGGTTGATCCACAGCATTGCTTGCAGGTCTGATGCCTGCTGGGTAGAGCACAGCACTCTGTTGCTGGGGTGAGAGCTGGGCAAGGTCTGTCCTGGGCTTCAGATCAACATTTGGTCTTGTCTGACATTTCCAGGTAGGGTAGGCTAAGAACAGTAAAAGAGATGGAGGAATTCATTGCTTGGAATTTTGTAGGAGGGGTCTGCTCACAACTGGCCATAGAGTTGGTCACCCAGTTATTTTAGGCCCTGGGTCTGTGGGTGGTTATGAGTATATGTAATCTTGGTTCCTCTTTCCCTTTCTAGGTCTTGCACTCTTGATTTGTCAGCCTTGCAGGCTTCTGGACACATCTCCTCTCAGCCATGAGGAGATCAATAGGATTTAACATCTGTGTGGTCACCTGCAGCATCCTGCTCTTGTCCTCCAGCCTTACATGCCTTGCAGCTCAGCCTCTGGAGGAGTGGGATGTGACAAAGGTCCAGCATGGCCCCTGGGCAGGGAATGGGCTGGAAGATGACAGGACAGGCATGGTGGACTTGAAAAACAATCTGGGCCCTTCTGAGCAGACAGTTTCTGAAGAGCCATGTGAAGTGTCAGCGAAGCCATCTGGGACACCCTTAGATGAAGCTTTTACTGCAGGAGGAGAAGCGCTCTCTGCCAGCCTGAGCCATGTCATCCCCAGCAGCCAGGGCCTGGGGGATCACCCCTCTGCTGGGGCACTGCCTGCTGTGCATGAGGAGGAGCTGGTGCCCACAGAGTCACAGCTGGGTGAGGGTGAAGCACTCAAGGCCATGCTGACCACAGCTGTGACCACACTGAGCCCTCCAGTCCAGGAGGAGTCTGGTGGTCCCGTTGGTGAGGCCACCACAGAGAGTGGTGTGGCAGTGGAGCCCAGCTCTTCTGGCCCCTCAGCAGACACCCTTTCTGGTACCACTGTGGAGGAGGAGGCAGCAGAGAGCACCTCACACCCCTCAGCTGTGCCCCAGCCCACACTGAACCCCAGCTCTCCCACCTGGGAAGCAGCAAGTGACCACCCTGCCATCCCAACTCCCCAGGCTCGGGGTGTGACCCCTGAGCTGGGAATGCTGAGAGCCCACACAGGGAGCCCTCTGAAAGCCCTGGCTCCACCAGTATCTGTGGCTGCCAAACATCCCCTTGTGGTGACTGAGGCCACCCTTCACCCAGAAGCAGGGACAGGTGCCACGCAAAAAGAGCTGCCCACTACAGCTGGCACTGTTGCCATCCCCCCTATGGACACTGTGCCACCTGACTGGGATGACACAAAACTCAGGGACATCAGTCAAGGAGTAGGCCTATCTCATGAGGTGACAGAGGACCTGGGGACAACAGAACCATCCCAGACCCCTGAGGAAGGTGTGGTGGAGGAAGAAGATGCAACAAGAGCAGTGCCCTCCCCTGTGTCTCCTCCACCAGCTCCCGAGCTTGCCAAGGAGACCAACTGCACAGTGCCAGTGCAAGGCGAGGAGCTGCCTGCGACTTCCCCAGGCAGCAGCAACACTTTCCACACTGGGAACCTGTCAGATGCAGACACAGCTGATCTTGGCTCACTGGAAAACATAAGTGCAGTCACAGCAGAGGAGGAGAAAAGCGTCCCTCCATCACAGCCGGAGGCTGCTGTGGTGACAGATACCCAGCCTGAGCTCTCTCCTACTCTGGAGAGTTCATGGAAAGGTAAAACTTGCCTGTTACAGACACTTGCCTCTCAGTGGGGGTTTAGCAGGGATGCTCTTGGCAATCAGTGCTTTATTTCTGGGACTTAAAGCAAGCTGTACCAGCGGACTGTGAGCCACTGATGCCCTAAGTGGCTTTACAAGGATGCTCAGGTCAAGAGGTCTGTGCAGAGAGCTGCTGTCCCTTATGACAGAAACTGCTGGTGTTGTATCCTCCCCTCATAGTGAAGTGGTGGCCAGGCTGTGGCTGTCCAGTACTTGTCCCAACTCTTACCTGTAGGCAGAGCTGCTCCTCCTGGACAGCCTGCCACAGGCTGATGGTGTCACCTTGCCCTGTAAAGACCTCCAGAGATGGCCCCTTCAGCTTCATGACAGTGCTCCTGCTTAGTGTTTAAAATATAAAGGGAGTGCTAAAAAAAAGGCTGGTCAGGTGTTGGGCAATGACATGTTTCTAGGTTGATGAGGACTTTTTAATTGCTGGGCATCTTTATTCTTCCCTCTTTGGCTGCAGATGCAAAAGGATGATTTCCTTTCACCGCATCCAAAATACCTAATTTTTTCTGTAAAAGAAAGGAAGCTAATTGCAGGCTGGTGCTGAAACCTGACTGATTAATTTCTAGATTAATTTATAAGCACTTCACTTGTCAGCAGGTTCCCTCTCTGCTGTTTCCCAGATGTTGGGGAAACAACACTCTCAGTAAGACTTGTGCAACAAAAATAAACCCTTCTGCATAGCTGAGGTTTCAGTGGGGGCTGGTCACTGAAGGCTGCCCTGATGATGCTTGGCTGGACCTGCTGCTGGCACTGTGGCTCTGGAATTGTTACTGCATGGAGTTACATTCCTTTTATATTCCTTCAGCTGTGTGCTCTGCTGCTGTCTGCTGTCCTGTGAGTTTGTCCTGACATGTGTTCTTGCTGTAGGTGTTACTCAGGAGGTGACAACAGCTGCCCAGGAGGCTGGTGCTGCTCTGTCAGCTGTGACAGAGCTGCCTGGTGCCACCCAGGGAACAGGGGCTGCAAGCTTTCCTCAGGAGAACAGTGGGGAGGACACCCAGATGCTGACGGCTCCGAGTGCTAGTGAGGTGCTGGTGGCAACTGGTGCTTCCTCTACAGTGAACCCTGTGGATGCAGAAGGTAGGATTCTGCTTCAAGGACTCACACTAGATGGGATGTTATATCTGAAACCAGTGTCAGGGCTTGCACACTCCAGTCTCAACACAACATCCTTATTTAAGTGACTTTTTTTTTTTTGCTAACAGTCTTCACACTGCTTCTAGCCCTGGGCTGCCACTGCATTCTGCCCATGCTGTGAGATCCACCATGCTGAAACTTGCCAGTATATGGATTTTTTTTTCCCCAAATAGCTGGAGTAGAGGTTGGGAAAAAAAAAAAAAAGCCCCAAACCAAACAAGCCCCTTATCTGTCCTTGCTAGCAATCTTTAGACACTTAAGCAATTTTTTTATTTATGGAGGGAGAGTTTTTGCTTCTGGAGCCCAAGGCAGTCACGGATTGCTGATGCTCAGTCCAGAGGATGAAAATACTTCATTGGGGTAACATGAGAGCCCATGGTGGGGCAAAGACACCCTCCTGCAAGAGCCTGGCAAGCCCTTGGGTGTGGAAGCTTGCACTGATACTCACTTTCACTGAGGAATGGGGCATTGTTCTCAGGTTGATGTAGTCATACAGAAATGCTTTGAGCAGTCATGTTCACGTAGCTGCTGCCTGCTGGCTTGGTGTCACCTTGGCAGGTACCTGTGGGAGTGTGTCTTCCTGACAGGGGTGTAGCAAGGGTTCCCTCAGCACAAGGCTGGCCTTGAGCTGGAGTGTATTTCTGCAGTAGTGGGGACTACTGTAATGAAACTGCTGCTGGGCAGCTTTGCTGGTAATTCTTATATTGCAGGACATCAAAAGAAAAAAGCTGTTTGCATTGTAATTCTAAATTTAGGGTCCCTTTGTGAAAGGGAGAAGGTTCTTCTGGCTGTTTCCATTAATTAATTTGCTTCTAGGATTTAATTATAAATTCAACCAACTTTTATCTTTGTAATGAACTATTAGATCTGTCACTTGGTTCAGTTCTCAGCTGGAGTCTTGGTGCTCTGATCTTGCAAGGGTGTGGTGATGAATTGTCCTCAAAGCAATGGAATTAAAACCTTTAAGGGTTCCCCCCCTCATTAAGGGGAACCTCTTTTGCTGGCTGCCCTTGAGGAGGAAGTTTCATTACAGCAGCATCACATCTTGAAGGAAGCAAAAGTTTGGCAATTCCCTTTGAGTTAAATTTTCATTAAGGAGTTTCTTGGGTTTTTTTTAAAACATTGTGGTCCTGAATGGTTGCTGTTCCCTGTCTTCTGCAGATCTCACAGATGGGATCCTGGTCACCAGTGAGAAGGCTGTTCCAGCCCCTGGTGGGATGTTTTCTACCCCATCTGGACAGACAGAGGAGCCATCCAGCAGAACTGTGGTCCTGGTAACGCCAGCATCAGTGGCCTCCTCTGTCAGGAGGACAGCTCTTCCCTCTGTGAGGAGGATCAGCACAGCCGTGACCTACGGGCTGGACCGCCTGGAGTCAGAAGGTACCCCTGAGACTGAGGGGCAGGTGGCCTCCTGTGGAGTGCCACACCTGCCCTGACAGCCCCCAGTTTGTCAGTTTGGCTCACACCTATGTGCACATCTTGTTCCCAATAAAGTTGTTGACCAACCTGTCCTCTCCCAGGAGGCACAGGAAGCAAGCAATGAGCAGTGTCCTGGAGGATGCCTGCAATTCCAGTGGCTGTGGTGGATGGGGATGGGTTTTTTATTGGCTAGGGAGCAGCAGTGGTGTTGCTGTTGCAGCAGGGTCTGGCTCTGCACACCTGTGATGCTGGTGTGTGCATCCACTGCAGAGCCTCTGTACCAGGGAACACCCACCAAGGGGTGCTGAGGTGAAGCAGATCCTGCCCTGGAGCTGCTCTGCAGCTCTGATCTGTCTTCTGTTCACCTCACCCACAATTTTCCTGCAGAGAATTGTTTCTTGCTCTTTTTCCTACTTGAGCTCCTCTCTGCTTGTTCATCCATCCAGTTTTGTGCTCCAGTGTTTGGACTGACACCACCTGGCAGGAATTAATCTTTCTGCCTATTTTTGCTCCCCTTCCTTTATCTTGACCTTCTCTTGCCTTAGTATTTTACTGCAAAGGTTGGCAGCTCTCCAGGGGTGGCACTGCCAGATGGTATTTCTCCTCTGAGTAGAGGTGGGGTGCTACAGACAACAGCTTATCAGCATCTTTTCTCTGCAGGAAGCAATAACTCTCACTCCTGTTAAATTTAGAGGGCAGCAGAAGCTGGGAGTCTTCCCCACTGCAAGTTCCTGGCTTGCTGCTGGCTTTGAAGCCTTTCCCGAGCTCTCTGGGACTCCAACTGCAGCATTCTCCCCTTGCCAGGATGAATCTTGGATGTCTGTGGCAAGGCAAGGATGTGGTGCTGACAGGAGAGTGGCAGCAGGGGAAGGAAAGGTCGTGTGTGTAGGGAAAAGCTGATCTTTCAGGCTGGGAAATAAGGTCTCTGCTTAGCAAGGGCAGTATTATTCAGGAGGCTAAAGTGTTTTATAGCCCTCTGGGATCTCCTTTAGAAGCCTGGGTTTCTGCATGGGAAGATAAGAGGGATTTCAGTTTCAGCTGAGCATTTGGTCTCTCTCTAGTGAGACTTTCTGCACAGGCATTTAAAAAAAAAAAAAAAATCTTTCTGCTCCAATACAGGACTGATGCAACTTTCTTGGATTCCTGCTGCACTCTGTTTTTAGAGAAGCTGTGGGCTTCTCTAAAGGCAAATGTGGGCTGTAGCTGGGACCAGGTGCCCTCAATGATGAGGACTCAAGTGGAAATCTGGGTTTCTTGGCTCTGCAGGTGCCTCTTCTCCAAGGGACATGTAGCTCTTTGTGCTGTGTGGATTTGACAACTGGCACAGCTTTTGTGGCCTAAATCTTTTCTGCTCAACCTAGACCTCTGTGCAGGGAGCCAGAAGGTTCCCTGCTGCTGGGGATCATGAATTCCCTCTTGTAAAATGGGACAATTACAATTATCATGTGGGGAAAGGCTTTCTGCCTGGGGATGGTGCTGCTCCAGTTAAGCACAAAGGAAGGTTTTTGAATCTTTTTCTGCTTAATGGCAATTGGGGGGTATCACATCCTCATGGTGGAGTGGCATTTGGAAGCTTGGTTCCCAAAGTTACAGTTCCTAGTGTTTCCTCTCAGAACATTGGAATGCTGTCAGATCCAAGATGTTTGGGGGTGCTTTCCTTTAAAGCTACATGGAGCACCAGCCCAAGATATTCAGGCTTTTGGGGGATGCTGTTGCAGGCACATGATTGGGTCCCTAATGTGGGATCTTGGCCCCTTGGGGAGAGGCTGTGCCTGGCTCACTGTTGGAAGAAGTGCAAGGAGCTGAGTGAGCTCTGCTGCCTTCAGTGGGGTCCTGCTGAGCTTCCTCTCTGAAGGCCTGGCTCATCATTAAATAGAAACCCCTGCTGCTCAGCTCACTCTCTTTCTTGGGGGCCATCTGTGCCAAACTGCCTGTGGTTAATTGCATCTGTATATTCACCTGCCTGGCTTGGATGCAAAACTGCTTTAAAAATCAAATTGCACAGACAAAATGAAAATATGTCTAGATGAGCTTATCCTCCTCCCTGGTGGACTCTGCAGAGATGAGCTGGGTAACAAATATCCTCCTGCCTTGACTCTGTGGTGAGACTGGTCCTACTTGCCCTTCCTAGTCAGAGAAATCCTGTAAAGGGATTATAGGATACTGGGGACAGGACACAGCAGAGGATAAGGCTTGCTTTTCTGGGGGAATTGATTATATATTTTGTCTCTGTGCCTAGAATTTGTATATCTCTAGCAAGCTGAGCCCTGCAGGTTTCTCTGTAGAGCTTCTAGGTACAGAGAGCTACTGGTTCAACTGGCTTACTCAGGACCACTGTGTGAGCCTCCCAACACCCTTCAAAAAGTGACTCTCTGGAAAGAAACCACGTTCCTTTTTGACTTGATTCCTGTGCTGTAACATCTGCCGTGGTAGGTATTGGCAGAGGTGGCTGCACACCCCCAGTGTGGCAGCATTTGGCAGGTGGAACTTCCTGAAGTGGCAGGACATGTGCCATGCTCCCTCTTCTGCAAGATCCTTTCAGCTTTCAGCTGAAAACTGCTGGATAGAGCACACCAGACTCTGGTCCTGTCACGGTGGGTGAGGGTGAGTCTGTATCTGGCCCTGCAGACCTGAGGTTTGGTTCCCTTGTGTGACACCACCCTGCCTGGACAGCAGGGAATCGTGGCATCACAGAATGGGTTGGGATGAAAGTGACCTCAAAAACCATCTCATCCCAACCCCCTGACACGGGCAGGGACACCTTCCACTATCCCAGGTTGCTCCAAGCCCTGTTCAGCCTGGCCTGGAACACTGCCAGGGATGGGGCAGCCTGTGCCAGGGCCTCACCACCTTCACAGGGAAGATTTTTTTCTTGCAGTCTAATCTCCCTGCTGGGAGTGAGCTGCTCACACAGTTCAGGGGTCAGGAGGGCTGCTGACTGTGGAGGGTGCTCAGAGCTTTGATCAAAGCAGGAGCTGCTCTGCTTGTTGTGTGGTGTCAGGAACAGTCAATAGCTCTGAAAATGGGCAACTTAAAAATCAGTTGCTCCAGAGGAGGAGGCCTTAACCAAGTAGCTCTTGAATGTGGAGTGTTCCCAATTAATTAAGATGGCTCTCAGCTGGCAGGATTTGGAGTTTCATGTGCATTTGCAGCCTGCTGTGAACTATTTTGTGTACCACAGAACAGTTTAGGTTGGAAAAGACCTTCAGGCAAGTCCAACCTTTGACCAAACGCCACTGTGTCAACCAGACCGTGTCCAGTCTTTCCTTAAACACCTCCAGCAATAGTGACTCCACCACTTCCCTGGGCAGCCCCTTCCAATGTTTAATCACCCTTTCTGTGAAGAAATTCCTCCTGAATACTTCAGAACTTGTAGCCATTTACATAATTTTATAAAAGATCCTTCCACTCCCCATTTTTCTTCTGAGCTGTGTCACAGTATGAGGAACCTTCTTTTTTTTGGATGTGAAGGGTATTTTTTCCAGGAAATTAAGGCTCTGAAAGGGATTGCTATTTGGACCTTGACTGTATGGATTAAGATCTGCCTCATTAAATCTCTACAACCCTGTTAAAAATTTAAATTAGGATGCAGAGGTGTAAATAAAACAGGCACTTAACCCAGCATGGTTAACTAGCCTGATATTATAATTCCTCACCAGCTCTTTGGATATCAACTAAATTGGCAAGGAACAGAAGACTTAAAGCACATGCAGAATGAATTATTAAATGGTTTTGGTACACACTTTTCTCTTGCTTCTTGTTTATTGCTGCCACTGAAATGGGAACTGCTCTGTCTGGTGCAGGTTGACCTCTATCTTCCTCACAGTAGGTGGTGGCTCATCCCTCATTCTCCTTTGTAGCAGAAAATGGCAAAGTGTGACAATTTTTTGTATCAAACCAAACTCTTTTTTTCCTTTTTTTTTTTTCTTCTCTCTTTCTTCTGATAGTGCTTGATACAGATATCCACAGCTTTTCTGTACAATCTGAGCCCAGGTTGCCTTACTCATGGGCAAGAATTCCTTTCCTAATCTCCAGTCTAACCCTGCCCTCTGTCAGGTTGGAGCCACTCCCTCTTGTCCTGTCATGCACTGGTCCAAAATCCACCTCCAGCTCTCTTGGACTCCCTTTAGGCACTGCAAGGGTCTCTGAGGTCTCCCTGGAGCCTTCCTTTCTCCAGGCTGAGCACCTCCAGCTCTCTCTGTTCTTTGTGATGTTCTGGCTCTGTTCTGCCTCCAGCAGGTTGGATGACATTTCTTAGTCTGACCCTGCCTTGCTTCTTGTTCTGGCCAGGCTTTGTTTGAGTTTTTAACTGTATTAGACTTCTCATTTGTCAAAAAAATTAGAGTTCACTTAAATATCACTTTAATGTTGTAGCTTTCCCATGCTTATCTCCAAGCTTGAACAAAAACAACAGAAAACCCCCACAGTTGCTATTGAAAGGTAATTGGGCTGTGTGAGTGAAAGCTTTTAATGAGTTTCTGTTTGTTTTAATCTGAGGATTAAGCATTTTACCCTCATGGCTCGAGGGAGGGGGGTTCAGGTAAGCAGGGATGTGGCAGTAAGGCTCTGCAAAGAACACTTTCTGCTGGAGTTGCTCCTGGCTGGGGTCCCTTGGAAGGTTGGGAGAGTGTTGCTCATGGGGCTTTTTTTGGGAGCTTTGTTCAGTGGGACTAGGGATGCTGCAAGAGGGGGTGAAGGACTTGGGAAGAAGCAGGAGTCTGACTAGAAAATGAGCTGAGTGGACTCAGTCATGTTCCCTTTGGCTCCTGATAGGACTTGAGTTAAAGCCTTGGTACCCTGGAGACTGTTGTCCATAATAACAGACCCAACTCCCAATCTACATTGTCTGTGATGATCCAAGCTGGGCTTGTCTAGAAAATAAAGCTGAAATCAAATGTTTTCTTAACTCTTGGGTTTTTGGCTGTTATCTTCCCAGGCAGTGTGATTGAATTGAATGCTTCTGGAGAAACACCAACAGCCTTTTCCAATGAAAATGGAATTAATGTCTCTGCTGGGGCTGTTGAGTTTTTTTGTTGGTTTATTTTTTCCTTTTTTTTGGTTGGGGTTTGTTTGTGTTTGGTTTTTCTTTTTTCTGTGATTGGAAAGAAGTCTCATGCCCATAGCCCTTTTCCAGGGAAAGCATTTTGTTAAGAGATGTCATAAACTCCTTATCTGCCTTCATCTATCTTGTTCTGTCCACTCATAGGTCATGGTCATTAAATCTGGACTGATTTGACTGCTCTCACTTGATAAATCCTCTCTTTCTTGATTTTCATACTGGTTGGTTCAACACCTGTACACCCAGGGGTGGAAGAGCTGTTCTGTAGCAAGCCAGGGAACAAACTTTTTATAGTCCATATGGGGTGTTTTGCAGCATTTTGGGTTTTTTTTTCCCCCCTTTAAAATAGTCTTGTGTTGCTAAACTGACCCTCTAGCCTGGCTCAATGTGAGAGTGATTTTGAGGTGAATGCTGCTGGAGATACAGGTTTTGTTTTAGGAAGAAATTCTTGAATGTGAGGGAGGTGAGGCACTGAGTGGTGGTGGGGCACACCTGGAGGAGCTGTGACTGCTCCATCCCTGGGGGAGTGTCCAAGGTACCAGGTTGGACAGGGCTTGGAGCAACCTGGAATAGTGGAAGGTGTCCCTGCCTGTGGCAGGGGTGGAACTGGATGGTTTTTAAGGTCCTTTCCAACCCAAATCATTCTGTGATTATAGAAATTTTTCTTTCTGATCTTAATACAGAACTAGAGCCATGGTCCCAGGAGAGTCTTTTTTACTTTTTTTTCTTCCCCCTGCTAAAAGTCCTCAGTGCCTTGGATCTCCTGTGGCAAGCAGTGAGCCAGGAGTGTAAAAAAAACCCCAAGTGTGAATCCACTCAGCTTTGGCGGGGGGAATTGGGTTATGATCAGAATTTGAATCTTTCCTTGTACTGTCTGTACAATGTCAGAGCCTTCTGCTGGGGAGCAGCTTCTCTTGAGCTTTGGCAAGGAGAGGCTCCTAAAGCAGCATCAGCTCAGCCCTGCTGCCAGGGGAATGCTCACTCTGCCAAGCAAGGATTTCCTTCTGTTACAAAAGAAAAAAAATTTGGACAAGACAAAACAACCTCAAGTTCCACCAGGGAATGTTTAGGTTGGGTATTAGGGCAAAATTTCTTCACTGGAAGGGTGGTCAGATACTGGCACAGGCTGCCCAGGGCAGTGGTGGAGTTATCAGTCCTGGAGGGATTTAAGAGGTGTGGCACTTAGGGACAGGGGTTAGTGGTGGCTTGGCAGTGCTGGGGGGAACATGGTGATGATTTTAGAGAGCTTTTCCAGCCTTGGTTATTCTGTGACGTGTAAATTCATGTTCTCTCGAAGCTTCTGTGGTAGGGTTATGTTATCCTGCTTTGTGTGGTAGGATCCTATCCAACAGGTGTATTCTTCCCAACAGTCCCTTTCCCTGTCTCTGTGCAACTGCCCAGATGCTGGAACTTCCCAGGAGATTGATTTTCCTAGAGCAGCACAGCATTTAAGACAACACCACATCCTGCAAATGCCCTGGATGGCTTTGCAGTGGAGGTGACTGGGCTTAGCAGAGCTCATCCCTAGGGCGGTTTTCCCCTGGTGTTTGGCAGAGTTTCTGTGCCTGGATCTGTTGCCCCACCATGGCACAGCACTTTACCCAGGAGCAGTGCTTGGTGAGAGCCCATCTACCTTCCTACCAGCTCTCTCCTTCTGGGCTGTCAAAGGCAGCATTTTGGAGCTGTTGGATGGTGACACTATATGACTAATCACGTGAAGGCAACACATTAATAATAAAAGAGTTGTCCTAGAAAGGCCTTCCTGACTTCACAGCCAGCTGTGATCACAAAAGCAGTGCAAAGAGTGAACCTCAGTGGGAGAAAACACTTGGCAGTGGCTTCTTAATGCCTCTCCCTCCTGCTCTGGCAAGAGATGGGAGTCAAGACTCCCCATCCCTAATCCTGTTGTTAGTTACACATCATTATTTACATGTTTTTGTTATTAGCACACAAGGGTGACCCTGCAGCACTGAACACCAAATAAAATCACAGCTTAAACTGTCCTGGATCGCAGCAATCCTCTGTGGCATCATTTAGACATTGTTGTCTACTGAGTTTGGTGTGAGGGAGGCTGGGAAGGGAAAGGACAGAGCAAATGACAGCTCCAGTTTTTGCCCTGCAACTTCCTTCCTTTTTAGTTTGTTTTATTTTTTCGTTGCACTTTGAGTGCAGTTGGTGCCTGTGAGTGAATCTATCACCTTCCACTGTGAGCCTCTCGCTGCTCAGGGCACAGGAAGATATTGCTCCTGTGTGTTAAACTTGACAAATGATGGGTTCCTGGCTCTTCTGAGGAATGGAAGTGTTTGCAAACATTAATGGAAAATATCTCAATATAGAAATACAATTCTTCAGTGGAGGTTTCTTCAGCTCCATTGCCTTCAGCAAGGTTATGACCATAAGTGGCTTCAGCTGCAGCTTCTTTCAAGCCATCACACCCCCAAAAATTGAGTCTGAGTCTTTTTACCTGCTGGATGCTGGTGGTTGTCCAGTTGCTCCAGATCCTGCAGGTTCTGTGCTCCTGCTGTGTCAAGGAACTGCCTCACAAGGGTGGTGTGAGGTGGTCTCATTTCTCCTGCCTAAGTCACAAAAGCCAGCATGGATGTGTACATGTGTACATTTGTGGTAAAAATCCTCACTTTTGGAGCAAGGATAAGGAGCTTTTGCCCCCCTGAAACAGCAAATCCAATCCTCTGGATATTACCAGTGTCACCAATGGATCCATTTGGAGTCCCATGATAAAGCCCAATGGTGTCTGTTTCTATTAATAAAGCTGGCACCCCCAAAAACTCTGAGAAAAATGTGTTATTTTATCTCAGCCTTGTTTCCTTGGCCTCCCCTATAGCTTCCCCAAGCCTGAAATTTTGAATACCTGTTACAAGGTTGCCAAGTCCTTCAGAACTAAAACATTTGGCACATGAACTGGGAATCTCATTTTCCCTGGGGATTCCTGTTGTCCATTGTCACAGCAGGGAGATGCTGAGCTTCTTGGGTTTTTTTATTTTTCTGTTTCCATGAAGGCAAAGCAGAGGCTGTTTTAGTGAATGCAGTGCTTGTTTAGTCTGTCAGAGAGTGGCAGAAGTGTTCAGGCCAGTTTGGAGGGGGCTTGGAGCAACCTGCTCTGGTGGAAGGTGTCCCTGCCTGTGGCAGGGGATTGGAACAAGATGAGCTTTAGGGTCCCTCCCAACCCAAACCTTTCCATGATTCTGTGAAAACACAAACATCTGCTTGGGCTGTGTTTCAGTGCTGAAGTGTCCTGGTGTCACTGGGAGAGGAGAGAAGATACTGTCCCTCCTGGATGGATCCACGTGGCACATCATGGATTTGGTGCACACAAACAAAATCAGCTCACGTGTAATCTATGAAAATCTGGAGCAAGGTTGGCTTACAGCAGAAGCCACGCTGGCTTGGCCAGCAGGACTAGGGAAGTGATGTTCTCTTCTCACAGGTAACAAATGACAGGACAAGAAAAACAGCCTCAAGCTGCACCAGGGGATGTTTAGGTGGGATATTAGAAGAAATTTCTTTAACAAAAGGATGGTCAGGCATTGTGTCAGGCTGCCCAGCCACCATCCCTGGAGAGATTAAAAAGATGCGTGGATGTGGCACTTGGGGATGTGGACTCAGTAATCTTAGAAGGCTTTTCCAACCTAAACCATTCCATGACACAAAAATAGTTCACAGTGAGCTGCAAATACACATGAAACTCTGGATTAATTTCTGAATTTGCTGGGCTTTGCACTTTCAGTCCTTGCTACATTCAGTCTTTCCCAATAATTTCCTTTCAATCTGCTGCTGAGGCCTTTTGAAGGCCAAAAAGTGCCAATTTCGGAGGAAAAATGTGACTTTTGCAAAAGGCTTTTGTGTGAAACACAAACCTCCAGCTTGAGATTCAGCTGTGTGATGCTCACTTCCATTTTCCATCTTATGAGACTACCGAGCCTTATGCACAGCCTGCCCACGGCTGCCTGTTGTGCCTCTGCTGCTGAAATCCCACACTCGTGAAGTCTTTGGGTTTTTTTTGGAAGTGTAGCTTCCTCCTTGTGACCACCAAGTGGTGCTCTGCGCTGCACCTTGCAGCAAGGCAAGCTGTTGGCGTTTCGGGATGGGGACTAAAAAGCTGTTTTCAAATGCAGGAATGAGCCAGAGAGGAGAAGGGAACAAGCTGAGAGCCTTTTCCTTCCCCCTTGCAGCGGCTGTGTTACAAGGATCTCATTATTCACAGCTTTCTGCTGCGGCTGCGTGGTGATTGATGGAGCTTGGTGATCATCAGATGTGATAAGTAGTCTCAGCACTTTCAATTTGGGTGTTCAGCTTGGCTGCCTGCGAGGCTTTGGAGACAGGGAGATGGCTATCTGTGGCTTCAGCACTCGATCCTGGCAGGTGTGTGTCATTTGGGTTGTTAAAAATCACAAGAAGCTTCTAAAATCCTTGTCCCAGAGTAGTTTTTCAGAGATAAAAATCCGATGCCTGTTCTCTCTTGGCTGGTTTTTACGCCTAGTCTAGGGAAAAACTCTGTTCATGTTCCTCTTCTCTGGTGTTCTGGCTGTTCGGTGTGGCTGCTGTTAAGTTTTGGGGTTGTTGATAGCTGTGTTGTTCCCAGCAGAGGGAAAAGACCTACATTAACTTGTCTTTGCAGGTTTCCTGTGAGACTCTCTGGGGGCCACTCTCAGCTTTACAGTCGTGTGTTTTGTATGAAAACATGCATTTTGGCAGAGAAAATTCGGAGGTTGATTCTAAATGACAGGCACATTCTAATGCAGAAAATGCCTACAAATGCAGCGGGAATTTAAGGGGCCAACCACATCCCCGTGAGCTCCATTAGATGCTCTGTGTGGTGTCATTGTGGCAGGAATGATCTTTCCAGGTACCAAAAGCCCTGCTACAGCAGGATGATGCAGCTAAATCCCGACAGCAGCTCATTTGTATGGAACACAGGACTAGAACTGAAAGGCAGCGACTGGGATTGTCTTGCCTGGTGAGCTGAGAAAAACGTGCAGTGCTTGGAAGCAAATCCTTGAATTACAAGGGAAGGAGATGCCATGGAAGAGCACAGTGAATCAGTGAGTCTGTAACATGCACTGATCTCTCCAGTCTGTGGAGGCCAAAGGAAGGAGACCACCTTACCCCATTTAATCCAGGTTGGATTGCCACCAACCTATATGAGGTACAACTCCAAATAAAGGGATATCTGGATAACAAATGGTGATTTGGCTGGATTGTTAGTTTTTAATGCCTGGATGCAGGGTGATGGGCTCTCCCAGTCTGACTACACCAGGAGACAGTTTCTCTACCTGTCTGAGCAGAGTTGGTGTAAATTAGATAAAGGTGCATAAATGCTATATTTTGATTCTCAGCTTTGAAAAAGTGTGAGAAATTCAAAGCATGGCATTGTTCCAGATATTGTCTGTCCCTGGTGGGTGGCTCCATCAGTAGCTATTAAATAGCTCCAGTGCAAATTCTGGGCATAGGATGTCCCTGAGACTTTGGTGACTGTAACTTGGGAGGAGAAACTGTGGGAAGACTGGGCTCTGTATTTGCCCTGCTCTGGTCTTTCTTCAGCATCTGCAACAAGTTATGGTTGGAAATAGGATGTGGACAGAAAGGGTCTTTGGTTTGATCCAGTACAGTGGTTCCTGTGTTGCCATTTTAGATTCTAGTGATGAAACATGGCTTAAATATTTATTTTTCCGCATGTGAACAGTACAGACAGTTCTGGAATAAATGGGTATCTGCTGTGGCATAGAATTCATAGAATCCCAGAATGGTTTGGGTTGGAAGGGACCTTAAAGATCATCCTGTTTCAACCCCCTTGCCATGTGCAGGGACACCTTGCACTAAATTCACAGGAATTTCCCCAATGTCACATTTATCAGCTCTCCCATGAAGTGTTGGTTCTGCTGCCTTCTCTCCAACACTTTCCAAGGCCAGGTGGGATGGGGCTTGGAGCAACCTGGTCTAGAAAGCAGTGCCCTTTCCAGAGCTGGGAAAGACTTAATAAGAGTTAAAAATAGAACCAACTTATTGCTGCCTCCAAGATTGGAACTCAGGGAAAGAGCTCTCACTTGGGCTGGAATGAGTTAAGCAGGGAGCTCTGTAGTTACAGATGCTCAGGTGTTGGTACACATGCACATCCTTATTTGTTAGGAAGCAAAAAATTACTGTATTTCCCGCTAATTTGAGAGTCTGAGACAGCATCTCCTTGTTCCTCAGCAACTTCCAGTGGTGATGAGCTCCTCCCAATGAACCCCTCTGGGTGTCTTTCCTGTTAGAGAACAGGCACAAGTTTGTTCAGCTGCTCTGCCTTTGGAGGAGCTCAGCTTGGTGCTCACCTAGAGAGATCTGTGAACTTTCTGCCTGGTGGGATGTTTCCTGATGTTTCTTTTCTGTCTCTCTGGCCAGAGGGTGAGGAAGAGGAAGAGGATGAAGAGGAGGAGGAGGAAGAAGAAGAGGAGGAAGAGGAAGACGAGGAGGACAAAGACATAGACCTGATGGATGAAAGCATGGAGGGTGACACGGAGCTGCCAGGCTTCACACTTCCTGGAGAGACCTCCCAGGAGCCCCTGGCTGGCCTGGAAAACCCTGTGGCCCAGCTGGCTGGGGTGTCCTACCAGGTTCCTGACACCATCGAGTGGGAGCAGCAAAACCAGGGCCTGGGTAAGAGAAAAGCCCCTTCTTGCTTTGCCCTTACAAAGGACACATCTCCTGCTCTGCACTCTGCATGAGACAGTCCCTTGTGCCAGGAAATCTCATGGGTTGGCTCTCAAGCTAAACCCAATTGTTGTTTTTGCTTAGTGTTGTCTTGCTCCAAGGGTGGACAAAAAAATAACTTCTCGTGTGAGATTCCTGGGGAAATTTCAGTTCCCTTTGCCCAAGATGGGTTGGTGTAGGGATGTTTGTCCTGTGAGGACAAAGGAGTTGGGTATTTGCTCATCAGCCCATTTGGTACTTCAGCAGCATTTGTCTAAGTTCCACTCCTCTGGCATTTTAAGAAGTGCATGGTCCAGCCATGGGGCCCTGTGCTGGCAGTGTGAAGACAAACCTGCAAAGCCTCTACAAAGCTTTATACAATTTATTCCCACTGTACATATAGGCCCTGTGTTTAATGACTCCACCTAGGAGTCAGTGTTTATATGTGTGAAGTCCACATGATGCAAGTCAAAGCTGGTGTGGGACAAGGTAGATCTTAGCAAGGAACTTGTCCCACATTGGCAAAAGGCTCTGGAATCATTTCCCAGCATACTCAGTTCCCAAGCCAAGCCCCATCAAATGCAGTGGGAACCCTTCATGTGAATTTGTGGGAGCTGAACCACATCTAGACAGAAGGTCTTTATGTCTGGCTATTAGAATTAGCTGTTCCGAGAAGCTCATCAAACAAAAAAAACCCCAAAACTCCTTTATATGTTGTCTATCACATACATTTATGTGAGATTTATCCCTTCCCCTGAATGTGTAATTCTGATTTAACCTGGAGGTTCTCCTCTGTGATGCTGTTTCCAGCCTGCTTTAGTGATGTTGGCTTCCTTAATTGAATTGAAGATTGTGTTTCAAGAACACTGTGGGAGGATTGATTTCCAGAACTCTGTGGGAGGGTTGGCCTTTGAGGGGAGATTGAGTTTGCACCAGGGCTGATCCCTCCCTGTCACACTAAATCCTGCTTGGAAAACACCGTGTTGGGGGGTGGCTGTGTCAGGCCTGTTTCACGTTCCTGTTATCCCATCAGGCTGCACAGGAGCTGTGTGAGGGGAATAATTCCAAGTCTTTAAGGGTTTCTGGCTTTGGCAAGCTGGGTGACAGAGGTATGTGGCGCTGTTGGATATGACAATGTTTGCCAGGAACTTTGGGGTTACAGAGGAGGTTGTTCTGCATCAGGCACCAAGTTCATGGTTTATGCAGGTCTGGACTGGAGTCACAGCTGCATTTCCAGCTGCTGGAGGAGGAGGCTCAGGGTAGGAGATGCCTTTCTGGTACAGGAGGCAGGTGAGAAAGCAGCAACCAGGGGTTGATGCTGTTCCTCAGACCCTGGAAAGGCCGTATTTCCAAAAATTTCAGACAAGGAATTAACAGATTATGTGGCAAAAACCAGGATTCTTCTCCCTAACTTACGTTTTATTGACTTTATGCAAATTGGAGGAGCCCCTGTGAAGTCTAAACTGGGTCAGCATCAGCAATAGGTCTGAGCACCTGAAGGACTGGGTAGATGTGGGTTTTGGCATTCTCTGGAAGTGCCTGGCTGGGTTACACATCACCAGATCCAAATGGTTTGTTTTCAGGCTGTTGTAGTCCGTGCAAACATCCATGAGGGAAAGGATGAGGCTGTGGCTGAGCTGAGTTTATTTTTAGGAGTTGGATGGGACTTTTGTGCAGTGCTGTGCTGGCAAAAAAAAAGAGGGGAAGCAATGGGATCAGCCTCTCTGCTTGTGACTCAGCCCTCTTACTCCAGCAGGCAGACACTTATGAAAAGAGCCATTTCTTTTCCTGCCTAGATGACCTCAGAGGCTCTGTGACACTGCTTCCTTTGCCATCTGCAGTGTGCTGGTGCTCAACAGTACTCCTACGAGGAAGGGAAGTTATTTATGGCTTAGAGGCACAAAGAGAATGGAACTAGATGGGGAGATTGGAGCTAAATCATCTTAGATCACTTCCAACCCAAGCCATTCCATTCCATGATTCTGTGATTCTGTGAAAACCAAGGGCTTGCATGGGCTCACGCTGATAATCTGAGCTCCATGGAAGGAGTTGAACCCAGGGGATGAGAGGGCTGATTTCCTGGGACTGAGTGGGGAATGGGAGATGCTTCTGCAGGAGAGTAGCCCCTCCCCTCTCTGGTTTGTGCCAGGTGGGAATTTCTGCCCTGGTTCCCAGCTCTGGGTTCATGGGCACTCATGAGGCTGGCTCCGTGTCCATAGCTGGTCCTGGCTATGTGCTTCTTTATGGAGTGTATTTGGGAGAAGAGGAAAGGTGGAAAAAGCACACAGCTTGTGTCAGCAGGGGGTGGGTTGTTAAGAACGGAAGAAATCCCCCAACCTTGCAGGAAGCTGGAAGAGCTGCTGCCATTGTTCTGCTGGAGCACCTGGAGAGACCAGACTCACTGTAAAAGACTTGTGAAGCTTTGGATCTGCTGGATAG
The DNA here is from genome assembly GCF_017639235.1 of Corvus kubaryi. Lineage (NCBI taxonomy): Eukaryota > Metazoa > Chordata > Aves > Passeriformes > Corvidae > Corvus > Corvus kubaryi. Next base: position 32,041,731 of record NW_024582054.1, read on the forward strand.
GTGCATGGGCTGTTTTTCTTTGAAACCCTTTTTCTCTAGGTGATTTTCAACTTTGAAAATTCAGTTCTTTTGATTTTTGGGACAGCTTTGTAACTGCTGGACATCCCCAGAAGAGCTCTGTCTGTCCCTTCCTTCCCTAAATAGTGCTGGGATGTGAAGAATTTCCCTTATTGTGTAAATTAAACAGGGTTTGGAGGGGGAAGCTGTTCTACTTCACCTGGGCTATGGCATTGGAAAGGGAGACCTGAAGGAAGGTGACAGTACCTAGCAGAGTAGAGGGTGAGGGGACAACATCCAAGCACCAAACTTCTACAGTTGGCATTTTCCATTTTTAATATACCTTACACACATGTCTTCCTCCTGAGGGGATGCATCTGTCCTCTAGCCTTCAGAATTTTGACATTTAATGCTAAAATCTACAGTACAGAGGAGCCCAGAAGTGTTGGAATAGCTGTTCTCAGGTCAGTTATTATTGAGTTTGCTTGCTCTGATGGCTGACATGCTGCAAATCCCCAGAGAACAAGGAACTTGATCCACAAAACATCTTGGCAGGGCAAGAGACAGTTTGGATTTTTGTAGTGGTCAATGAGAAGGCACTGGAGGAACAGAATCATTAAAAATGTCAGTTCTGGGCAGTCAGATGGTCCTACATTAACTCCAGCTGAGCAAAAGCCATTTATAAGTGCCAGTAATGAGACTGACAGTTTTACAGCCCATCAACTGACTCTCTAACCAGCAATATTTAGACAGAGTAAAGCAGAAAATGAGAAAATCTGTGCCTTTATAAAACAGAATTTGAGCTTCCAAAAGCCATCCTGGCAGCCTGCAGCCCTGGGGAAGCGAGGTCTGAATATGATTTGGGATCTGGTTTGGTGTCCTGTTCAAGTGCTTTGCCTTCAGAAGTTGCCAGTGAAGGACAGAGCAGCACTTTTGGACCTCTCTGCGTTCTTTGTGAGGTGACTTTGGTGTGTCTATACTTGTTTCTTGGTTTGTGTATATGGGGGGTGTGGTAGGCAAACACTAAACACCTGGAGAGCATTGGATGGGCAGGAAGATCACATGCATAACTTGAATTTTCAGGGAATAAATAAAACCACCTAATTTTCCCCTGCTCCCTCTTTTGTGATGCATTACCAGGAGAACTGCAGTTGGTTGAGGTGGGTTCAAACCTAGTGAACAGTTTATGGTCCTTCAGTTATTCCTCATGCACCTTAGAGCAGATGGTCTATGTTGTACAACTCCAAGGAGATCAAACCCCTCTGCTTCTGTTGGTGGTGGCTTCTTCTCCCAGTTCCCAAGAGTATTTATTCTCTCAGTTCTGTGAGAATTCTTAATTTAACAACAATGACCCAAGAGGAAAATTGGCCCCAGGCTTCCCAGCTATTTCCTGATGCCTCAGTGCTTGCTTGTGATCCACATCCCAAGGTGAAGGACTCCTGCTATCCATAGGTAACAGCAGGAGGTCTGGGGAAATTTACTAAGCCTTTAGTTTTACCACATTGGGGCATGCAGCAGTTTGCTTTGTGCATTTAAAATGTATGGAATTGGTGTTTTATTCTTTCTCAATTTAGGGTCGACTTGATATAATTTTTGTATTTTCGCTAACATGTTTTAGCACCTTGCTCTGTCTTCATCAATCTGTAGTTCCATTTTACATCTGAATTTGCTCTCTGTGGTGGCTTTTATGTATGCTAGGTACTATTTTTTATTCTCTGTTTTAACCTAAATCCATTTTTGTCCAGGTCTGCCTTTCTTTAGCTGACCCATTGGTGTGTTCTTTGCATCCACCTGTTCATGGCAATACTGTATTACAGGACTGTAGCTGGTGAGAAGTCACCTGAGTTGCCTGGTTCCACAGCATTTGTTTCTGATTTCCATGTACCCATGGAGGAATTGTACACAGGGGAGTTTGGATCATCCCTGTGGGTAGGATTTAGAGATTAAAAAATCAATTTAGGAAGAAGTTATGAAGTGTGACAATATAATTCTCGACGTGTAGTTTCCAAAATATAAACCATGTCTGTGTTTCATGTATTTTTGTGGGTAGGACATTAGTTCTTACCATAATGGAAGGTTGTATAACTCTTTCAGGTAATGACAAGGCACTTGCATAATAAACACACTTTTGGAATGTGAATGTTGGGTTTATTTTATAATGGATAAAAAATATTTGCAGCTCTGAGCAGCTACTTACAGAGAAAATAGCTCTCATGTATTGCAGATCTGTGGTCACAAATTACACTGCATAAACCATATAACAGATGCCTCTGGTTAATGATGGTGAGGCAGAGGAGCAGAAGGACAGTAGTGGAAGATGATGAATGTTTGAAATGTCATTTCTACAGGAAGATAGGATTAATGCTTTTATGGGCAAAAATAACCAGCATTAGGAAGGCAGGAGCTGAGGCTCAGAAATTAGTAATATGTTCTTTAATTGCTGCCCCAAATGGATCTATTTTAAGTACTCTTACAGCTTGTGGTATTGGAACATCGGAGTGCCTTTTAATCTTTAATGCATTTATCTCCTTAATCACCCTGGAAAGGCTCATCTGTGTTTTAAAGGTGGTGAGCAAAACCACGGAGAGGCCCAGTGACCCCTCTGGTTTCACAAGGGAGCCTTTGGCAGAGGGGAGGGGAATTAAATTAGTGCTTGGGCATTGCCCTTTCCTTCTGGAGGCAGGATGTGCACACCTGCATTTCTCCCTGGAATGGAAGCAAGGATTACACAGAGATCCTAACAGGAGGGGCTGAGTCCATAGTAACCCCAGGTGAGAGAGGCTGGCAGGAGCCAGGATGAGGAGCGTAACCAGCAGATTTTCCTTCCCCCATGTTCCAAGTTCCTGCAGCAATCCTGCCCTCTGTGGCCTTGCCCCATCACAGGTATTTACGGGAGTTTTGTGGCATCAAGCATTGGCCATGCAAGGTCTGGGTTCCAGACGGCTGCAGACAGAAATGAGCAGTCTCAGGAACAGAGATTATTTTTCCTGTCTTTCTGGGTGCTCCAAATAATTTACACAATTCCATATGTTCCTTGCTAGCTCCCCTTCCCTCTCCCAAGAAGCAGTAAAGCTCCCACCATCAATCTGTGCCTAACTCAGGTTTCTGTCCCTCATGAGGGATGTGCTCTCCCTTTGGAATTGCTTCTTTTTTACCTAAGAGATTGTTTATGGTTGCATCTTAATCCTGGAGCAGACTCATATTTAATCAGGTTTGTCTTGTCAAAGGGAATTCTGCATCCTATCTGTGAGCAGTGATGATCCTCTCTGCCAGCTCAGGGTGACATTCGCTGTTGTAACAGCAGAGCAGCTCCCAAAAGGGGACAATTCACATCAGAGATGGCTTTTTCTCCTCGTCAGATCTAATTCCAAGGTGTTTTGAGGAGTGTGTCTCTTTACTATTCCTTCTTTCTTCAACCTGCTCGCTCCCTGCACAGCCTTGTGCTGGGATCTTGGTCAGTGGGACCTTCCAGGAGGCACAAAACTTGGACAAGTCTGAGCCCTGTGGTCCTGACTGACCACCCTTCTGTGCTCTTCCTTTTTTCCATCCCGCACAAGACTGCTGTGCCCTTGGGAATGAGGTCAGTTTGAAACAGAAGTGTTTCAAAGGGAAGACAGGAGCAGTGTGTCTGCTCTGTGAACTGAGACAAGGAGATTCCAACCCTGGAGCATGAACCCCTAATGAGTTGGAGCCATGTCCTTCCTTCGGAAGCAACTCAACTCTTGCCCTCAAAGTAAAAATCAAGGCTAAGGGCAGGGAAGAGAGATGAGGGCAGTGGTGGAGTCACCATCCCTGGAGGGATTTAAAAGCTGTATGGATGTGGCACTTGGGAACATGGGTTAGTGGTGGCTTGGCAGTGCTGGGGAATGGTTGGACTTCATCTTCGAGGGACTTTTCAACCTAAACAGTCCTGTGATTCTATGAGTAAATCAGAGGATTGAGGTTGTCTTGGTGATTCCCAGCTCAGCTATCAGAAACAGGTGACACAAAGCTGTTGCTCACAATAATCAGGCTGATATTTTACCCTGACATTTTTGGTGGAGTGTATTGGGAAACAGCAGCACTAAAACATCCTTGGATACATTACTTTAAAATACCAGCCCTTCCACAAAGTTTATGTATCCAGTTAAACCTGTGTCAGAGGAAGACTAAGCCCATTTGTTACCAGCCCTTAAGTGCTGCCTCCCGGGGCTGGGGGAGGATTTAGAAGCATTTTCTCAGTTTTGGCTCTGCCTTCCCTCTCCCTGCCCACGGAGAAGTTGGAATCCCATCAGACAAGGTGTTAAACTGAAGTTACAGGACAATGCAGGGAGGAGTGAAGAGATCCTGTCCATCCAAGACATTTCTCCTTCTTCTTCTTCAGTTTGGAGAGAGTCGGTATGAAGGCATGGAGAAACCATCTGCCAGTTTGTGGGAGGAGAGAGGGAATTTTGGTCACCATGGCTGACATGGTTGGCGTAAGAGGTCCCAGTGACTGGGGAAAGTTTCTAATGGGTGGTGGGATACATGGATGAATCCAAGTCTGAGGGCTGCTGCCAATCCTGCCTGCCCTAATTCCCGTTTCCCTGCCAGGCAAAAATTCCCTGAAACACCTGCAAGGAGGGTGCAGCAGCTTCTGTGGTGGAAACATCTGTGGAAGACTCCCCAACCCAGCTCAGGTAGGGGAGTCTTGGGTGATGTCTGCGTACAGAGAACATCAGGGAAGGTTTACTAAGGGGAGCCCTTCACCAAAAGGGTTGTCAAGCTCTGGAACAGGCTGCCCAAGGAAATGGTTGAGTCACCAGCCCTGGAAGTGTTCAAAAAATATGTGGATATGGCACTTGAGGACATGGTTTAGTGATGGAAATAGTGGTGGTGCTGGGTTGGGGGTTGGACTTGAAGTTCTTTGATTACTTCTTGAGCCATAATGATTCTATGAAATTCTCCCTCCTTGGCTTGCTGGGTAGCACAGAAGGGCAGCCTGCAGCAGCACCAGGCTCCTGGGCTTTCCCAGCACAGGAAGACTCCTTCTGAAAGGCTTTCTGCTGCACCTGCAGTTGCACTTGTCAGCCCAAGAAAGCAGAGTTGGAGAACTCAAGCACGCGTCTGAGCGTTTCTGACCTTCCCTAGCTGTCGGCCTCTATCCATCTGTTTGACACATCCTTTAAAGTTAGGATGTGTCTACCTTGGAGCATGACTTTGCATTTGCTGCTCCAGGTAATTTATCTTGGGGTTTTTTTGCCTGGATTCAAGGATAGGGTCCGTTAGCCTGCGCAGAGCTCCGTGCTCCGAAGGCTGGGCTGCATCTGCTGCCCGAGCACCATCTGGGTTCCTGCACAGCACGGTGAGGCAGGAATCCTTCTGGGCTCTCAGCTGCCTTGGACTGCCTGTCCCCTTGCCTGTCAGCCCCACTGGAATATAAATCATACTGTCTTTGCTCTCTCTTTCATCTGCAGTAATCCTTGTCCTTTCCCACGCCTGCAGTTTTGAGTATTTACATGTGTCACTTCTCAGTGGGCTTTGCCTCTTCTCCCGCCCTTCCGTTTGTACGTGTCAGAAAACATGGCTCCATTCAGACTGAGGAGCTGGTTTTCAGCCCCTCTCTCCCTTTGGATTTTAGCAATCCCTTAGCTTGATTGAAGAACACAGGCAGGGCAGTGCCTTCCCTGGGTGAGAGTTACTCATTTTTCCTTTGTGTGCCTGTTCCGGGTGGGCTTTGCCATGTAAAAAGAGGCTTTCCTTATGTTGGAGAAATCACATTTATTTTCTAATAGTGATCTATACTGAAGCAAAAATCTGTCTGTTTTCATGGCATTAAAAAAATGGATAGAGGGGAATGTGAAGGTTCATCAGCCTTGAATTGCCTCTGTCCTTCTGGGGATTTACGTCAGAGGCTGATCTTTGGGGTTAAAATGTTGGCCCCATGGCAGAGCTGGTAAGAGAAAAATGGAGGGAAAGAGCATTTTGCAACAAGTAGCAGAGAGAGAGAGGGTAATTTATGGAGAGGATAATTTTAAAATGTTCCTTCCTAATGAGAATGTAGATGCACTTTCTGCTTGGACAGTGCAAACCACAAATGACTGATGCTAAACCTGTCTCCCCTCTGGTGTTCACTCAGATTAAGACCCATTGAGAATGAAAGGAGATCCAAGTTCTTTCCTTCAAGGATGCTCTCCCTCTCTATAGAACTAAATATAAATATAAATATGTATGTATATGTAGAAGTTCTGCTCTGCTTGAGAGTGAGTTATGAACATATATTGGAAATAAGTAAATTGCTCAGATTTTTGTCTGACAATAAAATAATTACCTCAAACCTCCAGCAGTTGTTGTTTTGCAAAGATGCTGAGTATCAGCATTAATCACGGAGAGGGGTCGATATGGTGAGAGTTACTGGAGGCTTTTGCTTTCTTTGTTCCGTTTTCTCCCCTTGTTTTTGAGTAATTCTAATCACAGACTCATCCAAGCCTGGGCTGTAATAAAGGGTTTCAGCCAGGCTGCTCCCTGATAGCCCATCATTTATTTTAATATACCAGCAGTACCATCTGTGCTTGAGGCTTTATTAATGTGAAGTGAGGCTAAGAGGTTCTCCAGTCTGAGTCCTTTTTGAGGCTGTTTTTCCCAAATCCCCCTTTCCCCTCTGACCACTCAGGGTGCCTTGCTCACTCAGGTGTGTGCATGGACTGGTTTTGCAGGAGTGGCTGCTCAACTTTCTGTTTCTTGTCCCCAGGAGACCCCCTGTTTTGTTTAACAGTGTCACATGCTACTGTCACTGTCCCCTTAACCTGCCCCATGCCAGCTTAGGGATGCCCATGCCAAGGTGATCCAGGTGATGCTCCAAGGTCCCTGTCAGGAGCACAGCCCAGGAACCCACCCCTGGCACATGTGGCATCTTGATGACCCTCCTGTGCTTTTGCTTTGTATGCCAGTTATTCCAGCATTTCCCTCTGCAGGCTTTGGGACAGCTCTGACACCAGCAGAGGATTTCCAAGACCCCTCAATGGCTTTGGTGTGTGCTTTGGTTTAGGACTGAGGAGCAATCTCGGTGTCTGCCCTTCCAGTCCCACCAGAAGCTGTTTCTTCCTGTGAGTGAGGGGGTTGCTTTGCCCTGCTCAGTCCTGGCTTTCCTTACAACCACGCATAAGCAAATTCAGGAAAATGACAAGATTGGGTTCAGTATAAATGTCCTGTCAGGAAAATAACCTCTTTGTGGGTTTTGTTATTTTCTGTATCTGTTGGGACTGGTTAAATAGTCTCTTTTGATTTTTTGGTTTTAGGGAGTGTTGGGAAGAGGGTCAAATACAGAGTTAGACCAAGTAGTATCCTCAGTGGAGCAGTGCTTTGTGGTTATATCTGCTCTCCCATAGCCAGAACATGTTCCTGTGAGTGCTGTTTAACCTCTTAAGTCCCAGTTTGCAGTGACTCCATGGTGAATCAGCCCTGCTCAGCCAAATGCTCCAGTGCAGCTTGACAGACTTAATAATCTTGGAGGTCTTTTCCAACCTAAACAATCCTGTTCTTCCAATTCTTTAACTGCAGTCTGGAGCAGGAGAAGCAGGGAGCTAATTTAACTTTTGGTAGACAGAGGCAGCCAGGAGCATGTTTTGCTAAGGTCCGTGTCTTAATGGAGTGGATAAAGTCAGAATCTCAGCTGGCAAAACTCAGCATTGCTGTGGTGGATGCTCTGGTCCCACAGCCTTGGAGCTGCAGTGGGATCTGTGATCCTCTTCTCTGGGACCATGAACCATTGTGCTTTGGGCTTAGCAGGGCTGCATCACTGGCTCCTCGTGTCTGATTTCAGCCTTTGCATCCTGACAAGCTCAGAGCAAGAGCCACAGTGCTTGTTTGGCCCAGGTTTAATGTCTCAAACTGTGCCAGATCACCCCTGCCTGGCTGCAGGCAGGCTCTGACAGCACCAAGCAGACAGAGATGCCTTCAGGGCAGTGCAGGGCTTGGGATGCAGCTCCACGACTCCTTCCAAAGGCACTACAGGAGATTCTGTCCCCAGGGATGTCGCTGGAGCTGTGACTGCAGCTGGTGGGAGCTCCTGGGACAGTGCATGAACACGGCCTGGCACAGACAGTGGCACTTGATGATCTTAGAGGTCTTTTCCAACCTTCACGGTTCCATGAGATGCTGCAACACCATCCCTCCAAACCAGAGCAGGCAACCCCGAATTGGAGTCATCTGCAGGAGGAAAAGCACATTCAGTGGTACTAATTGACAGCAGCAGTGATTAGTTGTTGAGGTTTGGTTAGTCACTACTGTGTGGGCTCTGAAGATGAATATGAGGGTTTAAAGAACAGTGGGACTTTCAGTTTTTTTGAATATAATCTGAATATGCTTCAAGTTCCTGCCAGCAGTTCCCCTGGATATAGATTACATAGTGTGGGTGGGCAGGAGAGTTCCCTTGTCCTCATCTCCCTGGCATGAGCCAGGAGAGCTCTGCAGCTGCCTGGAGTGCTCCTGCTGGAGTCCCCTCCTATGGCCCAACAGCTCTGGTGTTTCCCTCCTCTGCTCTGCACTGCGTAAAAGTTAGATTGGATATTAGGAAAAACTTCTTCAACCAAGGTATTGTCAACCACTGGAACAGGCTGCCCAGGGAAATGGTGACGTCCCCATCCCTGGAGGGACTTAAAAGACCTGTGGATGTGGCACTTGGGGACACAGGTGGCCTTGGCAGTGCTGGAGGAGTGGTTGGACTCGATGGTCTTAGAGGGCTTTTCCAACCTAAACAATTCTATAGTTCTGTGAGTCTAAAAGCAGATTTCACTAACAGGGTTCCCAGGTGATGGGTGCTGGAGCCATCCTGCCCTGTCCCCAGCCCAATCAGGGATGCAGAGATGTTCTCCATCTCAGATGTTCCCCACAGTCCCTCTAACCTTGGGATGGGTGGGTGTTAATGCTCAGGGTAAATACCCCTGCTGAAACACGGGGAAAAATGGGGCTTATTTATGCCTGGGTAAATAGGAAAGCTTAGATACTCTTTCTGAAATCCTAGAGAAAATCCTAGGGACAGTCCAGTTCCAGGGGGAAATTTAGGCTGAGAGCTCTTTTTATTGTTAGTCCTATAACCACAAGAGAGTGAATTTGAGTGGTAAACTGGAGACTCTTGGCAAAGAGTATAAATTAAAGCCAAGCCTCTCTTCCAAATCCTTATGAGAGAAAAGGGAGGATGATACAGTAGGAACACTGGTCTGGAGGGATGTGGGGGGATAAAGGAACAGAGAGAAACGACAACCAGCATTTTGTCTCTGAATGCTCAGTACCATTCTGCCCCTCTGTGCATCTGGAAAGGGACACAGCAGAAACAGAAAGGGTATGAAAAAGAAGTAGGATAACCAAAAGGATAAATTAACATGGATAACCAGAAGATAAATGGGCTTCTGTGCAAGGAATGACCTTGTCCAGAGCCCCAGAGTGCTAGGAGTGTGAGCCAGGAGAGCGTCACTGTGTGATTGCCCCATCCATAAACTTTTCCTAGACAAATGCTCTTGGTCACTGTCAGCCTCACAAAGCCAGCCTGACCTTTGGTCTGGCCTAGAATGACTGTGAGCAGAGCCTGATCTCCTCATCTCATTGCAGCCAGTGCTGCTTTTTCATATGAGTCCTTGAGCAAATCACTTCCCCATCCCGTGCCTGAGTCCTGGTGTTCATAGATGGGACAATTCCAATGCTCTGTGGGGGTTCATTCTTTTAGGTTCTTTTGGGCAGATACTGACTCTTCTTTGCAGGTTTGTAGAACACCTATCACATGTGTGTGTGTGATCTCAGGTGGCCTTTCAGCTCTCACAATAATAGAAATTAACAAGAAATGCAGTCTCTTCCTCCTGTGTTACGTTTTGCTCATTAAATGGTCACAGTTGCTGGGACACAAATCTGTACTGAAGCCTGATAAAGAGGGAAGCTGTGACCCCTGGATCAGCAGTGACTTGGTGCAGGCTGGAGAGGGAGGAAGGGAAGTATCAGCTCTGTGTTTGCCCTTCCCTGTGAGTATCTGCCTTCAGAGATGGGGTGTGAGGCTCAGATGATCCAGTACAACCATCCTTCTATTTTATTCCTTCGGTACAAGGTTCCCCCTACAGCCCTTAACCACGTGCCAGGGACAGAAAACCCCAAAACTGTCTGGTTTTGCAGACTGGCAGGGAGCTGTGACTCAGGAAGGGAAGGGACCTTCCAAAGCACTTTCAGTGTCTTTCAGATTCACTGGGCTCCACATAAAACATTTTTATACTGAAGTCAGAGGTGTGACCTTGTTGATAATTTAGCTGAGGGACCAAAGACAGGCAGCTGAGTGCAGACATCAGTGTAAGTCTGTCTCATCCCCTAGCCTGGGTGAAGAATTTGCATGTTTTATTTTGTGGCCAGGCTGCCCTGCAGTTGCTGTCACTGTCGGACTGAGTTAATTTCCCTCTTGCTTCTCAGTCTTATAGGTAGAAAAGCTGGTGCAATAGCACAGAAAGTCATGGCATTTCCAGCAAGGCACCAGGTTGGCTTTGCTCAGCTTCTCAGGGTCTTGCTTGCTGTTCCCAGATACCAAATGGAAATTTTCCTGAATGCATTAATTACCTCTGGATTCCCAAAGCTGGTTAAGGGTCCAGCAGCTCAAATGGAAATGCATGGGTTGTTGCTCCTTTGGTTTTGGTAGATCTGTTTATCTCTTTGAAATGGACTTTAAAGATGAGACTTCAGCTCCTGTATCCCTTTGGGTTCAAGTAAATGTGGACAAATAGCATTTCTCAGTCTGGAGAGATTGATAAATCAGGATGTTGTGATGAGCTGGTTTGAGTCAACACTTCTTTGGGTCTGTCAATCAAACCTGTAACTAGCCCAGATCAGTTATTGCCCAAATCTGTCAACTGATTCACAATATAATACGGTAAGGCCAGTAAATTGTTTTTCATGTTTAGGACTAAATTTCAGAAGTGCTCTGCAGTTTCATTGTTTTCTGTACCTACAAAGAATTTCAGATTTCAGGTGGTAGAGGTTTTGTTTGTGCTGTAGAAAAGGCAGCCTTTCCCCTGGGAATTCCCTGTGCAGAATATTTGCAGTTCAAAACAAAAAAATTGCTGCTACTTATTTAGAAGACTAAGGGGTGATTTTGACAACCCCAGCCTCTTTCCTTACTAATATTTGTTAGTCCTGCAGCTAAGGTAAGAGCAGTTCACAGTGAATCATAGACTCTTATCACATTTCTACACCCTGTCATGAGCAGGGATACCTTCCACTAGACCAGGTTGCTCCAAGCCCCATCCAACCTAGATTTGAACATTCCAGAAGTGGGGCAGCCACAACTTCTCTGGTCAAGCTCTATCAGTGTCTCACCACCCTCAGGATCAAGAATTTCTTCCTGACATCTAATCTAAATATCTTTTCCGTTAAAACCACAGTGCAACCAGGCCACTACAAAAATGAGTTTAAAAAATGTCCTCTGCTTATTTCTTCCTCAGGTTTTGTCAGTGACTTCTTTTTGTGTCTGTCTCTTCAGAGTTTGTCTTCCTAGAGGACTGAGACCACCCTTGTCAAGCCAGCAGAAAATTTCCTGGCCCATTTGGTGGTCTTTAGACAGCAGGCAGTACCAAGTAGCCATCAGCATTTAGATCATAAACACTTGCTGCTGCTTCGGAAGCAGATTGACCTCTGAGGCTTTATCCAGATAATGTTGTGAAGGTTCTCTTGCATCAAATTGTTTCTTCGTTATTTGAACAGATGATGGCAGCAAAATCAGGAGTTCACTCAGGGATACTCAAAATATCTTCTGACAGCCACATCATATCCCTGTCCTAATCAGAGAGTGGGCTCTGACCTGTTCCAATCAGGGTAATGCCCTTTCCGGGTAAGTAAATTGTTACAGATTATCTAAATCTGCCTGGAGAAACTCTGGATCCATTCATTTCTGAGGGGAAGGAGTGGGATGGGAGAATGCCACAGCACTGGGTGTGTGTTTGGGGCAGCAGCAGCAAACCCCACAGAGACTGGAGTCACACAGGAACAGTGCTCTGTGCCATGTGTGAAATAAATGGGAAATGTGGATAGCAGAGGATAAATTAACCCTTTCACCTGCAGGGCTGTGCAGAACTTGTCTGAGAGGCGATGGTGATTTTATAAGGTTCAGTGGGTGGCAGCAAACTTCAGCAATATTTTGGGATATTAATTTGTCTGCAAATCCTCACCTGTAACTGTTAATAGGTGCTGCAGAGAAAAGAGAGGTTTTGCTTCACAGCAGCCCCTGGAACAGCCTTTCCACTGCAATCAGACTTAATATATGAGGACCTAGGTTGGAGGTACAAGCCCAGAGGAATGTGGAGGTAGAGCTGGTGCTTAGTTTGGTGTTTAATCTGTCAAGCCAGGGTACCTGTCTCAGGTGTAGATAAAATCTGAGGGGGAACCAGGAGCTGCAGACTCCAAGTGATGGCCAGGCACTGCTCCAGTTTGCTGCTGAGTCCCACCAGTATGGTTCTGCACCATCAGCCCCATGAAGCCAGGTTTGCTTGTCTGGGGGTTGAATTTGGCCTTGTGCTCTTTTGAAGGGCAGAACAAAAGAATCCAGGTCCTACCATGGCCCACACCTTGAAGCTGCCCATTTAGCCAGTAGTCAAAATTGTTCCTCTTCTTTAAAGCATTTCCCTTCAGAGTTTTGTTAAAATGTTTGAAACCAGCCAGTTCCCCCCATGCAAGCTAAAAATGGAGCTGCCTTTTCCACCTTTTGTCTGCCTGATGTATTTGTAGCTCCTTCATTTGGATAGACCAGCATAAGTCACATTCTGCCTCCTGCAAGAATTTTTGTCTGTCAAACTTGCTTTCTCCTCAGCCAGTATAGACTCAGTGAAACCTTTTTGTTTGATTGCAATCATCAGGTGTCTGGGTCGTTATTACTGAGAAATACCCATGGAATTACACCTGTGCCAAAGATATTTGCAGACTTTCCCTTCATTTTCTTTGCTGGCTTTGGGTCTCCATTTGGCTGTAAATAGAATCAGAGAATCACAGAATGGTTTTGGTGGGAAGGGAGCCTAAAGAGCATCAGTTCCACTGCCTGCCAAGGGCAGGGACACCTCCCACTATCCCAGGTTGCTCCAAGGCCCATCCAACCTGGCCTGGAACACTTCCAGGGATGGGGCAGCCACAGCTTCTGTGGGCAGCGTGGCCCAGGGCTTCCCCACCTTCACAAGGAAGAATTTCTTCCAAATATCTAATTTAGCCCTGCTCTCTGTCAGTTTGAGGCCATTCCCCCGTGTCCTGTCCCTCCAGGCCCTTGTAAATAGTCTCCACCTTTGCTGTCAGCTCCCTTTAGGTACTGAAAGGCTGCAATGAGGTCACCCCAAAGCTTTCTCTTTTCCAGGCTGAGCAATCCCAGTTCTCTCAGCCTTTCCTTACAGCAGAGCTGCTCCATCCCTCTGATCATTTTGGTGGCCTCCTCTGGACCCACTCCAACAGGTCAATGTCCCTCCTGTGTTGGACACCCCAGAGCTGGATGCAGTATGTCCTGTCAGTGCTGTCAGGTTTGGATTCCCAGCCAGCAGATGAAGATGCTTGTTTATACTAGAGAACTGTTGTGAGTGCAATTAATAAAGCTGCGAGGCTGAAAAGTAGTTGAAGAGCTAAATATCATTATGTAATGAGACCTCCTTCCCAGTAAATGATGTGAAAAATGATTTCTTGCGAAGAATAACAAATTGCCGTGGCTTTTACCCTAATTGTAGATGCTTGATTTTAATTTGTTGTTTGTCATTTCCATGTAAATGAAGAGTTTTAGCTATAATTACCGCATTTATGGCAAACAAGATATTATCATTTTCCAATGCTCGCGAAGCACTGGCATGTTTAGAAATAGAAGAACTGAATAATTATCCCCCTTGTGCAGCTCCAGGGAGGGGTCTACAAGTCATGGTATCCAGCTCTGTGTGCAGAACAGGTCTTGCACAAGATGCTTCTCAAAGGCAGCTGATGCCATTAACCCTCTTCTGTATTTGGGGAGCCAGGACTCAGAGACATGAAGTGACTTTCCCAGAGCACTCAGCAGTGCTCCAGGTGCCCAGATCCCTCTGGACAGCATCTGCTTCTCATCGCTCTCACAACACAAAAGACAGCAGAGCCATTGTTTTGGTTGGCACTAAATTTCCTGGTTTGTCCCAGTTATCCCAGTTCAGAGAAGCTGTGGCTGCCCCATCCCTGGCAGTGTTCCAGGCCAGCATGGATGGGGCTTGGAGCAACCTGGCCTAGTGGAAGGTGTCCCTGCCCTCGGCAGCAGCGTTGGAACAAGATGGTCTTTAAGTCCCTTTTGGTTGTTCCCTTCCAACCAAACCATTCTGTGACTCTGTGATCCTGTGATGATTCTCTGCTCCACCAGAAGCTGCCTTTTCCCTTGCACATTTTCTTGTGTCTGGAGTTATAAATCAGAATGCAGAGGTTTCTGACCAAGGGAGGCTGCACAACATCTGACCTGACACCACACCACTGGCAAGGGATGAGCCCACATCCCTGTGAAGGCCTTGGTGTGACAAAAGACCAAAGAGTGTAATGTCCCATGGAAATGTCAGTCCCCAGTCAGAAAATAGCTTCAAGGTGTCACAATGTCAAAAAATGAGACTTGTAGTGCTGGGTTTCACCCCATCCCAGGCACTCTGCTCCTCTGGTGTTCAGGCTGCTGCCAGTGTTGGGCACAGCATACAGTGAGGCCAAAGCCTTTGCCTGAGAGGTGATTCCAAAATGACCTCAAAATATTCCCCAAGCCGAGCCTTTTCCCCTGGGAAATCATTTTAAGGCAGCTGTCAGACTCTGTGTGGGGCCTGCCAGCAGCAGGGAGTGAGCACATGTCCCCTGGAGGGGCCGATTTCTGCTGGGAATGGATCCATCACCCTGATCCCAGTGGAAGGGTGACTGCCCACAGCCACTCTGGTTCCTGTAGGCACCAAGCAGCCTGGTAGGATGAGAGTGATGCCTCTGATTTATATTCTATTTCAGCCAGTGCTGTAGTAACACTTCCTGATGCATCAGATGCTGTCGCTTGGCTGCTGGCTGAGCCCTCTCTTACATCACTTCAAGGGACGTGAACACAGAGTGCTTCCCTCCCCCACTGCACATGCTGCAGACTGAGAGTGGCAGTGCTCATTCCAGGAGCATTGCAGGCAGTGGAAGGCTCATTCCCACCGCCTTGGCTCCGTGCCCTGTGCCATTACCTCCCTGTCTGCCTCACTTCCAGGCACGGAGCGTTTCTGTGCCATCGCTTTCCTGGAGATCAGAGCCTCATCAGCCGGTCCCCAGCTCTCCTGGGACCTTCTCAGGGACCCGCCCTTCAAGGACTGCTGTAATTCCTGGAGTTTTTCTGGCTTTTTAGGGGATAAAATCTGCCACTGACTCAGCCATTTGTAGACAGAGGAATAAATCAGTGGGAGTGTAAGCACACTGCTAAATCTCTGTGCAGCTTGTAAGATCCTGCTGCATCTGTGTTCTCTCCTCACTTGGTTTGCTTTGCCCTTTGCTCATTTCTTTTTGCCTCTGTGATTTTCTGAGGGCCCATTCCCATAGGTGTAGCTGGAACATTAAAAGTAGTTGGGAATAGTTTTGGGAAAAGTGGAAGAGGGCAGGTTTAAATGGGATATTTGGAAGAAATTCTTCCCTGTGAGGGTGGGGAGGCCCTGGCACAGGTTGCCCAGAGAAGCTGCCCCATCCCTGGAAATGTCCAAGGTCAGTTTGGATGGAGCTTGGAGCAACCTGGTATAGTGGGAGGTGTCCCTGCCCATGGCAGGGGGTTGGAACAAGATGCTTAAAATAATGCCATCCTAAAGAACATTTGTTTCCAAAAAATCCCATTTTACTGTGATTTAGTATTTGTACTGTCTTAGCTCCCAGAACATCCCACACAGATGGAGGTGCTACAGTAGGGGCTATTACAACATGAAGGAAGAGGCTCTGACACAAGGAAAAGAAACACAAGGGACCTACTAGATATGATCTATTTTATCTTTAATATTCCCATAGTAAGGATGGAAAATGGACTAAGAGATCAATTTACTTGTCCATAGTTATACAAGAAGTCAGGAATGGGTGTCATGAACTTTAAGTCCCCATTTGGTGTTTGATCACAAGAGAATCAAATCACAGTGGGAATTGATGCTCAGTTCTGGATGCAATGGGAATGTGGGATCAGACTTGTCCTGTTAGCAAACATCAGCAAGTTCATTTTCCTTTTGGGACTAACACTGGACAATGCTGCTCTTCCCAAGTATTTGCAGGAAAATGAGTCTCTGTGATAATCAGATCTTATTTTTAGCATCTGATCGATGCTCAGGGCTTTGTGGTTTAATTACTGGAATAATTATTTGCTGAAAACACAGTCTAATACCTGGTTTTTCCTTCAAAGGTCAACTCCGTCATTTTTGTTTCCAACCATTTAATCCTTTATTGATCTTTATGTCATTTCATGGGGAGTGCTGCATCTTGACAGATGAAATAAAGGCCAAAACTTGAAATAAGAAAAATATATCCTTTTTCTTAAACACAGAAATGGAAAATCCCCTATTTCAACCCTTGCTGCAGGCAAATCCTTCATACAGTGTCCCCAGGAAATAGGATTCTGAAAATTACTTTTGTTCTTTGTGGAAGGAAGAAAGCAAACCAAGAATCTTTTCCAAGCCTGATTAATATCAGACGTAAACTGAAGCACAAAAGGAAATTTTGCTGTGTAGCTGCTGATCCTTTAAAGGAGATAAGGCCATGGGCTCCGTCAGGAGGGCAGGGAGATCTCTGTGGTTTGCATTTAGAGAGGGCTGAATGAGAAATACCATCTCCTCTCAGTATAGGGGGGTATCACGTGGCTTCAGCTGGAGGTTTGGAAGGTATTTAATCAAGTAACAGGCACCCCTGTTTTGCTGCTGTCCTCCAGCTGAAATGAGATGCTGTTGGAGCAGAGGGATGCGTGAGGTGCTCTCCATCTGCAGCTTCTCCACTTTTTCCACTCCTCCCATCACTGCAACCTGGCATTTAGTTTTAATTTGCAAAACTCTATCTGTCTTTGCCAGACTATGGGAGAGGGTGCTGGGTTATGGAGCAGAAAACAGGCTCGGTGTAAAATGGGCATTAAAAGGTAGCACGGGACCGAGTTCCATCTTGTGCTTTTTCCTGTAAATGTACAGGCTCAAACCCTGCAGTCATCCCTGAAAACCAGCAGTGATTTTAGGGGGACTTGGTGCCAGGAAGAGCTGAAATATTGGCTGGATGTAAGGATGGAGATCCCCACACTTGTTGTGCAGCTCAGCTCTGTCAGTGGGATGGGGTGGCGCAGCTTCCCGACGGATTCCGAGCGGCTCCGTGCCCGTGTTGGATGGGCTGGTTTCCTCTGATCCCTGAGGGGACCTGGGCAGATGGAAAGGACAACACAGAGCCTGCTGACAGGGGGAGGGATTTCTCTTCTAGGGCTGCATCCTCGGCTGCTGTAAATCAGGAAATGGCAAAGTAAGGATCGCGGTGCACTTTAAAGCTTCTCCAAAAATCAGCCAGCGAGGTTGAGATCATGGAATCACAGAGTGGTTGGGGTTGGAAATGACTTCAAAGACCCTCTCTCTTCACACCCCTCTGCAAGGTGGTGGGCAGGGACACCTTCCACTAGCCCAGATTGCTCCAAGCCCCATCCAACCTGGCCTTGATGGCACTTGCTGGCTGAGGGTAATGTTTCCCCTCAAGGCATTGCCATGTAAATCTGCACAAGCCATGCCAATCATGAAATTTTGCTGGATTTATATTCTGTTGTATTCTAGTTCTTGATAACTTTACCCAATGTTAACTGTTTGGACCACGATTTTTCCACGGTGCTTGTCCCAGGGTTTTTAAGAAAATTTTGGCTGAAGAAGTTCACCTGCTCCAGCAGATGAATCATGGGAAGAATAAACCATTAATAAATTTTTTACTGGAGACCTCTGAGAAAAAAATAATTGTATGGCAAAATTTTAGAATTGAGAGTGCAGGGATTAGCAAAAAGTCTGGAAGAGGTATATCAGTGCTCTGGAAAAAGCACTGGAAAAGCCTGGAAAGCATTCTTTCATAGAACCTGGCTCTTCAGCAGCTGCTTCTCTGTAGTTCTATTTGGATAGTGGGTATGTAAACAAAGAGCACACAAATGCCACCTTAAAAAGGTTATTAAAACTGCAAAGTCAAGGCTCATGAGTAAAGAAAGATTTTTCATCTTCAGCAGGATATAGCTTTGATGAGGAGCCTCCAGGGAGACCTCAGAGCCCCTTCCACAGCCTCAAGGGGCTCTAGGAGAGCTGGAGAGGGACTTTGGACATGGGCATAAAGTGACAGGACAAGAGGGAATGGCTTCCCACTGCCAGAGGGCAGGGATAGACGTGATATTGGGAAGGAATTCCTGGCTGTGAGGCTGCTGAGGCCCTGGCACAGGGTGCCCACAGAAGCTGTGGCTGCCCCATCCCTGGCAGTGTTCAAGGCCAGCTTGGATGGGCCTTGGAGCAACCTGGGATAGTGGGAGGTGTCCCTGCCCTCAGCAGGGGGTTGGAACCAGATGGGTCTTAAGGTCCCTTTAGCCCAAACCCGTCTGTGATCCTCTGAAAACTGGTGAATGTGAACATTTTCAGCAGACAAGAAGACCCATGAGCTGAGGCAGGGTGGATTCTCACTGCTGGCAAGTCCCCGTGTTGCTCCGGGAGCTGTGCCAGGTCAGAGTGAGGGAGAAGCTGTTCCCACACGTGCTCCAGCAGAGGCATTGCCATTTCCATGAACAAAGTTTGTATTTCCTCTCCCAGAGCAGACACAGCCTTTGAACACAGTGTGATCCAGTAAATATTTAATCACACAACAAATTGTGACAGCCAGTTCACAGCAACGTCCTACTGATGCCTTTTAGGATAATGGGAGAGTTGGTACCTTGGCTTGGTTTTAACATCTTGTGCCTGTCTGGGGCCACTGAAGGAGAGACAAATAGTGTGTAGGTGTCAATATGTGTTTTGAAGGCCTCACTGAAGAAATGAGTTCACAGAGGAATGCTGAGGCAGAAGGGCAGCACCTTTGCCAGCTTCAGCAAGGGGCTACTTACTGTGGGCAGATCAAAGTGGAAAACAGCTTAAAAAGTGCAAGGGAAAAGGAAAAGGAGGAACCAGACCTAATGCCATGGGGAAAGGAGTGTCAAAGGGGTTATAAGGTCAGGGAAGGAGCTGGGAAGCCTGTTTTAGTTCCTACTTTCTGGGTGAGTGTGGTGAGTTGTCTCCCCATCTCCATTTCCCTTCCAAGAGATTTGGGCAGGTTGCAGAAGGTGAAGGTGTGCAGCCAGGCTGGGGTTGCAGCTGGACAGACAGGGAAAAGGGTGTGGATGGTACAGTTCTGAGAACAGGCAGTGCCATGGTAACTGTTAAAGTTCACTGGGTTAATTCAAAGTTCACCCAAGCAAAATTTTTATCTGAAAACATAAATGGTAATTGTCAGTTTGACATTTGTTTGATTATCCAGCTGTTCAAGTCTTTTTGAGTTGGGCAATTCATGCATCAGCATTCCCATCAGGTAGGTGTAGTTGTTCTGGAATTAAAAATATGCTGCCTTCCAGATGCCATTTTCTTTATTATTTATTTGTGCTAGTAAGTAAATTGAAAATTGTGCTTTTTTAAGGGAAAGGAGCTGATGCACCCTTGTGCCATTAAGTTGTCAGAGCTGAGCAGATGAAGCACGAAGCATTTCTGCAAAATTGTTCTCACAAGTCTCATTTGGGAAAAAAGTTCAACCTGCAAAAGAAAGGGGTGAAATCTGTAATGGAACAGGGCAGGTCGCTTGGTATGTACAGACTGATTGAAAGTAATCAATCTTTTCCTTATTTTTTACACTTTAAGCAGCTCTCCTTTGCTGAAAGAGTGCAGTTTTGGATTAGATACCAGGAAAAAATCCTTGACTGTGAGGGTGGTGAGGGCCTGGCACAGGTTGCCCAGAGAAGCTGTGGCTGCCCCATCCCTGACAGTGTTGGATGGGGCTTGGAGCAACCTGGGATGGTGGAAGGTGTCCATGCCCATGGCAGGGAGTGGAACTGGATTGGCTTTAAGGTCTCTTCCAACCCAAACCGTTCTGTGATTCTGTGAATGAGGAATAGGAATGAGTTTTTGGCCCCAGTGAGAAGCAGCAGCAAACCCCAGCCATGTCATGCTGGGGAATGGGAAGAGCAGGGCAGCAGACAGGTGTGGAAGAGGGGAATGGATCTTTCTTAGGGAAGAAGGCGATGGCAGATCTGTGCTAAACAGCTTCTCTGGCTCCTGAGATAGGGATGTCTCTGACCTCAGACAGATGCAAAAGCAATTAATAGTATCTGTTAGGTCAAAATATTTCCACGTTCAGAGCATGACTGTTATCTTCTGATTTCCCAGAGTGAGGTTTGGTGCTGCCCTCTCAGCCTATTTCATTTAAGGAATTGCAGGTGTAATGGTTGGGGCAGGTTGCCTCATCCCCAGGTTAATTCTTACCCATAAAAGCCTCCTTTTTCCCTGCCCTTTGGAGAGCGTGTAGGAGCCTGGGTGCCACATCTTCACCACTGGTCTGGTGGTCGTGGTGGAGAGTTATTAAAAGAAATGGTGATGGATGAACCTTCATCAGGAGCAAGATGGAGTTCTGGAATGAAGCTGTAAGTGCTGGATTTGAACACCAGGCGACATCTGCAGGGATGAGCGATAACGTGCCATGGAAAAACAGAATTGCTTTAACTGATGATTAAAAAAGAGGATATGATTAAAACAAGCTGATTAGATGAAACCAAAGTGACAAGACAAAGCAGTAGGGCATCCAAGAGGCGAGGGAGGAGACAGAACTGATGGCAGTAGGGCATGAATTATTGATTGAAATCTCCACCAGAAGTCTTTGCATTTTCTTATCTGGGAAGGGAGAGAATGAATGAGAAGTGAACAGAATTATTAAGCAGCTTTATCATTGCATTGGAGTGGATAATTAGGCAATTAGGATTACTAAAAGTTGGCAAAGCAAGAGGCCCTGAGGACTCGTGCTCCTGATTTCAGAGGAGGGTAGAGAGGGAAGCAGGGTAAAGCCTTTGATGAGAGATTTGATGGTGCATTGTGGTGAGGCTGAAAGGCAGAGCCAGGCTCTGGCACCCAGTGCCCTGCAGCTGCCTGGACAGAAGAGGGCACAGGAGACCTGGATAATGGAAAAGAACTTATCTGAGGATGGACAGTCCTTGGAACAGCAGCAGGGAGGGAGATCAGGAGTGAAGGCCTCAACATAAAAAGGACCTGGACCTGAGCGAGTCCAGAGGAAACCACAAAGATGCTCTGAGGGCTGGAGACAGGCTGGGAGAGATGGGAGTGTTCAGCCTGCAGAAGAGAAGGCTCTGGGGAGACCTCAGAGCACCTTCTGATTTCGGGCATCCAGTGCCATATACCCTCAGATGTCCCCTGCTGTCCCTTCCTGAGCCTCCTGCCTGCATCTGCCAAAACCTGAACTTTCAGAAGGGTTTTGCTCACAGGGAATTGTGACTGTCCCTTTGGGGCAGGTCCCTCCAAGGAAGGACCAGGCAGACACCACAGGCTGCTGCTTACCTTGGCAAATGAACCTCTGTTCTTTAGCTGGCACCAGAGCTTCTGAATAGCTGGCTGCACATTCTGAAGGGGAAAGCTGGGTAAAACTGACTAAAAATAGCACATTGCATCTGTAACTGTCTGAATTCATCCCGCTCTGAGGCCAATGCCAGATGACCGTGCTCCTCCTCTGTGCTCCTGACTGGCTTAATCTTAAGCTATATGTTATTTAAAATTAATTTGCAGAGATGCAGACATTATATAAATCACTGAGGACATGTCAGATTATGTATGTAATTTGCAGAAGTGCTCTATGCTTATCTTACTTAGCTCCCCACAAAACCAAGGGATCAAAATTAAGTTGAGGCAGAGAGTTTGGACCGGTCACCATCCTTAAAGTGTCGTGGAAGATGAGCCAGCACTGCAGACACTTGTTAGTAATTCACACCCAGAGACTCTTGTAATTTCTTCAGGACATTCAGTGATCAAAGAAGGAGGAAAAATGAAGATGATGAAAAATACATGGACTAGAGTATTTCTTACTAATTATTTGCTTGGCCTCATTGGCAAGTCACCTGGTGTTCTTGGGGAGAGCTGTGTTTTCATGGGAAGGTGCCAGCCGCAATGCTCCTCTCCCAAGACCAAGTTCAGAATATTAACTATGGATTCTGTTGCATAATTAGAGTCTGAAGCTCAGAATTAATTGATGGTAGCTGCTTAGCATAGATATCAGTTCTAACTTGAAATAATGCTCTTTCTCCTACCTGCACCCTGTGGTGTCCTCAGATGGGTAAATCATTGGAGCAGCGAGAGCTTGGTTTTGGTGACACAGTGGCTTGTCATTTCCTCACGGGTGTTAGAACAGTGTTGTGCATTGGTGACATGAGAAGTGTAATTCCTGGTAATCCAGTGCTCCTTGGCTTGTCCTGGCCCAGCCTGACAGGCTGCAGAGTCTGGGACCTTGGCTGTGACAGCTCTGCACTCCGCTCTTTCCCGGTGCAGGACATGTCCTGCCAGGACATGGAAGGGTTTCTGACCTCCTGCTGCCTGAATCTCATTAATTTGGAGCCATTGTTTTCCTCTAGCAGAGGTCAGAGTCTGTGGCTGCATTAGAGCATCCCCTGGAGAGGCACCTAGTCAGGGAAAAATCACCTTGGGTTGTTTTTCCTGTGGCCTGGGTTGATTCCCAAAGGCACCTGACCTGCTCTGCATGGCTGGAAACAAGGCTGGGTTTAATAAGAAACAAAAGTGCAATAGCAAATAAAGATTTGTACTATGGAGTTGGTGGGCCCCAGCAGGCAGGCTGCTGTTGTTTTGTGGAGCAGAGGGGAACAAAGCCAGAACCTGTGTTCATTAAAAATAGGTAATAGGATATTCTTAGCTCAGCCCCTGCCTCTGCCTTGGCAGGAATACTCCGGAGTTAATTGCTGCCGTTGTTCAGCTGCAGCAAAGTGGGTCGCCTATTGATGAGCTCACTGATCCCATATCATTGCTGTGCAAGATGTAAGAACAGGCTTTGTGCTCAGCTGGAGTCTGGGCCAGCTGAGCACACGGAGCACACACAGTGGGTGCACGTGTGGCTGTCCAGGTGTGCACAGGGGACACTGTCCCCAAGCCCTGTAGGTCTGCAGCTGTGTGGCTGAGCCACTCTCACCACTCCTCCTGGCAGTGCCACATCTGGAAGGCCAGCCCAGGGGAACCATGGGTTTCCTGCCTCTCTGGGATTCCACTGGGAGTGACATCCAAGGCATGCAGGATTGGGCTGGCAGAGGAGGATGGTGGTGGCACTTTCATAAATTGAGTTTTTTTATGGCTTAGCCTATGCAGGCCAGGGCTAATTGTGGGAAGAGTTGATAAAACAAGACCTCTTGTCCTCTTCTAGTGCTGTGTGTGTGTCTCTCTCCTGGATAATTCATCCTTTTCCTCAGCTCCCTGTCAGAGATAAGTGCACCTGTGCCCCTTTCACACGTGTTCACCTTTAGGTAATTTGGGATCCTTCTGTTTGGAAGGTGTTACGTTGCTAATGCTTCAAAGGAAGTGTTCAAATCGCTTTGAACTTGTGTTACATGTGAGACATGAAATAGCCATTTGCTGCTGGCCCTCCTGTGCCCCCTCCCCACTCACAGAAAGGCTCCTTTCAGAAGGGTGCTCTGAGTGCTCTATGTGCACATGCAGACTCTGATGCTGCTAATTCAAGCTTTGAAGGGATGTTTTAGAACAAAACAAGCTTGGAAATTGGGTCTAAATCCATAAACTGTGCATTATGTTTGGGATTTAATGCGCCCTGGAAGAAATATCCCCCAGAAGGACATTGCTGCATCCAAGAGTCCCCTTGTGCCTGTAGCACTGTCCTCCTGGAGAGATGGGAATCCTTGACAAAACACAGTTGCTGAGCCCGGAAAAAACCAACATATAACTGATTATTGCTTCCTACCTATGAGCAGGAATTTGTTAAAATCCTAATGGATCCCTGTGGGCATTTTGCCCTTGGTGCAGTGCAGACACATCATCCAGTGCCCTGTGGTGTGACTCCTGCACCCACTGCTGAACCCCTGCAGTTCTTCGAGGCCAGTGAATATTTCATCCCAAAGCACCTGCCATTACTGAATTTTAATTCTCAGCTGTCATATTTCACGGGATTTATTGAACTGTTAGAAGAAAGTCGCAGTGCTGGCAGTATAAATTTGCTTGGCTTAGTAATTTAGCACCTCCAGTGCTATCCCAGTGCTCCAGTGACTTCCCAGAGCAGGCAGTGGCTGTTCCAGAAAAGCAGGGGACTAAAAGGCAGTGAATAATACATTTTTAGCCATCATTACAGGCTAGACCAAATACAGGGAAGAATATCCACGTGGAGGAGGCCAGTGGAAGGGGATAACTACACTGTAAGGTTTTCTCCTGGTCAGACACCCCAGTGTGTGTATGAGAAGTGATGATCAAAAACCCACAACCTGAAATACTGGTTTTTATCTTCCTTTTTAAATCACTCTGAGATGTGAATTGCTCAGGCAAAGGTGAGCTACTTGCCTGCCAACTCACTCCAAGAGTTTCTTGTGTTGATTTGTTGCACTTGCTCTTTCTCATGAATGAGAAAAGAGGAAATCTAATGTACGAGAAAAGAGGAAATCTAATGTACAGCCTTATCAGCTTGTCAAGTTAATTTCTGTCTATTTTAATGTTATCACTATCATTTGTTGTTAATTAATAGAAGCAACATGATTACAGCTTCTATTTTTCCTTATTTTTCAGTGAGAAGCTGGATGGAGAAGCTGAAAGATAAGGTAGGAGGCTCAGTGTTTCAGTTCCTTTCAAAGCAAAACCACTTTTACTTGCAGGAATAAATAAGTTCTTGTCAGTGCAGTTCTTTATCTCTACACAGACAGTTGAGAAAGGGCTTAAAATTTTCTCTGGGAGGCAAATGAACCAGATGCTGCTGGTGTATAGTTGTGTGAATTCACAATACATCCCTGATGGGTGGTAACTAAGGGCAGAAGGAAGGGCAGAGGTGTTTGATTGATTCTCTACGCCAGAAAATGACCTTGTCAGACAACCCAAGTTACTTTTTTTATTTCCCCTTAACTTACCATAGAATAGTTGTGGTTGGAAGGGACCTTTCAACCCCTCTGCACTGAGCAGGGATAACTTCCACCAGATCAGGATCAGGTTGCTCAGGACCCTGTCCAACCTGACCCGGAATGTTTCCAGGGACCCCAGGGTAAGTAACTTAGTTCCACCCCTTTTCTCTAAGTGCTAAGCTCATTCCTGGATCCAAATCAAGAGGTTCTGGTGCTACTCTCTGGTGAGGGGCTGTGTGCCTTTCCAGTACCTCTGGATAAGACCTTTCCTACCTCCATGTGCTGCAAATCCCTGGAAGGAAAATGATCAAACACAGGAAAACTGACAAGGTAACAGACCCTGATCATTCCTCCCTGGCATCACAGGGGGCTGGCCCATGGAATCAAGAGTTGTGCCAGCCACAGGCAGTGATGGCTTTTTAAATTCTGCTGCCCTGGAGCAAATACTGACATTTGGAAATGGTTGTGAAGCTTTCCAGGTGTTGTGTTGCTGACAGCAGCGCCATGAAGCTGGAAATGAGGTGACAGCAAGAACATTTTGTGACTCAACAGGCATTGGAAATTCTTGAACAGGATCAGAGTCAGCAGAAAAAAAAACCATCACAAGGAGTGACAGTGAACTCTGAAAACACATCTCTAAGCTCAGGCAGACTCACCCAACCAGCCCAGCCTTCCCACGTGGTCCTCAACAAATTTCAGCAGCACTTTTACCATCTAGTCAAAGCAGAGAGACGAGGTTTGGGTGTCTGTTTTCCAGGAGTGGGGAGCAGGAGGGTTTAAGGTGGGTTCCTGCCCAGCCCTTGCTGAGTTGCCTTTCTGCCTGCACTAGGAAGGAGGCAAGTCTAGAACAAGCTCTGCTCATAGCAGAGCTCCTTGGCCTGGGATTCATCCAGAGGAGATGCTGAAAGGACAGAGCATGGTTTTCCCAGCGAAGGTAAAGAGCAGCCACCGAGGCTGGTTGTGTGCCTGGAGGGATTGCAGCATGCACAGGTCACCTGCTCATGCCAGCACGTGGCACAGCACGAGCTTGGGGACATCAGTGTCTTCTCACTGAAGCTGTAGCTCTCACTTTTTTCCTCTTGTTGCCTTGTTGGCCACCTCTGTCCTTCCCTGTTGCAGAGGGGCTGCGTGTTCCTGTCTCCAACAGAGCTCTGGAGAGTCTGAACCTCATGCAGGCAGACCCTGGGCCGTGGGGCAGTGCCCAGCACGAGCACTGGTGTAACTGAGGATCAACTGGTGTAACTGAGGTACAAGAGAGACTCACTCCTGAGCCACCTCCCTCCTTAGGGGAACGGCAGATCTTTCACCTGGCTCACATTTTCCCTTGGAAAAGCCCAAAAACACCACTCCCCCCACCCCCAACCAATTGCTGGTGTAGCAAATTACTTGCAAATAAACCTGTTCACCCATTCCCTCCTCTTCCTGGCTGAGTTTGTCAGCACCAGTCTTACATGCCCCTCTCATTTGCCCCTGTCCTGTTTTACAATCCCTCCATCCAGAAGGGGATTCCAGCACACAATGGCCTATCCCTGAGAGATGTTCTTCCCTGTCCCTCAGGTGTGAGCACTGTGGGACCAGGAGCACAGAATCAGGGACAGATTTATGTCTGGTCTCCTGCAATCACTGTGCAAATGCTGCATTTGGTGTGGCAAATAGTGGACATGATGTTCCTCTCAAGTTCTCTTGCTGTTATCTCCAAGCCCAGTAGGTCCAGGAAGGTCATGGGTATGGACAGGGTGTATCAAAAGCATCCCTGAAGAAGCAACATTTTCCCCATAAAGGGGTTAAAAAGTGGCTTTGGAGCTGCCTTTGAAATGGGTTTTTCTATCAAGCAGGTGCAGAAGCCCTCAGAAGTTGGGCTGCAAGACACAGAAGGGCTGGATTTGCATCACATCACAGGGTTTTGGGGTATAAAACCTTGATCTGGGTGCTGGGGGTAACCTGTAAAAGGCCATGGGCTGGTCAGGTGTGATAAAGGCTCACAGACAGGCTGAGGAGTTCATTGTGATTCTGACATGGAAACTCAACTGGGCAGCAGCTAAAAGCCATTTTCAGTCTCCCCTTGCTGTCCATGCCAGCAGCAAAGTTCCAGAAATAGAAAACCCCACACTGCACTAATTAGGTGACCCAATTAAGGCACCTTAATTGCCTCACAGAGACACAGCTGAAGGCTGTGTCCTCACTAACATCTTTTTTCAGGAGCTGGGTTCAGGGATGCAGCCCCTTCCCAGCACCTGAGCTGAACAGGGCTGGGTTTTCTGGGAGGGTGTTCAGGGAATCTGAACTATGCAGCTGAAGATCCCTCAGGCTTTGGGGTGCAGACACAGAGGTGTTACTATGTAAAGCATTGAGTAGGATCTGGAGGGGTTTGGGGGAGCAAACCAGCCCTCCTTGGCACTGTGTCTGCCCCGGGTGAAAGCAGTTACTTTCATTTTCCAGGCAAGTGTACAAAGGCAGGGCAATGCACCTGAATAGCTTTTGTATTTTTACTCCCACTCAGTGGATCATGGAAGAGAAATAATTGTGGTGTGTGTGCTGTGGATCTGTGCTGTATTTTGAGAGCACAGATGAAGACAGGTGGTTGTAAGCAATGGGCTGAGGCTTGCTAGGAGCTGTCTGATAGTCCTCAGAATTGGTGCCTGTGTCCCTTGGCAGGTATAAAATCTGTTTTGGGGGGTGTAGTGGCAAGGGTGAAGCTGTTGTGGCACAGCAGAGGACTCTGGCTGCAGTGTGAGGGGAGGTGGAGCTACAGAGGGGGGAGCCAGGCTGTACCTGCCTCCCTTGCAACACTGAGCCCCCCAGCCCCAATTAGCTGAGGATGCTGAAGCAATCTGGCACTTTAAAACTTAAGTTTGTTTTCATTTAAAGCAGTAAAATATAAAATAACAAGCACTTGGGAATATTTTCCCAAGGATTTAAAGTGTTTAGATTAATTTTAGATTAGTCATGCTGTCTATAGTTTTTTAATGGGCAGTGCAAGCATACAGATCACAGTGATTGAATTAAGTTTACTTTTGCTGTGCCCCCCTTAAGGCCAGTGTGTGCCCTCCCTCTGTGTCATCATTCTGCTGTCATGCCAGAGACCTCTTCCCATGCAAAGCCAAAGTGTTTGGCTCAAAGATTTTGAGTACATAGCCAAGGGGGCCTTGGAATGGCTCGAGATCACCTGCCCTTGGCAGCCAAGGTTTTCCTTCACACCTGCATCCCTATTGACAGAAACTTCACCCCAGCACTCACCCAAATTATTCCCTCTCCTAAAGGCAAGCAAGCACTGCAGGGTCTCAGCTGTCACCAGTAGCTGTCTGTCAGAAAAAGCTGAGCTGTGGTGGTGACCAGCTTGGTCCAGGAGCAGGGCTTGCTTAGGCCCTGGAAGCTGGAATCATCCTGTGCACCCAGGTGATGGGCACTCAAATCCAATGAACCTTGAGGAAATCACCACTGGGATATGTTGCAGTCCTTGGCTGGTGAAAGTGACTCTGAAAGGTTGGTTTTGTGAGTGTTGCTCTGCTTCTCTCTTTTCCATTTAGGCAGGATACATGTCGGGGATGCTGGTTCCTGTGGGAGTTGGAATAGCTGGAGCCCTCTTCATCCTGGGAGCACTCTACAGCATTAAGATTATGAATCGCCGGAGGAGAAACGGCTCAAAGAGACATAAAAGAAAGGTATGGAAACTGCCAGGGGAAGGTGTGGAAACTGTGAACCCTTCTGGCTGTAAAGCAGACACGGCCTGGGTAGGGTCTGTCTGAGCTGGAGTGTCGTGGACACCGCGGTCACGGGATGGGGGCACCCAAATTCTCTTCGCATTTTGTTCCCTTTTGCACGTGGACCTCTCTGACGTTTGTTTTCCTCCCCCAGCAGAGGGAGTTTAACAGCATGCAGGACCGAGTCATGCTCTTGGCCGACAGCTCTGAAGACGAATTTTGAGTGGAACTGCAGTGCCCTTGGGAGAGCCTGTGACTTTTCAGAGGAGGGAGGGAGAGAGGGGGAGAAGAACAAGCGACTTTTCTGCTGCGCCGCTGCTCCCTCGGCTGCCCCGGGCAGGGGTGGTGTCCCCAGCCCAATGACAATGCTACGCTCTACGTGTGCCACCCGTGATGTTTGTTTTGATACAGTAGTGGAGATCTCACACTCGCCCCCGGCACCTCATTCAGAGCCACAGCTGGAGCTGATCCATATGGATGATTATTTTCCTCTTGCCCTGCTGTACTGTTTTAGTCCTGGCTGGCAGTAATCTAATCATAACAATAGCTCTCACTCATCCCAGGAATGGAAATCTTTACTGTGAATGACTTCTGTCCAATTCATTTTAAATGTCACATTACCTGAGCTAGAGTTCATTAGTGCTAAGATTAGCTGCTCTGCTTAATTAATGAGTTGTAAACCTGAACTGTATCCCTGGCTGCTCGAGAAGTGCCCATGTACAGGGCTCTTGATACAGTTTGAAGCACATTTCTGCCCTTGGGTGCCCCCACTCTCACCCCTTTCTTCCTTCAGCTCTGCTCCACGCTGCTTGGAGACACACAGGAATGGCCTCAGCACTTGATTTCACCACCAAATTCCTTGTCCATTTTGAACCAGCACTGTCTGTTACAGCACAATAAATACCAGCGCTCACCTACTGATGGGTGGTCTTGCCTGGATCTCTTGGCTTTTGGTCAGTGTGCAAGGAGGTGAGAGAAGAGGCAGGTCAGAGACTTCCCCAGCTTCTGCCTCCTGTCGGAAGGACACTAGTTCCAGGTTCTTCTCTTTCCAAGGCTGCATTCCCATAGGGATGAGAGTGGAGCCTCTGTATCCCTTTACCCCACTGGAAAATTGCATTTTCAGCCCCTGAAAGCTGCATGAGCAGCATTCTTGGGGGATCTGGATGGGTCTTGTCTCACAGAGTCACAGAATGGTTTGGGTTGGAAGGGACTTTCAAGGGACCTGGTTCCAACCCCAACACCTTCCTTTATCCCAGGTTGCTCCAAGCCCCATCTAACCTGGCCTGGAACACTGCCAGGGATGGGGCATCCACAGGTTCCCTGGGCAACTGGTCTCCAGACCACGGAATACAGAAAGGCACTAAAGGTTGTGGAGCAGGTGGCAGTCACAATTGAGAGATGGATTTGTGGGTAATGTGGGAAAACAGCAAGAGCTGGAGAGATGTCAGCTCTGGGGGGTGAGATGACCACCCTGGGAACCCCTGGCCATGGGTAGAAAGGTGAATTCATAGGACAGATGGATGCAGGGGGTTGTGGAGGTGCCCTGTTAGCCCTGGGTACAGAGGGAGACAGTGCCTGAGGTGTCAAAGGCATCGAGCAGAGGAGAATAATGTAGCTTTGCACAGAAATGCTGTCAAAATAGCCAGAAAAAGGGCTGCACTATTGACCTCTGCTTCCCATTGTGGAATTACTTCAATCTAAAATGCAGAACATCCATGTTTCTGAGGTGGGAATCGCTGTTCTGTGGGGAATCATCCTTCATGCAAGGAACAGTGACTGTTGCCAGAGGAGAACTGATCAGAAAAATAAGGGCAGACCACACATCTGCTGAGATCAAATCCCACTGAGCCTTTGGAGAAGTGGGAGGGAGGAGAGTTTGAGCAGGGGCAGGAGCAGGATTTCATTCCCTGTGAAGGTGGAAAGGCCTGTCAGATGGTGAAAGGTGGATGGTGAGCAAATTTCTCGAGGAAGTGTCAGTAGGATTGCAAGGCAGAGAGGGACATTCAGAAGACCCTCCCGAGGTGAGCTCTCTCTTGAGGGGGTCAGGGCCCCCTCTGGACATTAAGTCATCAGATGTGATGTTCAGCTCTGAACAACCACTGCTCTTCAGAGCCCAGGCACTCTCCTGTGAGCCTGTGACACCCACTGAGTCACCCGGACAAGGACAGGTGGGACAACCTGGTTTCAAAATGCTGCTCCTAATGCTCAGTCTTCCAGTCCAACAGCTGTGCGTGGTACCTCACCCATTCATCCTGCTGGGTGCATGGGGAGCAGGTTGGGAAGACAATGATGGGGGCAGTCTTCATACCCTAATCCCTCCAGGAGAGGCTTCCCTAGATAGGGCTCCACGGTGCATCTCTTCCACTTTTGTTCCTGAAACTTCAGCCAGGAGGATTTTGCCTTGCCCCCCCAATCTTTAACAGGCACTGACTGGCAATACACCATTAAATCCAAAATCTTTCTCACATAGTAAGTGGTCACTCCATGTTAAGATGAAGTTTTCCTTCCAGACTGATCTCTCTCTATTTCCTTCTCATTCCTAAGTCTCTCAGAGCTTGGAGGTGCTTGGGAGGTGTTAATAGTCCAGGTGAGCATTCCTGGCTGTCTTGCAGTATTGGGAATGGGGAAATGTTGTTCCTCAGGCTCTTTGATGATTTATTCCTGGCAAGGCATGGTGGGGATTGCAAAGTGGAATGACTTTTCCTCTTTCCAGGTTGCTGGAAATCACCTCTGTAAAGGCTTTTCTTTTAGGTGCAGGGCCAGGGATACTGAAAACAAGACTAACAGGCAGCTGCAAGGTGTTCTTGAAATGCTTTACCCTGGTCCAGCCCGGGAGACACCAAGAAAGAGCATTGGGGCATTGGCCTCTGCAAGAGGGGAGTCTGTCCTGGAGCACAGGTTAAATATTTGTAAAACACAGAGCTGCTGGGTTAGTCAGGAGGACGAGGAGGAGGAGGGATGGCTGAGCAAGGCTGCAGGCTGCTGGTTTAAGTACCCCAGCTCTGTCAGCTCAGAAGGATCCTTATGGATGGGTTGCCAATTTGATGGATTGGGAAGGCGGGTGGGGAGGTGCTGTGGCCTTTTGTTGTGCTAATAAATCCACAGTTTGGGAAACACTGGCCTTCTGCAGGGGCAATCAGTTTCCCTGTCTCTCTTCTCCCTCTCCAGCACAATGAATTTAAGGAATTAGAGGCAACACTGCCAGTCAGAATGATGAAATTTTACTGCATCCGTGGGGGGCCCTGGTGTCCCCAGAACCAAACTTCCCTCAGAGAGGACATGGCAGGGGTGGCTTGGATGCTGGAAGTCAGCAAGGAAGGGAGGCCCAGTTGCATGCACACATCAGTGTGGGCTCTCTGGTCTTGTGCTCTCTGGTCTGGAGGCAGGCTTAGGAGCTAGATGGGTTTCCCAAAGGTTTTTCTTGTGGTCCATCTTTACTGCCAGGCCTGACTCTGGCTCTGAAATCCTTCACCCAAGGATGGGACCTGACCACTGCTGGCCAACTTCCTGAGCTGCCCAGCAGTGCAGAGATGCCAACTGATGGCCATTTGGAGTGGAAGTTTCTGTGGAACAGTTGGTTTTGGTCAGCCCTGGAGGCTCTCCAAGTCTTCAGCTTAACCTGGAAGCAAGGTGGACAGTCAGAACCAGCCTTTGGCTCACAGGAAGTTTGTGGGAGCCTTTGTAGCTCAGACAGCATTTCCTTGGCATCAGTGCAGTGTCTGCAGGTCCTTAAAGCACAAGCACCACTCAGCCCCTTCCCTTCTCATTCAAGGCAAATAGACTTTGGATTGGGCTCTTAAAAATATTCTCTGCACAGCTCCTGGAGTTTGATTCATCCCCTTGAAACGATGAGACGGCAGCAGGGAGGGGATGGGGGGTTCAGGTGGGAGCTGAAGCTCCAACAGCCTAACACTGCTGATTTAATCTGTACCTCTGCATTGCCAAACCAGCAGATCCTTCTGGAAGAGGCAGGGCAAGGAAAGCAGCCACGAAGGGCCCTCCTCACCCTCCGTGCTGGCTGCACTGCAAGCCCTGAGTGCTGAGGGTGGTGCCATTGGCACGGCTGCGACGGCGCCTTCACTGCAGCAATAACAACCCCTGGACTCCACACAGGACGGGTCACTCACCTCTCTTGTGCATTTTCCTGATAGCACAAGCCAGAATTTATTGCAGGCATCCCACAACAGCTTTGGCACCTCCAGCCCCGTTTCTGACAGGAGGAACCAGCCTGCCTGGCAGCTCTTGCCTTGATGGAATGCACCTCCACTACACAGCTGCTGATTCCTGAAGGTGTCTCCGAGGCCAGATGTTCACCCTGGTGAGGCTTCTCTGG
This sequence comes from Corvus kubaryi, assembly GCF_017639235.1. Taxonomy (NCBI): domain Eukaryota; kingdom Metazoa; phylum Chordata; class Aves; order Passeriformes; family Corvidae; genus Corvus; species Corvus kubaryi. Next base: position 32,074,828 of record NW_024582054.1, read on the forward strand.
ACTGCACTGCTTCCACAGAGTGGCATTAGCAGTCCTCGTGCTTCCCTGTGGTTTTCTATTTTGACAGGAACAACTCCTCATCCTGTAACTATGGAATGTAGCACTTTGTTAAATGGAAACATTGGGAAATAAAAAGCTGTCCATCATAGCTGACTTCAAGTGCCTCGTCTCCCTGACCTGTGGTTCATTCACTGTGTCTCAGGCAAAGCTGTGAAGTGATGCTTGGAAGACTTGAGTGCTGTGTTTCTTTCTCCAGGCTGCATGGTCAGTGCAAGGACTCAGGCTGGGCTTGCAGGGGTCATAGGGGCTGCGGGGAACCTCAGCCTGGGACTTTTTGGGTAGGATTTACCTGGAGGTAGGTGTTTGCCATAGGCTGTCATGAATAATACCCCAAAGTCCCTTGGTATGGTTTGCAGTGGCAGGAATGAGCCCCACAAGTGACATCTCTGTGCTTTCCAGGACATTTTTTCTTTCTGTTGTGTCCCTCTTTTTATTTGTCTGTGCCCAAAACTTCCAAGACCCCAGTAACAGGGTGGCTGCCTGCCCTCCTCCCATCTCCCTCCACTAACAAGAGCCAGCAAGAACTATTTGTCATTGTGTGGATTTTCTGTAATGGAAAATGGCTTGTTCAAAACAAGAAATTCCCAGGGAAATTGCTGCTTGGGGATTGCATGAACACATTCTTTGCTAATTGGTAGTTGCCAAAAACAATCTGTATATTCATGAAGCTGTTTGCTGCACTGCTGGCTTTTTCAAAAGAAAAAACAAGACCCTGCTGGAAGAAGATAAACAATGACAATGTTTCTTTTCCCCTAGGTTTATTTCCTAAGGAAATTGCTCTCTGTGATCTCACTGCCTCACTGTGAGCCCCTGTCCATCCGCTGGTCTCCTAATGTCTCTGACTCTGCCAACCAAGCCAGGGGCTTGTGAAAGTGGGGGAGAGAGGAGAGACTGTAATAAAAAACCCCAAGAAAAGTGTGTGTGGAGCTGTTTTGAGGCTGCAGAAGTCCTGCATTTGCAGCTATTTTATGTGCTTTGATGGAGAGGATGAGCTGGGTGTCCTGGAAATCGTTGGGGTTCCTGCTCTCTGTGGGTTCCCTGGGGCTGAGCAAAGCACAGGATGAGTTTGGCACAGGGCTCAGCTTAGCTCAGTCACGAGCAGGACACTGTGCAGAGCAGCAGAAACAGCCCAGCTTTGGGATTGTTTTCATCAATGTATTTGGGAAGGACAAGCCAAAGGCATTCCCTGCGTGTTCTGGTGGTAAAGGCACACACCAGGATCTGTGCTGGGGGCCAGGCACAAAAAACCTCCTTTACTTTGAGGCAAATCTCATCCTCCCACTGTGAAACCCCCAACACATGTGGGGGTCACAAGCACTTCAAGGTTGGACCTCGTGGGCAGGATTTCAGTGCACAGGGATGTTCACTCTCAGTTTCCTCAAGGCGTGCAGGGGTTTCCCCTTTTCTTCCCCCAATGGTGATGCCATCCCAAGGAAACAGTTTGGGTCTCAGCCAGCAGCAGGGAGTCAGCAGAGATGTTCCCAGAAGAAACACTTCCTTTCTTAATGATAAGTGCTGGGCACCCCATGCTCCACGTGGGAAAACCCAAGTTTTCTACCTGCCAGGCATTATGGTTTTTTCTGGTTTACTTTAAGCCTTTTTGACTTGGGTCTTAGTCTGATTTCCCGGTAAAAATCTCTTCCCAGAACGATGGAAATGTGCCATGCTCTCCTTCTGTCCAGAAAAAGCTTCTTAGCATCAGGATGGTTGCTGAAAGGCCACGTTCAGCAGAGCCTTGAAGTCCAAGCAGGAATATTCATGGGTGAGGGGGGGGTTGGTCTCTTCTCCCAAGTAATAAGCAACAGGACAAGGGGAAATGACTTCATGTTGCACATCGGGAGGTTTAGGTTGGATATTAGGAAAAATTTCTTCACAGAAACAGTTGTAAAGCACTGGAAAAGGCTGCCCAGAGCAGTGGTGGAGTCCCCATCCCTGGAGGGATTTAAAAGCCATGTGGATGTGGCACTTGGGGACATGGGGCAGTGGTGGGCTTGGCAGTGCTGGGGGAATGGTTGGACTTGATCTCAGAGGTCTTGTCCAACCTTAGTGATTCTGTGGTTCTCTGACACTAAAAAGTTGCCAAAACCTGAGCAGCTCCTGGCAGTGCTGGGCTGCTGCAGCTTCAGCATGGGGGCTGTGGAGGGACGTACATGGAGATTAACGGCAGCTTTTGACTGTCCCTTTCCAAAAATATCCCCAGAAAACTCCTGGGTCTTGCTCATGGTGCCTGAAGAGGAATGTTAACCTCTGTGTTGGGCCAGCATTCAGGAGCAGAGCCTTACTTGTACTAGTTTTCTGAATCTTTAATACAAAATAACTGGAAAGGGTAAACTACAGCCAACGAGGTTCTTCACTAAGGATTTCATTTCATCAGAGGCAGAGGAAATGGAAATGGGCAACAAAAGAGGCTGATGTTAACAGATTTTTTGTTCTTTAATGGAGGGAAAATTGGTAATGTGTTAAAAAAATTTAAATCCCTGCAGAAGATGTGATCTTACTCATATAAAAGGAAATTCAGAATTAATTCAAGAGTGTCTGATGTAAATTTAAAACAACTTCCATTACACAAGCAAAGTCTCAATAATGAAAACATTTGCTAGCATCAGGCTGTAACCTGACCTGGGATTTGCAGTCAAAATGTTTAGATCACTGTGTTTAACTGTACTTTAGATCAAGAAGCTGAAAAATCCTTATTTTAAATAATTTGTCAACTAGATATTTTTTCATTTTTAGCTCTTTTCCCAAGGTTCATTCTTACTGGTCAATATGCCCTTTAAAAGTTATCGATTTGCCTCTGGAGATCGTCTGCCCATGGAGTTGTGTTTTATTCTTTCCATAACTTAATCTGCACTCATGGAAGCAATTTCAGGGTTTCTGATTTAATTTTTTCCCCCCAGATTATTTACACTTTGCATTTTTAGTATTTAAAAAAAGCGAATAACAGTCTTCCATTCCACTGACTTATTGCATTACATTCCTGTCTGGTTAAATCTCACTTGGATAGCGGCTGAAATTCAACTGAAATACCCAGAAATTGGATTTTTGTTACAAGAGCAGCAGCAGGGCTGCAGAATGGGAGCTGCACTCTTGCATGAACATCCAGGATGGGTTTGTGGTGACAAACAAGGTAATTTGGGCACAAGGAGCTGGGGGATTTGCTGGTGGGGTTGTAGTTTGTGAGATTAAATAATACACCAGCGATGTCAATCCTGCATCCCAGAGGGGTTTGGAGCTGCCCCACTTCAGCAGGATCAGGAGTGAAGAGTTAACTAGAAAAAAATTGATATTATATTCAAGACACAGCCATGGCCAAGGACCTGCATAAAAAATAGTCTGGTCTTGGGTTTAAAATGGAAAGGAGGGAGGTAGTAAAATGCATCACTGAATCCAGGCTGGAACGAGGGAAAGCTGTGCTGTGCCTCAGTGCTGGGCACGTGGAATTTATTTATGGGCAGGAGGGTGCCAGGTGTGCAGCTCCTCTGGACAATGAGAAAGGGTGGCAGAGGTTTGTTGGGTGTTTTGTCCTTGCTGTAAGTGACAGAAAAGGTTTCCAAACCCACCATGGCTCAGGGGATCTGCCTGCTGGGCAGGAGGTCACTGCCACGGCGCTGCTGGAGGGGGATGCACGTGCTACAGAAGACTTTCCTCTACAACTGAAAGTGAAGAATGTGGTTTAATAGCATGAAAAACAATAGGCCAATCAAAGGATTTGGCTGCATGCAAGCTGTACAGCATCTATTAAAAACAAGTATTTAATTGGATATTTGTTATGCTGTCAGCATACTAGGCTTAAAAATATACAACTATTACCCTGAAACATCTGAGTGTAGAAAGGAGATGAGGCTGTGGAAATACTGAGCCAGAAGATACATGGGAGGATTTTTTTTTTTGGATAGCAGAGTACAGAAACAGGAAAAACATTATAATTTCACATTTACCTTATAACAAAGCAGTGGCAATGAGCCACACTGGGGTTTGTGGTGCTGAACAACATCCACAGGTATTTGGTGGCTCAAGGCACTGAAGGTGTAGGGTCTGCCAACATGCCATGATCCAGAGAGTGCTTTAGGCATGTTTAGGGAGTTGGGAAATCTATGGAACATTCTAAGAACCTGCACAAGACTCTCTTCTGGACACCCCAGCCTGACGGAGTGTCATAGGTTAGCAAGCATAGTCCCGGAAGGGACGTCCTTGCTAAG